>NC_140000.1:47886762-47960380 GCF_964263955.1 Coregonus lavaretus
ACAAACACCATTGTAAATACAACCCATATTTATGTTGATTTATTTTCCCATTTGTACTTTAACTATTTGCACATTGTTACAACACTGTATATACAGTGAGGGAAAAAAGTATTTGATCCCCTGCTGATTTTGTACGTTTGCACACTGACAAAGACATGATCAGTCTATAATTTTAATGGTAGGTTTATTTGAACAGTGAGAGACAGAATAACAACAACAACAAATCCAGAAAAACGCATGTCAAAAATGTTATAAATTGATTTGCATTTTAATGAGGGAAATAAGTATTTGACCCCTCTGCAAAACATGACTTAGTACTTGGTGGCAAAACCCTTGTTGGCAATCACAGAGGTCAGACGTTTCTTGTAGTTGGCCACCAGGTTTGCACACATCTCAGGAGGGATTTTGTCCCACTCCTCTTTGCAGATCTTCTCCAAGTCATTAAGGTTTCGAGGCTGACGTTTGGCAACTCAAACCTTCAGCTTCCTCCACAGATTTTCTATGGGATTAAGGTCTGGAGACTGGCTAGGCCACTCCAGGACCTTAATGGGATTCTTCTTGAGCCACTCCTTTGTTGCCTTGGCCGTGTGTTTTGGGTTATTGTCATGCTGGAATACCCATCCACAACCCATTTTCAATGCCCTGGCTGAGGGAAGGAGGTTCTCACCCAAGATTTGACGGTACATGGCCCCGTCCATTGTCCCTTTGATGCGGTGAAGTTGTCCTGTCCCCTTAGCAGAAAAACACCCCCAAAGCATAATGTTTCCACCTCCATGTTTGACGGTGGGGATGGTGTTCTTGGGGTTATAGGCAGCATTCCTCCTCCTCCAAACACAGCGAGTTGAGTTGATGCCAAAGAGCTCGATTTTGTTCTCATCTGACCACAACACTTTTAATCAGTTCTCCTCTGAATCATTCAGATGTTCATTGGCAAACATCAGACGGCCCTGTATATGTGCTTTCTTGAGCAGGGGGACCTTGCGGGCGGTGCAGGATTTCAGTCCTTCACGGCGTAGTGTGTTACCAATTGTTTTCTTGGTGACTATGGTCCCAGCTGCCTTGAGATCATTGACAAGATCCTCCCGTGTAGTTCTGGGCTGATTCCTTACCGTTCTCATGATCATTGCAACTCCACGAGGTGAGATCTTGCATGGAGCCCCAGGCAGAGGGAGACTGACAGTTATTTTGTGTTTCTTCCATTTGCGAATAATCGCACCAACTGTTGTCACCTTCTCACCAAGCTGCTTGGCGATGGTCTTGTAGCCCATTCCAGCCTTGTGTAGGTCTACAATCTTGTCCCTGACATCCTTGGAGAGCTCTTTGGTCTTGGCCATGGTGGAGAGTTTGGAATCTGATTGATTGATTGCTTCTGTGGACAGGTGTCTTTTATACAGGTAACAAGCTGAGATTAGGAGCACTCCCTTTAAGAGTATGCTCCTAGTCTCAGCTCGTTACCTGTATAAAAGATACCTGGGAGCCAGAAATCTTTCTGATTGAGAGGGGGTCAAATACTTATTTCCCTCATTAAAATGCAAATCAATTTATAACATTTTTGACGTGCGTTTTTCTGGATTTTTTTGTTGTTATTCTGTCTCTCACTGTTCAAATAAACCTACCATTAAAATTATAGACTGATCATTTCTTTGTCAGTGGGCAAACATACAAAATCAGCAGGGGATCAAATACTTTTTTCCCCCACTGTATACATAATATGACATTTGAAATGTCTTTATTCTTTTGGAACTTCTGAGTGTAATGTTTACTGTTAATATTTATTGTTTATTTCACTTTTGTTTACTATCTACTTCACTTGCTTTGGCAATGTTAACATACGTTTCCCATGCCAATAAAGCCCTTAAATTGAAATTGAATTGAATTGAGAGAGAGCGAGAGAGAAAGAGAGAAGGAGAGAGAGGGAGAGAGCGATGGAGAGAGGTACAAAGGAGACTGAGTCATGGCCATAATTAAAGGAGTCAGGCAGCAGAGAGATCTCACACTGAGCAGTCAACAATGCTCTGCTTGGTGTTGACTGACAGGCAGGAAGACAGGCGACGTCTGAGGTAGACTGAATAAAGAGAATACTGTAATGACTAAACATTGCTGACTGACATTTCTCTGTAATGTAATGAGACGCTGAACACTCTAGACCAGGGTTCTTCAATTCCGGTCCTGGAGGGCCGAAACACCTCTGTTTTTCATCCTCTCCTTCTAATCACCTTCTGCTTTGAAAAGTGATAACCTTTGAGGAAATGGCCCTTGAATGTTTTGGTACACCTACCTGGAGAGCTCTTCTTTGTCTACACCCATTCAGCATCGTTCACACCCTCTTAAGCCTTAGCCCCACCCATCTCTTTAAGGATTCACATGTAAGGCCATGTGCTAGACAGAGAGAGTAAGGTAGGGTAGTAAACAACCAAAGATTTCTAGACTAAAGATGGTGAAAGTAGTACTCTACAATAAGGAAAAATATACTTTATCTAGTCCTTGGCCTATATGCTAGTCTTACTGGTGTTGTTTGACGTTGTTCTTCACATTACCGTCTCTGGTAAACACACACTCTATCAAATAAAATCAAAGTTGATTTGTCACATGCCCAGGATACAGAAGGTGTAAACGGTACAGTGAAATAGTTACTTGCAATACGAAAAATAGAAAGTGTCCTGATAAAAAGATTCTGTAATTATTTTATAATTATTAGATGTTGCTTACCCAGACACTAGGGGTGTGCCGAGTAGTCGGACAAAATGAGTATCGTAACGGATATGGGCAATTTTTGGGATACGATTATGATCCAAGTATTTTTTGTAATTATCTGAGTGAGTAAAAAACATTTTTCCAGCAAGCATGTTTCTCATGTGTCAGTCACAGAGTTTCTAAACCATACTGTTCTGTTTTTGAGTCAGTCATGTGTGTGGTCTAAATAACTCAACTGGATAGTTTGCCTGTCTGTAAAGAGAAGGGCGGCCTGTATGTTGATCCTGCTGCTCTGATTGGATAGAGTGAAACTGCATTTCTCCGTCCACTCGCTTCATAGTTTAAATCGATCACTTTTCCTTGTATGTTTTCTTTCTGATCATTTAGATTGCTGCTGCTGCCTGCTCCTATGATAAATCACATGGTGAGGAATTTTGCTATCAAGCTATTAATGTGGGGAAAGGGAAAAATATGAAACGCTAATGCGCATTCAAGTAAACTTGGCTGCCCGCTGCAAATTGAGGACACACAGACACATACACAGACACACATACACACCCACCCCTCCGTGCACTGTTCCTAATCTGCAGCTTTTTTGCAGTGAGAACATGCAGGGAGATATTTTGCCAACATCTACAGTGCCTTCGGAAAGTATTCAGACCCCTTGACTTTTTCCACATTTTGTTACGTTACAGCCTTATTCTAAAATTGATTAAATTGCTTTTTTCGCCCTCATCAATCTACACACAATACCCCATTATGACAAAGCAAAAACCCTAATCCCTGACCCAATGCCCTTCTCCCCCGACTGCTCAGTTTGGCCGGGCGGCTAGCTCTAGGAAAAGTCTTGGTGGTTCCAAACTTATTACATTTAAAAACGATGGAGGCCACTGTGTTCCTGGGGACCTTCAATGCTTTCAGAATTTTTTTGGAACCCTTCCCCAGATCTGTGCCTCGACACAATCCTGTCTCGGAGCTCTACGGACAATTCCTTCGACCTCATGGCTTTGTTTTTGCTCTGACATGCACTGTCAACTGTGGGACCTTATATAGACAGGTGTGTGCTTTCCAAATCATGTCCAATCAATTGAATTTACCACAGGTGGACTCCAATCAAGTTGCAGAAACATATCAAGGATGATCAATGGAAACATTATGCACCTGAGCTCAATTTCAAGTCTCAAAGCAAAGGGTCTGAATACTGTAAATAAGGTATTTCAGTTTTTTATTTTTAATACATTTGCAAAAATGTCTAAAAACCTGTTTTTGCTCTGTCATTATGGGGTATTGTGTGTAGATTGCTGAGGATTATTATTTTTTAAATCCATTTTAGAATAAGGCTGTAACGTAACAAAATGTGGAAAAAGTCAAGGGGTCACTGTATTTATGCATATAAAAACAGATCACGAGTAGGTTTCCAATCTGACTATCAACTGTCAATTTATGGATACAATTAGAAATATGAGTATGGCCATGTTAGCACACCCCTATCAGACACTATTGTCCAAATTGATGGGTCATGTGAAAGAAATGCTATAACCACCCCCCAGTCACATCTAGCTAAGTGGATGGGTCACTATTATCTAGACATGTACACATGTTCATGAAATACAATAGATGGCCTTAATCACCCCCAGACACACATGGCTAACTTGATGGGTCATGTAATCATGATCTGGCGAAGTGGAGTATTTTGTTTAGACATGTAGCTAGCTAGCTAAACAGTTAATCATAATCCTAACCCATACTACTAGCAATACAAACTGATTGTCATAGCTTGTTACCATACATTAAATGATGTAGTATGAATCTGCAGGTAGCTAAAGCTAACCAACTAGGTTTAATGTTAGCTAGCTAGTTAACTTTAGGCTATAAGTAGCAATGCAAATTCCTTTCTGAGATACCAATAATATTACTATACAGATCATACATGTAACGTTAGCGAGCCAGAAAGCTAACATTCACTAGCTGGCTAACAGTACGCTTTAACTAGAAACACATAATATCTGATAATGTAGCTAGACTCTTACCCTTATACATGGATGAACGCTTCAAGGCAGACTAAAACCCCTTTAACTCTGTTTTGTTTGCACAGCTTGTTTAGCCCGCATTGTGTCAAGTCACTCCGGTTGACCGTGTGCAGAAAGTAGTCCATCACAACTGTTTCCCACTGATCTTTGTCAATAGCGCCTGCTAAATTCAGGGCAGCAATGTTGTTGAGAGCAGTAGCAACACTTTTGCAGTTCTCCATGGCTAACATTATATCTTTCAAAATAGCCGCGGTAGCAAGGATTATCTACACATACTGAGCAGCTCATGTTATAGACAGACGCGTGCTACATGGCAGACCAATCCGAACTCACCTCTCGGCATGTCCAGACCATCCATTATCTCAGCCAATCATGGCTAGCGGGAAGGTTCCTGTCATTTTCCGTGGCTAAACCAACTAGGCTCATAATTTAACAATTTGATTCGTATGTACAGATGGCATACAAGTTTGTTATTAACCCTCCCGTTGTCGTAGGGTCAAAATGACCCGCCACTGTGTTGAACCAACTTTATTTAATGTTTATATTTTTTGGATCATTTGTGAGAAGGAGGCAGTGATACTTTCTTTAAAGTCTCACTGCCTCCTTCTCACAAATGATCCCAAAAATATAAAAATTAACTAAAGTTGGTTCAACACAGTGGCGGGTCATTTTGACCCTAGGACAACGGGAGGGTTAAGGCACATGAAAGTTCACATGTTCCAGAAGGCATTTCTGCCCAAAACAATATTTTTAAAAAATGTTAAAATGCCTCTCTTGTGAAGTAGTGACGTGCGACATACACCTGGCTTCCTGAAACGGGTCACAAATGGCAGAACCACTGAATGAATGTATTTTCATAAGCATCAACTTCTGTTTTAGCGCTGGGGGTTACTCAAATTTAATTGGGTAAGACCTTCAACACACTGCTGTCAACGTGGCTCACATTACTCGACAACCACCTCACATGAACATATTTCCCATCAGGCCTGGTGTCAAATCAACGAAGGGGCGACAATGAAAACGTGTGTTATCACCTGGAGATTAGAAAAACGTGGAGGGTCTCAACACACTAGCTTGACAGTCCTACCGATCATAGTCAGGGGCTGTTTGAGTGACAGGTGATAATGTCTCGGCTCCCGCGACAACGGTAAAGTGATGGATATGTGATGATATGGGTGGGAGTGTGTGTGTGTGTGTGTGTGTGTGCGTGGTGTTGTGGCTATACCTCCCCTGAGAGAACATAGCAGAGAGAAAGCTCATTGAAACTAGTGTTTTAAGTGTGAAGCTGTCACAGCCAATCAAATGTCCCACTCTTGGAATAATAAAGATGACTTGACTTGAAGGCTGAACTACTGAAGCCAGTCTGAAAAGCGAATGAAATAACACAGCTGAATAATGCAGAGCGAGAGAGGGAATTAAGGATGGAGAGAAGGAGGAGAGGAGGAGAGGACAAGTGTTAATGACCTCTGTGAAGCATTGGTACTGAGGTAATTAAAGCATTCATTAGAACGTAATTACGACGTAATTACAACGTTATGCCCCCTCGCTACCCTGAGTAGAGGGCCTACATATGTAGGATCTTAATTTGATCACCCTGTTGCAGGATTACTTTCCTGGAATGCAGGACATTTAAAACGTGTAGTGTATTTGAGGTTAAAAAAAGTCTCTAATTTCCACTTTGAAATTTCAGACTTGATTTTCCCTTACGAAAAATGTATCAACCCCTACAAACATTTCCATTAATTATAATCCACATAATAATTCACATTTTCTGTTTCTGCAGGATTATTATCCTGCTGTAGCAAACTGGCTCAAATTAAGATCAAACATCTGTAGGCTAACTCCCACACCGTCTGCTTACACAGCATGGGCTTATACTAAGAGAAAATACCGACACAACCCCAGTCTGAGATCTACTAGAAGGGATAGGGATACATTAATTTAGATTGGGTGGACAGGCAGGCACTGAGAAGGTCACATTTATCATAATACTGTATGAATCCAAGTGCATTGCAGCATTTCTCTCCAGGAAATTGTTCTTCTCCATACCTGATTAAACACAAAGTCCCAGACACCTGCTTTCATACTAAAACCTGTTCCCCTACAGAACCTGGGTTGTGTTTATTTGGCACACTGTAGCAAAACGTTTTTGCAACAAAGAAAATGAAAGTGAACGCTTCTTATAGGACAAGTTCAGGTAGTCCCTTCCCGTTTTGGCAATTTTGTCTTCCGTTTGGTACCTAATGAATACGACCCACCAGATCCAGGTTTATATTGAATCTTTTTGTGACATGACACACAGAGCCTGTGTCTTCTCTTGTCCATATCTGGCCCTGGCACCTTCTCTCTCTCCACTGTGTGTCTAATGCTGAGTCTAAGACGAAGGGGCTTAGACTCACGTTCAGTCAGGAGATCCAAGGGAGGAGAGGAATAAGGGAGGAAGGGGGGGGTGGGGGGGATAAATGAGACAGGAAGAAGAAGAAGGGAGGGAGGGAGGGAGGGAGGGAGGGAGGGAGGGAGGGAGGGAGAAATGAAGTGGAAAGGCATTATCCCGACAGGATGGCAATGCATATTTATGCCCCAGCCTCATTGTTCTTATTAATCTAGGTACTCCACAGTGTGTTGTAATAGACATCTGGTGTCAGGGGAGAGACACTGAGGCTCTTGATGGTACAGGGAGGTTTCACACACACACAAAACACTCTGGTAGCAGGGAGGAGGAGGAGGAGGAGGAGGAGGAAGAGGAGGAAGAGGAGTAAGAGGAGGAAGAGGGGGAGGAGGGGGAGGAGGATGAGGAAGAGGGGGAGGAGGAGGAGGAGGAAGAGGAGGAAGAGGGGGAGGAGGAGGAGAGATGTGCAATCACTGCCTTCCCCTCCTCTCTTCTACTCTTCTCTCGCTTTATTTGTTGTGTACAGTATGTTTAAACTCTGTGTGTGTGTGTAACTGTCACTGTCCATCCTATGCTTTTTTTATAGCATCACTCCCATCCCCCATTAATACCCCTTTCTCTCTCTCACCCTCTAAGGGGTTGAGTGGAACTAAACCATGCCAGGAAAATGCACCCTGCACCATAACAGAGCTGCCAGAAGTGTTTCCTTTATTTTGGCGGTTACCTGTATGTGTAAAGGTGTGTGAAGTGTCAAGAGTATTCGTATGCCTTTGCTTCCCTGTTAAGTGTGTGTTGGAATCTGTTTATCAGAATGTGTTAGTATGGAAATGTGTATGTGTGTGCATCTTGGTGGAAGCCTACATGATGTAACGTGTATAAGGGAATATATCCTTAAAGACAGGTCAGCTCAACTACTCAGCTGAGAGATCCAGCCTCAATAAAATAGTTTTATTGTCACGTTCGTTGTATAAAGGATCGGACCAAGGTGCAGCGTGCATAGTCGTTTATTATATTAAACACCGACAAAATAATAAATTCCAACAGAACGTGAAGTTCAAAAGGCTAAACATCCAACAAGCCAAACTGAAACAAGATCCCACAACATAGGTAGGCAAAATGGCTGGCTAAGTATGATCCCCAATCAGAGACAACGATCGACAGCTGCCTCTGATTGGGAACCACACCCGGCCAACATAGAAATAGATAACATAGATCTACACATACAGTGGGGAAAAAAAGTATTTAGTCAGCCACCAATTGTGCAAGTTCTCCCACTTAAAAAGATGAGAGAGGCCTGTAATTTTCATCATAGGTACACGTCAACTATGACAGACAAAATGAGAATTTTTTTCTCCAGAAAATCACATTGTAGGATTTTTAATTAATTTATTTGCAAATTATGGTGGAAAATAAGTATTTGGTCAATAACAAAAGTTTCTCAATACTTTGTTATATACCCTTTGTTGGCAATGACACAGGTCAAACGTTTTCTGTAAGTCTTCACAAGGTTTTGACACACTGTTGCTGGTATTTTGGCCCATTCCTCCATGCAGATCTCCTCTAGAGCAGTGATGTTTTGGGGCTGTCGCTGGGCAACACGGACTTTCAACTCCCTCCAAAGATTTTCTATGGGGTTGAGATCTGGAGACTGGCTAGGCCACTCCTGGACCTTGAAATGCTTCTTACGAAGCCACTCCTTCGTTGCCCGGGCGGTGTGTTTGGGATCATTGTCATGCTGAAAGACCCAGCCACATTTCATCTTCAATGCCCTTGCTGATGGAAGGAGGTTTTCACTCAAAATCTCACGATACATGGCCCCATTCATTCTTTCCTTTACACGGATCAGTCGTCCTGGTCCCTTTGCAGAAAAACAGCCCCAAAGCATGATGTTTCCACCCCCATGCTTCACAGTAGGTATGGTGTTCTTTGGATGCAACTCAGCATTCTTTGTCCTCCAAACATGACGAGTTGAGTTTTTACCAAAAAGTTCTATTTTGGTTTCATCTGACCATATGACATTCTCCCAATCCTCTTCTGGATCATCCAAATTCACTCTAGCAAACTTCAGACGGGCCTGGACATGTACTGGCTTAAGCAGGGGGACACGTCTTGCACTGCAGGATTTGAGTCCCTGGCGGCGTAGTGTGTTACTGATGGTAGGCTTTGTTACTTTGGTCCCAGCTCTCTGCAGGTCATTCACTAGGACCCCCCGTGTGGTTCTGGGATTTTTGCTCACCATTCTTGTGATCATTTTGACCCCACGGGGTGAGATCTTGCGTGGAGCCCCAGATCGAGGGAGATTATCAGTGGTCTTGTATGTCTTCCATTTCCTAATAATTGCTCCCACAGTTGATTTCTTCAAACCAAGCTGCTTACCTATTGCAGATTCAGTCTTCCCAGCCTGGTGCAGGTCTACAATTTTGTTTCTGGTGTCCTTTGACAGCTCTTTGGTCTTGGCCATAGTGGAGTTTGGAGTGTGACTGTTTGAGGTTGTGGACAGGTGTCTTTTATACTGATAACAAGTTCAAACAGGTGCCATTAATACAGGTAACGAGTGAAGGACAGAGGAGCCTCTTAAAGAAGAAGTTACAGGTCTGTGAGAGCCAGAAATCTTGCTTGTTTGTAGGTGACCAAATACTTATTTTCCACCATAATTTGCAAATAAATTCATAAAAAATCCTACAATGTGATTTTCTGGAGAAAAAAAATCTCAATTTGTCTGTCATAGTTGACGTGTACCTATGATGAAAATTACAGGCCTCTCTCATCTTTTTAAGTGGGAGAACTTGCAAAATTGGTGGCTGACTAAATACTTTTTTTCCCCACTGTAGATATTCACACCCTGACCAAACCAACTAGAGATCTCTGTGTCAGGGCATGACATTTCTCCTGTATTTCTAATCCTTCCCTCCAAGATCCCTCTACACTCCACCCCTGTAGTGACCCGGTGGGCAGTGGCCATATCGCTTTAATAGAGATGAAATACCATGCCATTTAACCAGCACTGCTCATTTAACATAACACAGAGGGATGGAGAGAGCGAGAGAGAGAGAGAGAGAGAGAGAGAGAGAGAGAGAGAGAGAGAGAGAGAGTTGGGCTGTAAAGGTTAAATACCTCTGTCCACTAACACAGGAGGAGGAGGAGACATACTGAGCTGAACAGAGGTTCAAGAGAGAGAACAGAATGAACACGTTAAAGCTCTGTTGAATTCTTTCTCTAATGGACCACACACACCGCACCGAATGTTCATCTGCCGTTCATCTGCCGTCCGTCTGCCGTTCATTCGGCGCTGTGTGTTTAACACTAGAACCGCTGGGCCTCGAGGGACCCCCCGTCGAGCTAATGAGTAGTCATTCTGACTGCAACATTCTAACAGTGTAATTACTGCGTTTCATATATGCTATTGCAAAAATAATCATTTGGTTTTGTTTATGAAGCTCTTAGGTAACATTAATACTAAAACCTGTTCAAATAACACAAATAACACCATAGCAGTTTATGTTAGTTTATGTTACTGTAGGCTATATGTAAAAACACCACAATTCAAGTGTTTAATACATTATATTTGTAGAGTGCCTTTGTTACAACTATGAAACAGAAAGCATATGTGTTGGAACGTGGTAAAAGCGTATTTCTATTATAACAAACACAAAATTAAACACCAAGACGCACGGTCAGCAAGACGTGCAGTCAAATGATGAAAACATCAGTAGCCTAAACATCATGATAAGCACCAAGTGTGCTTGATAAATAGTGAAAATCTGCACAAAAGCAGTAATGGCATTAAAATGAACATAATTGCCAATATGACAGCAGTCAAAAATAGTCAATTATTGTCAGCTTTTACATGCTGTGCGTCTTCACACAAAGGCATCAGTTGGAGCATGTCCATGTCACATAAACAACGAAAGCTGGTGAGTGCATTGCTGATGTTGTGTTTTGCTTGAGATGTAGGGCCTGCTCTCTCAGTGATTACATTTTGTTGTGCTCATAATCGTCCCATAGCATTGTCACCAGCTTGTTCTATTCAAACGGTGCCGTCCCTTCCTCTCTCCTCTCACCGTTTCATTTGGTGGTGGCACGGGCACCTGCTCAGTGCACCCTGTTCTGGCTTTTTGCGCTTAGGCCTTGGAGGTGTAGGTTCAGGCTGAGGCTCAAAATCAGAAGAATAATCATCAGAGATGTCATGACTCATTTCTTCCCCACCATCTGAGTTGTTTCATTCAGATTTTGTAGCAACGCTAACGCAGCATGTGCATCCATTCGTCTTGTAAATGATGCATGCTCTCACTGTGTTCCCCCTTTCTTCCCCTTTCTTCCCCATCACGCTTTACTTTAGGTTCAGTTTTGAGGCAATTATCGGGGTGATTATAAACTGGGCACGGCACCTTCAACTCTCGGAGAAGGTAGTGAGCAGGCCCTACTGTCGGGAGAAGGAGGGGCAATGGGGGAAAACAATTGATATGCCCTCCTAAAACTGGTTATAACTCCAGTTCTGTTTGTGATATTAAGATTCTAACAACGACAGTGTTTTATATACACTGAGTGTACAAAACATTAAGAACACCTTACTAATATTGAGTTACACCCCTTTTTGTCCTCAGAACAGCCTCAATTCATCAGGGCATGGATTATACAAGGTGTCGAAAGCGTTCCACAGGGATGCTGGCCCATGTTGACTCCAATGCTTCCCACAGTTGTGTCAAGTTGTCTGGATGTCCTTTGGGTGGTGGACCATTCTTGATACACACGGGAAACGGTTGAGCATGAAAAACCCAGCAGCGTTGCAGTTCTTGACACACTTAAACCGGTGTGCCTTGCACCTACTACAATACCCCCGTTCAAAGGCACATACATCTTTTGTCTTTCCCATTCACCTTCTGAATGGCACACACACACAATCCATGTCTCAATTGTCTCAAGGTTTAAGAATCCTTCTTTAACCTGTCTCCTCCCCTTCATCTACACTGAAGTGAATTCAAGTGAATTTAAAAGGTGACATCAATAAGGGATCATAGCTTTCACCTGGATTTACTTTGTCAGTCTATGTCATGGAAAGAGCAGGTGTTCCTAATGTTTTGTACATTCAGTGTAGACTTATTTAGGAAAAGTCAAGGAGGGAGGGGAGCATATAATAAACGCCTGAGTAATACAATTAATTAATTAATGAGCAGTCCAAATGACTGCTTTAGCGGTTCTAGTGTTAAGGGACCCCCGCTGGTGGATGTCTGACTGCCGACATTTTCGCGCAATTTGAAGAATCTCAAATATAAAATATATTTTGATTTGTTTAACAATTTTTTGGTTACTACATGATTCCATATGTGTTACTTCATAGTTTTTATGTCTTCACTATTATTCTACAATGTAGAAAATAGTACAAATAAAGAAAAACCCTGGAATGAGTAGGTGTTTCCAAACTTTTGACTGGTACTGTAAATATACTAATATACACCCATCTCATTTCCATGTATATTTGAGCAAGCTGAAGTCATTCCTTGTCATCTCTACTATATCTTGACATATGTCATTATGTTGATGTCTTTCCTGTGAAGGGTTAAACTATTCTTCATTTTTACGTGAAAGGGTTAAAAAAATCTGTTTCATTGAATTATAACCTACCAGTGGCACAGGGTTCGCACTTTCATAGACATTTCTTGTCAGATCGTAAATCACCTCAGGCTTGACAGCTGCAGTTCACAAGTGCGCGAAGTGCCTCTCGCGCCGTAGGGCAGACCATGCAGATACAGACCAATATTGTCACTGGGGGGTACTCGTACTTACTCAAGGAAGTAAACAAACTCAGCATGACCGGTGAAAGTTTCTTATGGATTTTTAAGACCTTAATTATGTTTATGAATTTAAAGACCTTTATTATGCCATGTGATGTGATCACAATGCTCCGGTTAGCAGAACAACGCATGATTGCAGTTCATATGAGAACATGAATTCACCCGAAATAGATCACACACACTCAGATAGATTAAGATTGCCTGCTAGCTTGTTTTCTAACATAAACACTCTTCAGAAGCAGTAGGAAGGCTTTAACATTTTATCATGATCGCATTATGCAGTGATGCTGTCTAGTGAGTCCATGATCATGTTATGAAGCGCTTAGAACGAGTACTGACAAAGAGAGACGGGAAACCAATGATACTGTACATCACCTAAGCCAGGGTTTCCCAAACTCGGTCCTCGGGACCCCAAGGGGTGTTTTTTGCCCTAGCACTACACAGCTGATTCAAATAATCACCTAAGCCGTTGATGAAAGTTAGCTTTGCACAGAAAGTTTGCGTACAATCATACTCGAAACGCATCTACAATAAGAACTTTTCCTCAAAAACATTACAGACGTGACACTGCCTGTCCAAATCAGTGTTCTATCTTCACTAGATTGTAGAATTATTAACTAGCACTCAATGGACTAAAATTAGTTTGATATTGTTTCCTTAACCTTCCGACTTGGTCAGAAACACAGGGGGACAGATGTGAGTACCAAAACAAGTTCTGTGAGCCATTTCTGTCACGTCTACTCCCGCTCCCCTTCTCCGTTACAATTTCCAAAAGCTATGAAATCTGGTTGACTGAAAAGCCTTATTTTGAGACTTTGTAGTAACAATAGCATTCAATTAGGCAAATATAAAGGCCAAATGTAGTCTATACTTTAAAATACTCACATTCAAGGTAACTCTGAAAGTACAGTAGTTTAATTAGGACATAAGCAATTTTGTTTTTTCATGCTTATGTTGACCTTACTATGGAATTGCTCAGGAGATTAATTGTTCATCATGAAGTTGGCAAACGTTGTCAAGTGCTTTGGTGAATTGCATCAAATGTCAAGAGAAGACAACTGTACGGTCTCTGAGTGAGTTAGTTATACGGTTTAAGTTGCTTTTAGTCGGTGCTGGGAACACAACAGAGGGGCAAAAACAGCACAAGGACACAATGTCATACTCCGACTCTACACCCCCCCATGACATCACATAACCCTACCATGTTGTGTGTGTGGACCATAGTTCCTTCCGAGTGGACTGACCTGTGCACTGACCCTCTGTTTAGCGCGCTGTGAAACTATCCCAGTCCTGACGCACCACTGACACGATCTAGGCCCCCACGGGCGGCCATATTCCCTGCCTGAGCGAGTAGCACTTGTGTACACTTCCCTGCTCGCAACACAGGGTCAAGCCATCAGTCCGCCCATTAAACATGTTGTATCAGAGAACGAGAGAGAGGGAGGGAAAGAGAGAGAGCGCTAGCGCTAATGCTAACATACACACAGTGCTAACCGACCGCTAACCCCCCCACAGAGAGAGATGGACAGATTAATGTGCCTACAATTACCCATTATCTAGCATCCACTGGTTCCACAAAGCAATGGTGAAATTACACAGAGCCGAAGCTAGTTGCTTGGTTAGCGGCACTCAGAGCCTTTCAGACAGTCTATGTTAGAACCTGTGCTATTGACAGAGCACTAGATGAGTTATTGCTGTACTTTAAGCTGCTTCCAGCCATCCCCAAAGTGCTGCTGAAGATGTATAGCCATTACCTGTAATTTGTGTGAACATTCCACACATTCACACAGGCCTTCTTTACCAGAGGTTCTGAGAAAATGACTGGAACATTGGGATACTGTGTAATGCAAAGTAAATGGGAGATACTATTCTCATTTCTCGTTTAGCAGACGCTCTTATCCAGAGCAACTTACAGTAGCGAGTGCATACATTTTCCTACTTTTTCATACTGGACCGTCGTGGGAATCGAACCCACAACCCTCTACCAACTGAGCCACACGGGACCTACCTCAAAGCATAGTGGTAATATGACTGTTTGGGTTTGTCAGTTAAGGGACAGATGCCAGAACCAGTACCAGTAATGGGCTTAGATCCCTCTCACTTCCCCTGAGCCGGTGTGGTGCTGTCCCCTGGCTGTGTACTGTGGGACTTCATTACTTTACTGGTCCAGAGCTGTGGCCTATTGTTCTGTTTCTAGTTGTGCTTGGACAGAGATAGAGGGAGTAGGGTACATTGTGATTCCTACAGCAATAAATCCTCAGCTATCTGGACTGGGGAGCCCTTATTAGAGATGGAAGATTATGCCCTAGATTTCCTAAATCATGAATTATATGGGGAGGCAGTTCACGAGGCACAATAGGCGCGTGCCGGCGGGGTTTACCGACTGTCGTTTTGCCAGATGCCTTTTTCATTTGTCTAAAGTAAATGAGTTCTGGGCAAGCTAATGAAAGACAGACAGAGAGAGAGAGAGAGAGAGAGAGAGAGAGAGAGCCACCTCTCTCCCACTTTTTCTTTCTCTTTCGCTCTCACCCACACACCCAGTCACCCACACAATCAGTCACCCACACACTCAGTCACCCACACACTCAGTCACCCACACACCCAGTCACCCACACACTCAGCCTGGGTAATAGTGGCAGCGGGCAGAAAGGTGATGACTGATTGCCTCTGTTTGGTGTGTACGAGGTGAAACCCTGTCAACTGTGAACGTAACAACCGAGCAGTGGGACCTCTGGTTGTAAGAAATGCAAAATGCTAATAGGCCGTGTCCCTTTAACAAACTCCCAACAGAAGCCTATCACTCTGTCCACATTAAACACCAGCGCAATTTACCATGGAGAGGAGAGAAGGAGAGAACAAGCAGCTCTTTGATGTGCAGCGACTGAGGGGGCTAGGCTGCAGAGCAGGGACATTAGCATGGGCTCGGAGAGGGGGAGAGAGAGAGGGAGGGAGGGAGGGAGAGAGGGAGGGAAGGGAGGTGAGGAAAGGATGGAGAGAGAGGGAGGTAGGGAGGGGGGTTGGTAGGGAGGGAGGGAGGGTGAGGAAGGATGGAGAGGGAGGGAGGGAGGGAGGAAAGGATGGGGAGGGAGGGGAAGTGAGGGAATTATGGAGAGAGGTAGCAGGGAGAAGGAGAGTGAGAGAGAGAGAGTAGGAGGGAGAGAGGGAAATTAGGTGAAAGAGAGAGATGGGGCGTGCACAAGAAAGAGGTAGAGTGTGAAGAAGAGGGAAGGGAGAAAGAGATTGGAGAGAAAGCACTCTAGAGAAAACACCAATGTCAGGAGGATGTTGCCCTTTCCTGCTCAGTCCTTATGTCTGTTCAGACGTCAATTATTCATAAACTACTGGTTCGCTGGCAACACCATGGTAATGAATTAATGACTAAAACCAATGGGAGACACAAAACTCAGGGATTAAGGGCTCAGCGAAGCCTTCTGCCTAGGTTCAATTGTAGCTGTAACACTGCCGTCTACATTGTGTTCACAGAGAGAGCAGGGTGCACTGCACTGGCTGATGCTTCTCTGATATGACAGTCCTTGTATAGATGCCATTATACAACTAGTTCCAATGGGGAAGCTCAGCCTCAGTGTGAACGATGCCCCACACCACTATTGTTCCTGTCTATTCATGTTCTGTATTATGTCCTGTTTCATGTTTTGTGTTAATGGGGATCCTAATTAAAATACCAAATACCACTGATATATTAATCCAGATCACTCAAGAGAAATAGACTACGGAGAAAGAGGCACTGATTTTTCTCCTAGCAATCTCTCTCTACCTTATCTATGAATTCTATCTCATTAGTTTGTGCCATTTGAAAGGTGATAGAAAGTTGTGTCTTATTTCTATTCACATCTGCTTCCACTGGTTTAAACCAGCTTAATCATAGAGACTGAATAGCCTGCAGCAGCGTTGGGGTCAATTCCATTTCAATTCCAGTCAATGGAGGAAGTACACTAAAATTCCAATTCCAATTCTCTTCAATGCTTTTCAATGAGGAACATTTGGAATTGGAATTTGGTTTACTTTCTGAATTTAAATGGAATTGACCCCAACACTGGTCTGCAGTGCTTCCACAGTAGGAAGTAAATTAAGGTGATTTAAAGCAGTTGAAGCAAGTAATGAGTTTCTATACTCTGGGTATTGACTAGTCTATAACCCTGCATAAAGAAACAAAAAGGCCTGCACTCTATGTAGCTCCACTATCCATAATGGCTATACCGATATCACCTTTAATAGGTACAATGCTTCGATCCGACAGTGAATCTTCTTCAAGTAAAAAAACAGTTTCTCGCTCAAGTAACTTGCCTCATATTTGCTGCATTATGCAACGTCCGTATTGCCCTGGTCGTGGTGTTAGTGGAGTAGATGGCCCTGTTCGTTGACCATCTGGAAGATGGTTTTATGTTCTGCTGCTTCCATATTGTGAGGCAGTATTCTGTCACATATATGCAGGGAGTCAGGAAGCAGGTGCAGAAAGAGCGTTTAATAACAATGATGAAAGGCAAATGAACAAAACAGGAAGTGCGTACTGAACATGAAAGCAAACCAATATTGCCTGATGACTGAGGCTACTGAGGGCTAAATAAAGGGAAGGTAATCAAGGTGATGATGAAGTCCAGGTGTGCGTAATAATGGGGAGTAGGTGTGCGTAATGATGGGGAGCAGATGTGTGTAATAATGGGGAGTAGGTGTGTGTAATAATGGGGAGTAGGTGTGTGTAATAATGGGGAGTAGGTGTGCGTAATGATGGGGAGCAGGTGTGTAATGATGGGGAGTAGGTATGCATAATGATGGGGAGCAGGTGTGTGTAATGATGGGGAGCAGATGTGTGTAATGATGGGGAGTAGGTGTGTGTAATGATGGGGAGCAGGTATGTGTAATGATGGGGAGCAGGTATGTGTAATGATGGGGAGCAGTGTGTGTAATGATGGGGAGTGTGTGTGTAATGATGGGGAGCAGTGTGTGTAATGATGGGGAGCAGGTGTGTGTAATGATGGGGAGCAGGTATGTGTAATGATGGGGAGTAGGTGCATGTAATGATGGGGAGTAGGTGTGTGTAATGATGGGGAGCAGGTGCGTGTAATGATGGGGAGCAGGTGTGTGTAATGATGGTTGCCAGGACCGGTGGTTAGTAGACCAGCGACGTCGAGCGCTGGAGAGTTCCTTGGACTTCATAGTACAGTTTCTGCTCTGACATGCACTGTCAACTGTGGGACCTTATATAGACAGGTGTGTTTATTTCTAAAATCATGTCCAAACAATTGAATTGGCCACAGGTGGACATCAATCAAGTTCTAGTGACATGTCAAGGATGAGCAAAGGAAATTGGATGCACCTGAGCTCAATTTGGAGTGTCATAGCAAAGGGGTGTGAATACTTATGTAAATCAGATATTTCTCTATTTCATTTTCAATACATTCGCAAATATTTCTAAAAACATGTTTTCACTTTGTCATTATGTAGTTGGGTGAGACAAAAAATCGATTTAATCAATTTTTAATTCAGGCTGTAACACAACAAAATGTGGAATAAGTCAAGGGGTATGAATCCTTTCTGAAGGCACTGTATTTGTAATGCAGGCGAAGCGAGCCAGATTAGAAGCTCTCTGAGGGGTAACAGAGCTGATCTCTCCTCCTGGTTATCTCTTGCTGAGCCCAGAGAGCCCACAGCTCAGACACCTGTTTCTCCCACTGGAACAGACCAGGCGTAAGGAGAAGGAGATTTAGATTTCACCAGAGAACACACTCAAGAGGGTGACTCTTTCCCCTAGACTCTTCTAGAACACCCATGAAGTCAACGCTCCGCACTGAGAACACTCCCGAGAACACTCAGAATGTAGAATGTTCCAGGGCGATTGTTTCTCCTCCCAAACGCCTGAGAGAAAGAGAGTGAAAAAGAGGGAGAGATCGAGAAAGAGAGAGAGGGAAGGAGAGAGAGAAAGAGAAAGAAAGAGACAGAGGGAGAGCAAGCGAGTGAACTGCCAGCTAGGCCCATGCAGAGCTCAATGTCTCCTGACAGCTCGAAATGAACATTAACCTTCTCAGGGTTTCAGCGCTGCCGCCGCTTTACATCACAGCACCTGAATAAATAACAGGGAGAAACACTGCTACGGCGCAGCGCCTCAGAGCCTCAATCTAGCAGCTAGCCTACACCTTACCATGTAGTACTGTCTCATTGCTATATGTAATGAAACTTCCAGACAGAGACATGGTCTGACAACAAATCCTGGAGAAAACTGCTTCAGAGCGTAGATGCGAAAACTATACATAACAATGCTGGTATACAAACAAGAGTCAGCATGAATTAGGCCTCTCCTGGTCCCCTTTAGTGTTTTATCTAGACAGAGAAAGTTTTGGGTCTGTGAAAAGCAAATATTCAACTTGGCCAAAACGTATGAAATATAAAATATTCAAAGCTCTACCCATGTACACAGTTGACAACACCTCATGCATATTAACAAACAGTGAGCAACAGTACAGAGTGGCTCTCAAGAGGGATGTCTGTTCCGAGTAAAAGAGTCTGGACACTTAGAAGTTAAATCCACTTTTGATGTTCTGACATCTCCCTAAGCAGCCGGCAACTTTTTCATTTCACTTGACTTCTCAGTAAATGACCTCCTCCTCATCTTCCATTTACCAAGTCAGGATGGATAGAACTTTAAGAGGGTTGTGTAAACAATGTCAAAAATTCAGCTCAGCAGACAGTAAAGCAGTTCAGAAAATGAAGTAACAATGTGTGTGTGGTTCATCCTCATCCTGTCAGGGAAACTAAGACGTTAAACTAATCATAACAGAAAATCAACAACAGTTCAAGTCAGGACGGCTATATCAAGAGGCTCTTAACAACACAGCCAACTGAACGGCTAATCAGAACACTGGAAATCTATCTATTGATTGGCATCGAGTCCATTTCAAGTCGACTGAGTAGATTCTGTATTCACTGTGCAAAGGTTCTGAAAGCATTGAAGACAGGTGGTTTTCCCCCTAAGAACAGAGTGATCCTCAGTTTGGTTGGTCAACTGGGGGAGGTGGTGGGGGGCATCAGCCCAAAAGTACTCCTCTAGACAAGAGCTGTGACCGCTCTTGTTATTGGCAAAGACAGGGAGAGAGCGAGAGAAAAATATACGTTTTGACTGTGTAATCATGAGGCCTGACAACGCGCGGTGCTAGACAGGATCCTGTGGGGACGCGGTGTGACATTTTCCAAAATACTTACTACTTGACATTTCAATGGACCTTTACGAAAGTGTCTCCCTCCCTCCCCCCACCCTTCCGTCTCTCTTTGGTACTGAGGCTGGCACACAGGCAGACTGCATGAGAGGAGAGCATGTCTCTGCCAGTGAGTGAAGGCTGGGGAAGGGGACGTGATGCAGAGACTAAATGGTCCAATCCTGGGTGTGATCAGAGCGTGGTGCGAGGGGGAGTACAAAGAGCATGGTAATGAAGGCTCCTCTCTCCTTCTCAATAGAACTCAAATAACGCCACACACAGTCGCCCAGATAAAGAGATTGCCAAAGTTTAATTAAGCTGTTAACAAAACTAATCTATTTATCGGGTTTGACAGAAAGGACCCGTGTTAAATAGGTGTTTGGTTTTGGTTTTGTCTACATTCTCGATTGGGCTGTGGAGCTCCAAAACACTCTGTTGATTGGGCTGTGTGGAGCTCTAAAACACTCTGTTGATTGGGCTGTGGAGCTCCAAAATGCTCTGTTGATTGGGCTGTGGAGCTCCAAAAAACTCTGTTGATTGGGCTGTGGAGCTCTAAAACACTCTGTTGATTGGGCTGTGGAGCTCCAAAAAACTCTGTTGATTGGGCTGTGGAGCTCTAAAACACTCTGTTGATTGGGCTGTGGAGCTCCAAAACACTCTGTTGATTAGGCTGTGGAGCTCCAAAACACTCTGTTGATTGGGCTGTGGAGCTCCAAAACGCTCTGTGAGGCTTGATATGATGTAGCTAAGAGGCTCAGGACTGGCTAACACTGACAAATTGACTGAATTATTGATTTCTCTTTTCTTCCATTCTGTTGTTCCACAAAGCCCCTCTCCCCCCCAAAAAACAAAGAGCCTGATGCATCTTCAGATAGGCTCTGCTGTGATCCAACCAGGAGCTCTCGCTTCCTCTTTTTCTCTCTTCTGATCGACGTTCAGAGCGAAGCGGTTCTGAACACTTCGCACATCCTCTCCACAATAGATGAGCTCTGCTGAAACCCAAACACCAAACACAGACAGATGACATGAAACGAGCGTCAGATCCCTCCAGCCCAGACCCATCCTCAGAAACCACGGGCCAGGAACCATGGTGCCCAGTTGATTACACAGACAACGCTGTGCCAGAACCCCCCACCATCACACACACACACAAACACAAACACACATAAAACATTCCTGCATCTATCATGGCATGATTGTGATTTAGATTAGGAGATCAGATTTAGATTAGATTAGGAGATCAGATTTAGATTAGATTAGGAGATCAGATTTAGATTAGGCAAGATACCAAAAAAATACATGCTATTCATGTCAATAAAAACATTTCCTACTGCACCTGCACCTGGTGACTGGGCCTCGCTAATGCGTGTGTGGGGTGGTTACATAAGTCTCCAGTAGGAGGCGCTCTCCTTTGAACAACATACATTCCCACAGCCTGGAGGTGATGTGTATGAAGCAGACAGGTGTAATCCCTCTATGATCCCCTCAGTCCCCAGCTCTCTCCTATGTTCTACTCTCCTGTATAATCAGTCTCCTCTCCCTGGTCCTAATCAGGCCTCAGTACAGCGTAGAGCTGCCCAGCGTAGCTCAACCCAGGCAGCACAGCACAGGGCCCTGAACGGCCAGTCAAGACACTCTTCCACCCAGAAAGCCTGGCTCGCCCCATTAATTATGCAAGGCAGGAGCGCTAGGCTAGCGCCATGATGCTATCTCCCCCCGCAAAGCGCCAGCCTCCCTACACCTCCAAACCCCTCCAAACCCCTCCTTTCCCCCCTCCCACCGGCCAGCTAGCCCGCTGACGGCTCCACATCAACGTCACCATTATCGCTGTCTCAGAGCCCTCTCCCCTGTCTCCCTCCTTTTCTCCCAGCGTTCCCCAGGCCTCTGTCAGGGAGCTGAGGAATATGGGCTGGGCTCTGATCCACCACTGACACATTTTACTTACTCACTGTTGCAGCTCTCTGCTGCCTAGCCCTAAAACTCCATATTTAGCTATCCCCCCACCCCCCCCCCCCCCGTCTATTTCTAAAAGCCTTTAAAAGGAGCCTCTTTTCCTTCTTCCTCGCTTGACTCCCTTTTCCTCCATCGCTCGTACCCCTGCTTTCAATGTCCCCTCTCTCTCTTCATCTCCACCATCTATCTCTCCCTCTCTCCCAATTTATTCTCTTTCCTCTCTCTCTCTGCTCCTCAGATGTTGTTTCCCAGAGTCATAGGAGAGGAGAGAAAGAGAGAGAGAGACAGAGAGAGAGAGAGAGGAGAGAGAGAGAGAGGGATGATCAGCGTGACTGATGTTCTTATTTGCATTACAGAGAGCTGGGGAAGCAGAAAGCACATATACATCAGACACACACACACACCACACATCAGAGACACACACACACACACACATCTGAGACACACACACACTTTAGGTGACAATAACAAGAGTTCACCTGAGTAGGTAGAGCACGCTATTCACCTTTTCATCCCACACACACACGCGCACACACACAAAACACACACGCCAAACAAACACACACACATGGCTGTACGGGTTGGGGTGAGGTGTGACCCAGGTGTGGTGCAGGATAGACAGTAGGCAGTAGGCAGAGATGGTGAAAAGAAGGATCTTTACTGGTGGTCCCAAAACCAGGATACCAAAATAACGGACTTGTCATGATAAAATAAAGGAGGAGCAAATTGGTCTCCAAAAACAGGCTGACAGCAAACATACGAAATAACGACTGAAAACAACAATGAAACAGGGAGAACACTTCTCAAGTACCTGTACATAAGTCTCACTATCAGACACTGATTAGTACTGTTTGGCATCGAGAAACTAGCAGAGAAAACAGAGCAAGGGAACACAGGGAAGTGAAGGCATAGATACACAGGTGAACAGGTAGACACAGGTGACACCAATAGGATAATGATTAGCCCAGACTGAGTGAGGAGGTGCCTAAGGTTGTCGGAGGATGACACCTAGTGGGTCGCTCCGGAACTGCGACCCCCTCCTGTAACACACGGCTATTACCGGGCATGCCTCTAATGCTAGTGCTCCTACAGATCATCAATAACTGCTGTCCCTTGGCAGAAACACAGCAGGGAATATCAGTTGTTTTCTGTGTTTCTGTCTTAATGGACCTGGTGTTGGTTTAAACTGAGATACTCTGTGTAAGGGTCTGACCTTGGACAAATGACTCCCCCCTCCTGTGTTTCTGTTGTGTTGTTGGATGGATTTGTCTTGCTGTGTAGAGAAGTGTTTAGTTTGTAGCTGTGTGCTTTGCTCTGCTTTGCTGTGTTGTTGGATTGGATTTGTCTTGCTGTGTAGAGATGTGTTTATTTGTAGCGGTGGGTGAATTTGTAGCTGTGTGCTTTGCTGTGCTGTTGGATTGGATTTGCTTTTGTCACGTTGCACCTTGTCCACATTCCCTGACATGTGAGAACTCTTTATTAGTGCCTAGCTGAGCTGAGCTGAGAGAGAGAGCGAGGAGAGAGAGAGAGAGCGAGAGAGAGAGAGAGAGAGAGAGAGAGAGAGAGAGAGTGATAGAGAGAGAGAGAGAGAGAGAGAGAGAGAGAGAGAGAGAGAGAGAGAGAGAGAGAGAGAGGAGAGAGAGCGAGAGAGAGAGAGAGAGAGAGCGAGAGAGAGAGTGATAGAGAGAGAGAGAGAGAGAGAGAGAGAGAGAGAGAGAGAGAGAGAGAGAGAGAGAGAGAGAGAGAGAGAGAGAGAGAGAGAGAGAGAGAGAGAGAGAGAGAGAGAGAGAGAGAGAGAGAGAGAGAGAGACTCCTATGGTAGGTACACCTATAGCTCATCTCTTGGCAGTAGTACTGTAGACTACTTTATCACTGACCTCAACCCAGAGTCTCTCAGAGCGTTCACAGTCAGCCCACTGACACTCCTATCAGACCACAGCAAAAGCACAGTTTACTTGAACAGAGCAATACTCAATCATGAGGCATCAAAGCCAAAGGAACTGAATAATATTAAGAAATGCTATAGATGGAAGGAAAGTAGTGTCGAAACCTACCAAAATATTGTGAAGGTGTAAACTTGGCAGTAGAAAACCTAAACAGTATATTTGACCTCTCAGCTTCCATATCAAACTAAAATTCTCTAACAGAAAACAATGACAAATGGTTTGACGAAAGAATGCAAAAACCTAAGAAAGAAATTGAGAAACCTATCCAACCAAAAACATAGACCCAGAAAACCTGAGCCTACGCCTTCACTATGGTGAATCACTAAAACAATATAGAAATACACTACGGAAAAAGAAGGAACAGCATGTCAGAAATCAGCTCAATGTAATTTAAGAATCCATAGACTCTAACCACTTCTGGAAAATTGGAAAACACTAAACAAACAACAACACGAAGAGCTATCTATCCTAAACAAAGATGTATGGGTAAACCACTTCTCCAATCTCTTTGGCCCTAAAACAAAGAACAAACAGCAATAAATATACATGATCAAATGCAAATCTGAGAATCAACTATTAAAGACTACCAGAACCCACTGGATTCTCCAATTACATTGAATGAACTACAGGACAAAATACAAACCCTCCAACCTAAAAAAGCCTGTGGTGTTGATGGTATCCTGAAAGAAATGATAAAATATACAGACAACAAATTCCTTAAACTCTTTAACATCATTCTTAGCTCTGGCATCGTCCCCAATATTTGGAACCAAGGACTGATCACCCCAATCCACAAAAGTGGAGACAAATTTGACCCCAATAACTACCGTGGGATAAGAGTCAACAGCAACCTTGGGAAAATCCTCTGCATTATCATTAACAGCAGACTAGTTCATTTCCTCAGTGAAAACAATGTACTGGAGCAAATGTAAAATTGGCTTTTAACCAAATTACCGTACGACAGACCACGTATTCACCCTGCACACCCTAATTGACAAACAAACAAACCAAAACAAATACAAAGTCTTCTCATGCTTTGTTGATTAAAAAAAATGTTTAACTCAGTTTAAGCCCCACCCTCTTCAACATATATATATCAACAAATTGGTGAGGGGCACTAGAACAGCCTGCAGCACCCAGCCTCACCCTACTAGAATCTGAAGTCAAATGTCTACTGTTTTCTGATGATCTGGTGCTTCTGTCACCAACCAAGGAGGGCCTACAGCAGCACTAGATCTTCTGCACAGAGTCTGTCAGACCTGGGCCCTGACAGTGAATCTCAGTAAGACAAAAATAATGGTGTTCCAAAAAAGGTCCAGTTGCCAGGACCCAAATACAAATTTCATCTAGACACTGTTGCCCTAGAGCACAAATAAAACTATACATCCCTAGGCCTAAACGTCAGCGCCACAGGTAACTTCCACAAAGCTGTGAACAATCTGAGAGACAAGGCAAGAAGGGCCTTTTATGCCATCAAAAGGAACATAAAATTCGACATACCAATTAGGATCTGGCTAAAAATACTTGAATCAGTTATAGAACCCATTACCCTTTATGAATGTGAGGTCTGGGGTCCGCTCACCAACCAAGAATTCACAAAATGGGACAAACTCCAAATTGAGACTGCATGCAGAATTCCGCAAAAATATCATCTGTGCACAACGGGAAAAAACAAATAATGCATGCAGAGCAAAATTAGACCGATACCCGCTAATTATCAAAATCCAGAAAAGAGCAGTTCAATTCTATAACCACTTAAAAGGAAGCGATTCCCAAACCTTCCATAACAAAGCCATCACCTACAGGAGAAGAGTCCCCTAAGTAAGCTGGCTCTGTTCACAAACTCAAACAGACCCCACAGAGCCCCAGGACAACAACACAATTAGACCCAACCAAATCATGAGAAAACAAAAATAGATTAATTGACACATTGGAAAGAATTAACAAAAAAACAGAGCAAACTAGAATGCTATTTGGCCCCTAACAGAGAGTACACAGTGGTAGAATACCTGACCACTGTGACTGACCCAAACTTAAGGAAAGCTTTGACTATGTACAGACTCAGTGAGCATAGCCTTGCTATTGAGAAAAGCCACCATAGGCAGACCTGGCTCTCAAGAGAAGACAGGCTATGTGCACACTGCCTACAAAATTAGGTGGAAACTGAGCTGCACTTCCTAACCTCCTGCCAATTGTATGACCATATTAGAGACACATATTTCCCTCAGATTACACAGATCCACAAAGATTTCGAAAACAAACCCCATTTTGATAAACTCCCTTATCTACTGGGTGAAATACTAGGGTGCCATCACAGCAGCAAGATTTGTGACCTGTTGCCACAAGAAAAGGGCAACCAGTGAAGAACAAACACCATTGTAAATACAACCCATATTTATGTTGATTTATTTTCCCATTTGTACTTTAACTATTTGCACATTGTTACAATACTGTATATATACATAATATGACATTTTAAATGTCTTTATTCTTTTGGAACTTCTGAGTGTAATGTTTACTGTTAACTTTTACTGTTAATTTCACTTTTGTTTACTATCTACTTTCACTTGCTTTGGCAATGTTAACATACGTTTCCCATGCCAATAAAGTCCTTAAATTGAAATTGAATTGAGAGAGAGAGAGAGAGAGAGAGAGAGAGAGAGAGAGAGAGAGAGAGAGAGAGAGAGAGAGAGAGAGAGAGAGAGAGAGAGAGAGCGAGAGGGAGGGAGGGAAAGACAGAAGAGACAGACAGACAGACAGACAGACAGACAGACAGACAGACAGACAGACAGACAGAGACAGACAGAGAGAGAGAGAGAGAGAGAGAGAGAGAGAGAGAGAGAGAGAGAGAGACAGAGAGAGAGACAGAGAGAGAGACAGAGACAGAGACAGAGACAGAGACAGAGACAGAGACAGATGGAGAACCTTCCTCTGCTCGGTCATTCCAACCTTGAGGTGACGGGGGCCTGTGATCAGAATGGCTAATGACTGACTAAGACTAGGAGAATACAAACAGCTGCTAGAAGAACCAGATGACATTACCACCTGTATCTAGCCTAGCGGCTACCCGCTGACCTCTACATACTGCTGCTGCTGCTCCACTCAAGTGCCTCTCAGTAATGACAGCCCAGGGCTGCATCTCAAATTGCACGCTATTCCCTAAATAGTGCACTATAGGCCCTGGTTAAAAGTTGTGCACTATGTAGTAGGGAATAGGGTGCCATTTGGGACGCAGCCCAGGTGAGTCATTACTGCAGCAGGACTACTCAAGGCCCTTTTAGCCCTCCTCCTTCCCTCCTTCGCTCTTTCCCTACCAACGGCCACAGACGACCCTGTCTACCTCGAACAGGCACGTTGGAAAACGAATCAATGTTTCACAAGGAACTTTTAAGCCTCTTGCCTTCAATAGGAGAACAGGAACTGAGGTTTTTAGTTTGAAGAAAGAGAAGGCGGATGGAGGGAGCGGGGAATGTTATTTTTGCGGAACGGAGAGAAGCTCATTAACCTGGTGAAAGAGAACGAGAGAGAAAGAGAGTGAGTGAGAAAGAGAGGCCCAGGGAGCGATGCAAAATGTTATGTTCCTGAGTGTCGAGACGAGAGCCTGACAAGGAGAACATGGGAGGCTTTTGTTGGCTTGACATCAGAGTGTAGAGGTTTATTCTTCATGTACTCTAGCTACTTTCAGTGCAGATATCCCATGGATCCATTGATCCGCATGTTAATGTCAATGATTGTGGCTGTTTGGTGCTTATGCAGCCATTTTAGGATGAAAATCAACATTTGGGCTCCTTTTGTGTCCTGTCATGTCGCAGTTTCCACCCAACTAAACAAATGCTGGTGGACGGCGAATTTCAATAAATAACTAATTTACATTTACGTCATTAAGAGCAGGCGGCGAGCGATCTGAAACAATTATGATATCAAGGTATGATTTCACATGCTTCAGCTAGAAATCAAAGCAATAGCACAGTAGCTCACATCGTTCAAACAGCGGTGTCAGATTATGCTTACGTGGACGACACAGTAAGCATCACTTTGTTATACATGGAATATGCTAAAAAAATGCGGTCAGCTAGGCTCTTTTATAATAAATGGTGGCGCATCCAGTAAAAACACAACTGAATCCCAGTTAGAGAGTTAATAACACCGTTTGATGTTGGCCAACAGTATGGCTCTACATGTGATGTCAGTCAGGAAGTGCTTCAGGATGTTAAGATCTGGATAATGGGTTTGGCTGGAAGGGAATGGATTGAACAGGTCATTATTGCTTGACATGACCGCAATGCTCAGTCACTCACACACAGGCACACATGCAGGTACGCGCACACACACACAAAGAGATATGCTGTATGAACCATATAAAGAGAGAGGAGTTTCCCTGTGTGAATGAGGTATTACATTGTCAGAGTGACTGGACAGCTAGTTCATCTCTCATAAGCAAACCAGGAAGAGAGGGTAGAGGAGAGGGTAGTGTAGTGAGGACAGAGCCTCTCTCTCTATCTCTCTGTTCTAGTAAGAGCTGTGCTCCAGTACGCAGCCGTACATAAAATCCCAGAGGCCTTCCTTTATAGTTCTACTTTTGCTTATTGTTTACAGTGTAAAGCAATCTAGTCCAATGTATTGCAATCCACACAACACAAAATATATGAAAATAATCATTAATGAAAGCCTATCCATCGCTCTATGTGTACATCCCTTGTTTATAACATATTCATATCCCACCCTACGTATGAATATGATCTGGAGTGGTTCTGCATTTTAAATCATGTATGATGATGATGATGTCTGTGCAATAGTCCTCAGTAACTATGGCACATGCCCTCTCTTTCTCTCATCTGCATTGTTTTACATAATAAGAAAACCAGGATATACATTACGCAATCCTCTCACTGAGGGGCTGGTAGTTCGCTTTAATTCAAGACTGATTTGTTTAAGGCGATCCTCGGCCTACCCCATAAATAGGGCTCTCTGGGCTAATATCACATGGAATATTTTTAGTCTGGGAAATCTCGGCCCGCATGAATTATGTTAAATATTTCAGAAATCAAGGAGGAATCCTCACAGGGGTTTCGGAGTATCAGAGTCTCAGCCCCCTGCAGGTTTTTGTGTGTTTAGTGTGTGTGTGTGTGTATGCATGATTGGGCGCACATTCCAGTGTGTGTGTGTGTGTGTGTGTGTGTGTTTGTGTGTGTGTGTGCATGCACATGCCTCTGTGCGTGCATGTTGTGTGTTTTTGTGTGTGTTTAAGTGTGTTTGAGGCCAACCAGTGCCAGGGGGCGTGCCATGCTGCTGTCATGGCTGCTGACACAAAACCTGAGAGAGAGAGAGAGAGCGAGAGAGAGTGAGAGAGAGAGTGAGAGAGAGCGAGAGAGAGAGAGAGAGAGCAGAGAGAGTGAATGAGACTGAGAGAGCAGAGAGAGAGAGAGCAGAGAAAGAGAAAGAGAAAGAGAGAGAGAGAGAGAGAGAGAGAGAGAGAGAGAGAGAGAGAGAGAGAGAGAGAGAGAGAGAGAGAGAGAGAGAGAGAGAGAGAGAGAGAGAGAGAGAGCAGAGTGAGGCTCCCAGCACGTCAAAGCACAGCAGCAGAGAACACAGGAGAACACAGGAGAACACAGGAGAACACAGGAGAACACAGGAGCCCGCAGGAGAACACAGGAGCCCACAGGAGAAAACAGCACATTCCCCACTCATCATTAGCCTCTCACTGAGATAAACACACACGTATGCACATGAGCAAAAACACATATACACACACGCAAGCCCATGTGCACACAAAGAACACACATGCACGCACGCAAACACGCACACACACACCGACATCACTCCTCTGCCCCGACACTGACACACACCCTGATAGGATCATCAATAAGGCATATCGTCCGCCTTCATCTGCATGGTCCCCACAGATCCATCCTCCTCCTTGATACCATGTAGAACTATAGGATCACTATGGCCATGGCCTACATTACTCCAGTCTCTGTGTACAGTGTCTGTCTGTGGGAGCTCATTCTGTTCTACTGCTGCTGATAGGATTGCATTATGTCCTATCACAGGTGCTTATTCTATGACAGCTGGTGGGAAGCAACGAGACAGGATGAGTGGGATGAATGGGGTTAAGACAACACTTACAACTACAGAAGGGATTGAACACAGACTTTAATACTAGAACCGCTGGGCCTCGAGGGACCCCCTTCAAACCAATGAGTAGTCATTCTGACTTCAACGTTCTAACAGTGTAATTAATACATTTCATATATGCTATCGCAAAAATAATCATTTGGTTGTGTTGATGAAGGTCTTCGGTAACATTAGAATTGCCTTTTTTTCTTCAAATAACACAATAGCATTTTCATTAGTTCACTACTTACCGTACGCTATATGTAAAAACAAAAAACTAAAACTACACCAGAATTCAAGTGTTCAATCAATTTTATTTGTGGAGTGCTTTGTTACAACTATGAAACAGAAAGCATATGTGTTGGAACGTGGTAAAAGTGTACTTTTATAAAAAATAATTGTTTAAATACCCTAAGCACGGTTAGCAAGATGCGTGGTCAAATGATGAAAACATCAGTAGCCTAAATATCCTTTTAAGCTTGAAGTGTGCTTGATAAATAGTGGAAATCAGCACAAAAGCAATAATAGCATTATAATTACTATAAATATGACATCAGTCAAAAATAGTTTTTATGTGCGTCTTCATGCAATGTCATCAGTTGGACCATGTCCATGTCACATAAACAATGAAAGCTGGTGAGTGCTTGTTTTTTGCTTGAGATGTAGGGTCGTCTCTGTCATCACCAGCTTGTTCTATTCAAACGGTGCCGTCCTTCCTCTCTCCTGTCTCACTGTTTCATTTGGTGGTGGCTAGGGCACCTGCTCAGTGCGCACCGTTCTGGCTTTTTTACGCTTAGGCCTCGGAGGTGGCTGAGGCTCAGAATCAGAATTAACATCAGAGACGTCATGATTTATTTCTTCCCTACCATCTTAATCGTTTTCATTCACATTTTGTAAATTACGCTCTCACTGTGTACTCCAAGTAGGCTGATAAGACTGCTTGAACTGCTGTTCATCATTCACAATTGGTGATTAATTAATTATGCATTGTTCACTTCCACTTGCTCTTCAACTTACCTATGCTACCCCTTTTTTTAAAACATTTTATTTCACCCTTATTTTACCCGGTAAGTTGACTGAGAACACATTCTCATTTACAGCAACGACCTGGGGAATAGTTACAGGGGTAGAGGAGGGGGATGAATGAGCCAATACTTTACTTTACTTCATACATTTACATTTTAGTCATTTAGCAGACGGTCTTATCCAGAGCGACTTACAGTTAGTGAGTGCATACATACATATATATATATTTTTTTTTCATATTTTCATACTGGCCCCCCGTGGGAATCAAACCCACAACCCTGGCGTTGCAAACGTCATGCTCTACCAACTGAGCTACATCCCTGCCGGCCATTCCCTCCCCTACCCTGGACGACGCTGGGCCAATTGTGCGCCGCCCCATGGGTCTCCTGGTCGCGGCCGGCTACGACAGAGCCTGGATTCGAACCAGGATATCTAGTGGCACAGCTAGCACTGCGATGCAGTGCCTTAGACCACTGCGCCACTCTGGAGTATTCATCTGTTGTTATATGTGTGAAATTAGTTTCGGTACAATTTAGCTTCAGTTTCGAGGCAATTATCGGGTAATTATCAACTGGGCACGGCACTTTCAAGAAGGAGCGCAGCAGGCCCTACTGTCGGGAGATGGAGGGGCAACGGCGGAAAACCATTACAAAAATGACATGCCCTCCAAAAACGGGTTATAACTCCACTCATTTTTGTGATATTAAGATTCTAACAACGACAGTGTGTTATATAGACTTATTTAGGAAAAGTCAAGGACGGAGGGGGGCATGACTTAAAAAATGGCAAAATAATACATTTGTTAAATTCATGAGCAGTCCAAATGACTGCTTTAGCAGTTCTAGTGTTAAGAAAGACGTGTATGTATTTCATGTCTCAATTGGAAAAAATCCTTGGATGATGCACCCTATGAGGAAAATAGCAACAAGAGGTTCTATACCTGACCTGCCCAACACCTGGGTCCATGGAAGCAGGTGTGACTTTGGTATTGTCTTTGACTCAACACCTGAGACAATGCAGGAGCAGATAATTACTTTCCATCACCTTTCTGTCTCCTGAATCCACATTGACACCTGTGTCTGGAACCAACCAATATGCCTCCTGTAGCATAACTAGCCTGGCTATATGGAAGAGATAGCAGGTGGCCAATTACAATGCCTTCAGAAAGTATTCCCACCCCTTGCATTTTTCCACATTTAGTTGTGTTACAGCCTGAATTTAAAATGGATTAAATTGAGATTTGTTTGTCACTGACCTACACATAATACCCCATAATGTCAAAGTGGAATTATGTTTTTTTTTCGAAATGTTTACTAATTAATACAAAATGAAAAGCTGAAATGTCTTGAGTCAATAAGTATTCAACCCCTTTGTTATGGCAAACCTAAATAAGTTCAGGAATAAACATGTGCTTAACAAGTCACATAATGGATAAGAGCGTCTGCTAAATGATGTAAATGTAAATGTAAAATAATGAGTTGCATGGACTCACTCTGTGTGCAATAATAGTGTTTAGCATGATTTTTGAATGACTACCTCATCTCTCTACCCCGCACATACAATTATCTGTAAGGTCCGTCAGTCGAGCAGTGAATTTCCAACACAGATTCAACCACAAAGACCAGGGAAGATTTCCAATGCCTCGCAAAGAAGAAACCCTATTGGTAGATGGGTACAAATAAAAATAAAAACTGACATTGAATATCCCTTTGAGCATGGTGAAGTTATTAATTACACTTTGGATGGTGTATCAATGCACCCAGTCACTACAAAGATACAGGCGTCCTTCCTAACTCAGTTGCCGTAGAGGAAGGAATCCGCTCAGGGATTTCACAAAGAGGCCAATGGTGACTTTAAAACAGTTACAAAGTTTAATGGCTGTGATAGGAGAAAACTGAGGATGGATCAACAACATTGTAGTTACTCCACAATACTAACATAATTGCCAGTGAAAAGAAGAAAGCCTGTACAGAATAAAAAATATTCCAAAACATGCATCCTGTTTGCAACAAGGCACTAAAGTAATACTGCAAAAAAATGTGGCAAAGCAATTCACTTTTTGTCCTGAATAAGAAGTATTATGTTTGGGGCAAATCCAATACAACACATTACTGAGTACCACTCTAAATATTTTCAAGTATTGGCTGCATCATGTTATGGGTATGCTTGTAATCATTAAGGACTGGGGGGTTTTCCAGGATAAAAAATAAATGGAATGGAGCTAATCACAGGCAAAATCCTAAAGGAAAACCTGGTTCATTCAGCTTTCCACTAGACACTGGGAGATGAATTCAGCAGGACAATAACCTAAAACACAAGGCCAAATATACACTGGAGTTGCTTACCAAGAAGACAGTGAATGTTCCTGAGTGGCCGAGTTACAGTTTTTACTTAAATCTACTTGGAAATCTATGGGAAGACCTGAAAATGGTTGGCTAGCAATGATCAACAACCAATTTGACAGAGCTTGAATTTTGAATAGAATAATGGGCAAATGTTGCACAATCCAGGTGTGGAAAACTCTTAGAGACTTCCCCAGAAAGACTCACAGCTGTAATAGCTGCCAAAGTTGCTTCTACAAAGTATTGACTCAGGTGTGTGAATACTTATGTAAATAAAATATTTCTGTATTTCATTTTTAAACAATTTGCAAACAATTTGTTAAAAAAGTTTTCACTTTGTCATTATGGGGTATTGTGTGAGAAAAAAAAATATTTAATCCATTTAGAATTCAGGCTGTAACACAAAAAAAATTCATAATATTTTGTACACTCAGTGTAATTATAATGTCAATACTAGCTAGAGTGGTTTGCTAGCTTGGAGGAAGTATTTAGTGTTGTGTGCATTGCGTCTGTGCACTTAGTTAGCTACCATCCCATAGCCTACATTGCATATGAAGTGTGACTGGCTCATGACATTTAACCGTGGATGTACGGATATTATTATTTTTTCCTTTTTGCTGTCATTCCTGTTGGCTCCCCCACGTGGGGGTTTGTGCTCTCTGATTGGCTCAAAGTCAAGTTGTTGGCCACTGACAAGCATTACAATTCTACAAGTATAAACGTCAGGTTAGTTGCTACCAGGACGTCACGCAGCAGGTCCCGCGTTTGTTCTAACAAGTGAAGGTACGGCCTCCCACTGTGATAAGTACATATTGACCGTCTATCGGCAGCGAGATTCATGCTTAGTTTCATGTCTATCGGCAGTGAGTTTCATGCATACATCCCTGAGGGACGTGATTTATTGGTGGGGACATACAGTGAGGGAAAAAAGTATTTGATCCCCTGCTGATTTTGTATATTTGCCCACTGACAAATAAATTATCCATCTATAATTTTAATGTTAGGTTTATTTGAACAGTGAGAAACAGAATAACAACAACAAAAATCCAGAAAAACGCAGGTCAAAAATGTTATAAATTGATTTGCATTTTAATGAGAGAAATAAGTATTTGACCCCCTCTCAATCAGAAAGATTTCTGGCTCCCAGGTGTCTTTTAACAGGTAACGAGCTGAGATTAGGAGCACACTCTTAAAGGGAGTGCTCCTAATCTCAGCTTGTTACCTGTATAAAAGACACCTGTCCACAGTAGCAATCAATCAATCAGATTCCAAACTCTCCACCATGGCCAAGACCAAAGAGCTCTCCAAGGATGTCAGGGACAAGATTGTAGACCTACACAAGGCTGGAATGGGCTACAAGACCATCGCCAAGCAGCTTGGCCTGGGGCTCCATGCAAGATCTCACCTCGTGGAGTTGCAATGATCATGAGAACGGTGAGGAATCAGCCCAGAACTACACAGGAGGATCTTGTCAATGATCTCAAGGCAGCTGGGACCATAGTCACCAAGAAAACAATTGGTAACACACTACGCCGTGAAGGACTGAAATCCTGCAGCGCCCGCAAGGTCCCCCTGCTCAAAAAGCACATATACAGGCCCGTCTGAAGTTTGCCAATGAACATCTGAATGATTCAGAGGAGAACTGGGTGAAAGTGTTGTGGTCAGATGAGACCAAAATGGAGCTCTTTGGCATCAACTCAACTCGTCGTGTTTGGAGGAGGAGGAATGCTGCCTATGACCCCAAAAACACCATCCCCACCGTCAAACATGGAGGTGGAAACATTATGCTTTGGGGGTGGTTTTCTGCTAAGGGGACAGGACAACTTCACCGCATCAAAGGGACTAAAGCTAACTCTCTCTCCTCTGCTCTTGTCCTTCTAGACCTGTCTGCTGCCTTTGATACTGTGAACCATCAGATCCTCCTCTCCACCCTCTCCGAGTTGGGCATCTCCGGCGCGGCTCACTCTTGGATTGCGTCCTACCTGACCGGTCGCTCCTACCAAGTGGCGTGGGGAGAATCTGTCTCCGCACCACGTGCTCTCACCACTGGTGTCCCCCAGGGCTCAGTTCTAGGCCCTCTCCTATTCTCGCTATACACCAAGTCACTTGGCTCTGTCATATCCTCACATGGCCTCTCCTATCATTGCTACGCAGACGACACACAACTAATCTTCTCCTTTCCCCCTTCTGATAACCAGGTGGCGAATCGCATCTCTGCATGTCTGGCAGACATATCAGTGTGGATGACGGATCACCACCTCAAGCTGAACCTCGGCAAGACGGAGCTGCTCTTCCTCCCGGGGAAGGACTGCCCGTTCCATGATCTCGCCATCACGATTGACAACTCTGTTGTGTCCTCCTCCCAGAGTGCAAAGAACCTTGGCGTGACCCTGGACAACACCCTGTTATTTTCCGCTAACATCAAGGCGGTGACCCGATCCTGTAGGTTCATGCTCTACAACATTCGGAGAGTACGACCCTGCCTTACACATGAAGCGGCACAGGTCCTAATCCAGGCACTTGTCATCTCCCTTCTGGATTACTGCAACTCGCTGTAGGCTCCCTGCCTGTGCAATTAAACCCCTACAACTCATCCAGAATGTCGCAGCCCATCTGGTGTTCAACCTTCCCAAGTTCTCTCACGTTACCCCGCTCCTCAGCATACTCCACTGGCTTCCAGTTGAAGCTCGCATCTGCTACAAGACCATAGTGCTTGCCTACGGAGCTGTGAGGGGAACGGCACCTCCGTACCTTCAGGCTCTGATCAGTCCCTACACCCAAACGAGGGCATTGCGTTCATCCACCTCTGGCCTGCTGGCCCCCCTACCTCTGCGGAAGCACAGTTCCCGCTCAGCCCAGTCAAAACTGTTTGCTGCTCTGGCACCCCAATGGTGGAACAAGCTCCCTCACGACGCCAGGACAGCGGAGTCACTCACCACCTTCCGGAGACACTTGAAACCCCACCTCTTTAAGGAATATAAAGTAATCCCCCCCCCCCCCAAAAATAAATAAATACAAATTGTAAAGTGGTTATCCCACTGGATATAAGGTGAATGCACCAATTTGTAAGTCGCTCTGGATAAGAGTGTCTGCTAAATGACGTAAATGAAAATGTAAATGGACGATGGACGGGGCCATGTACCGTCAAATCTTGGGTGAGAACCTCCTTCCCTCAGCTAGGGAATTGAAAATGGGTCGTGGATGGGTATTCCAGCATGACAATGACCCAAAACACACGGCCAAGGCAACAAAGGAGTGGCTCAAGAAGAAGCACATTAAGGTCCTGGAGCGGCCTAGCCAGTCTCCAGACCTTAATCCCATAGAAAATCTGTGGAGGGACCTGAAGGTTCGAGTTGCCAAACGTCAGCCTCGAAACCTTAATGACTTGTAGAAGATCTGCAAAGAGGAGTGGGACAAATCCCTCCTGAGATGTGTGCAAACCTGGTGGCCAACTACAAGAAACGTCCTGAACTCTGTGATTGCCAACAAGGGTTTTGCCACCAAGTACTAAGTCATGTTTTGCAGAGGGGTCAAATACTTATTTCCCTTATTAAAATGCAAATCAATTTATAAAATTTTTGACATGCGTTTTTCTGGATTTTTTAGTTGTTATTCTGTCTTTCACTGTTCAAAATAAACCTACCATTAATATTATAGACTGATCATGTCTTTGTCAGTGGGCAAACGTACAAAATCAGCAGGGGATAAAATACTTTTTTCCCTCACTGTAATGTTCTGATTCTGAAAGATCCACTCAAGCCATGTAGTTATGTGATTGCATTAGTATGATCATTAAGTGGCAACAACTTTCTGTAGGCTGAGGCTGACATCATGTCTGTCTCCATGGTGATGGAGCTCCCGTAGGCTGTGTTTGAGAAAGAGAGAGAGATGGAAGGAGAGAGAGAGAGAGGGAGAGAGGGTGAGGGAGAGAGAGAGAAAAAGAGGGAGAGAGAGAGAGGGCGAGAGAGAGAAGAGTGAGATAGAGGGAGAGAGAGAGAGAGAGAGAGAGAGAGAGAGAGAGAGAGAGAGAGAGAGAGGAGAGAGAGAGAGAGAGAGAGAGAGAGAGAGAGAGAGAGAGAGAGAGAGAGAGAGAGAGAGAGAGAGAGAGAGAGAGAGAGAGACAGTCGGAAATCCACTAGGAGAGGCATGCAGCAGCCGCCAGTGTCAGGAAGCAACCGGTTCGGAATACTAACTATGGCTAGACCCTACAAAGACACACACACACACACGCTGAAGCCTTGGTCGTTGCTGCTATCAGTCATTTGCAGTTCTGTCAACAGTCAGCAGTATCAAGTGAAAAATAGTCTATGAGCACAAATGTCACTCGAGCTAATACTGACATTAAATGACTAGGATCCACACCGCTCCCTCAAACAGACAGATAGAGAGAAAGGGAGGGAGAGATTTAAAGAGCAGGAGGAAGAGGGACAGAGGAGGACATTGAAAGACGAGGGGGAGAGGGGGAAGAGAGAGAGATTGAGGAAGAGGAGGGGGAGAGATTGAGAAAGACGACAGGGGAGAAAGAGATGGAGAGAGAGAGATAATCTGTTTATAGCTTTGTCCCCAAATCATCATCTGACCACAAAGATGACTATTTCAGAGCTACAGTGAGGGAAAAAAGTATTTGATCCCCTGTTGATTTTGTACGTTTGCCCACTGACAAAGAAATGTTCAGTCTATAATTTTAATGGTAGGTTTATTTGAACAGTGAGAGACAGAATAACAACAAAAAAATCCAGAAAAACGCATGTCAAAAATGTTATAAATTGATTTGGATTTTAATGGGGGAAATAAGTATTTGACCCCCTCTCAATCAGAAAGATTTCTGGTTACCAGGTGTCTTTAATACAGGTAACGAGTTTAGATTAGGAGCACACTCTTAAAGGGAGTGCTCCTAATCTCAGTTTGTTACCTGTATAAAAGACACCTGTCCACAGAAGCAATCAATCAATCAGATTCCAAACTCTCCACCATGGCCAAGACCAAAGAGCTCTCCAAGGATGTCAGGGACAAGATTGTAGACCTACACAAGGCTGGAATGGGCTACAAGACGATCGCCAAGCAGCTTGGTGAGAAGGTGACAACAGTTGGTGCGATTATTCGCAAATGGAAGAAACACAAAATAACTGTCAATCTCCCTCGGCCTGGGGCTCCATTCAAGATCTCACCTCGTGGAGTTGCAATGATCATGAGAACGGTGAGGAATCAGCCCAGAACTACACAGGAGGATCTTGTCAATGATCTCAAGGCAGCTGGGACCATAGTCACCAAGAAAACAATTGGTAACACACGACGCCGTGAAGGACTGAAATCCTGCAGCGCCCGCAAGGTCCCCCTGCTCAAGAAGCACATATACAGGCCCGTCTGAAGTTTGCCAATGAACATATGAATGATTCAGAGGAGAACTGGGTGAAAGTGTTGTGGTCAAATGAGACCAAAATGGAGCTCTTTGGCATCAACTCAACTCGCCGTGTTTGGAGGAGGAGGAATGCTGCCTATGACCCCAAGAACACCATCCCCACCGTCAAACATGGAGGTGGAAACATTATGCTTTGGGGGTGTTTTTCTGCTAAGGGGACAGGACAACTTCACCGCATCAAAGGGACGATGGACGGGGCTATGTACTGTCAAATCTTGGGTGAGAACCTCCTTTCCTCAGCCAGGGCATAGAAAATGGGTCGTGGATGGGTATTCCAGCATGACAATAACCCAAAACACACGGCCAAGGCAACAAAGGAGTGGCTCAAGAAGAACCACATTAAGGTCCTGGAGTGGCCTAGCCAGTCTCCAAACCTTAATCCCATAGAAAATCTGTGGAGGGAGCTGAAGGTTCGAGTTGCCAAACGTCAGGCTCAAAACTTTAATGACTTGGAGAAGATCTGCAAAGAGGAGTGGGACAAAATCCCTCCTGAGATGTGTGCAAACCTGGTGGCCAACTACAAGAAACGTCTGACCTCTGTGATTGCCAACAAGGGTTTTGCCACCAAGTACTAAGTCATGTTTTGCAGAGGGGTCAAATACTATTTCCCTCATTAAAATGCAAATCAATTTATAACATTTTTGACATGCGTTTTTCTGGATTTTTTTTTTGTTATTCTGTCTTTCACTGTTCAAATAAACCTACCATTAAAATTATAGACTGATCATGTCTTTGTCAGTGGGCAAACGTACAAAATCAGCAGGGGATCAAATACTTTTTTCCCTCACTGTATGATAACAGCCACTGGTCATTCTACCTCATACCTTTATTCATGGGACTGAGTCACTAAACCAAGATCCAACCTAGATTAAGCTTTTCTTGCCAGAAGAACCACAGCTTGGAATGGGAACAAGACTAATCAAGATCCAACTTAAATACATGCCTGTGCTAGTGTTGTGTTTTGTGACACAAAAACACGGCTGATATCATGTTTGTTTACCTGACCTTTCGCTGTGGGCTCCCGCAGATCCACCAGCATCCGAGCAAACATGAAAAAAAAAAATCAGGAGCTTTGACCTATTTGGTTGGAAAAGTCATCCGTCTTTATAGCAACTGGGAGAGAGAGAGCGAGAGAGAGAGAGAGAGAGGGGGAATGATTCATGCTCTCATGGATTCTGATTTGGTTTGGCTCAAATTAAATCCACTTCCACAGAGAGCGAGCAGCAGCCCAAATTAGAAGAGACACAAAGACCGCACAGCAGACACGTTTCCTCCTCTTACCTCACATACCATCCAACCAGGTAACATCGGCAGCGCCGGATAAAAGCCCATCACCCTCATTTTTTGTAATTGCAGTCTCTTTACATTGGAGATTTGTTTGGGATTTTTGTAGAATTTCATGTTTTCGCTGAATTTCCTGAGTACTATTGAATCAGTAATGAGTTCTGAGTACAGAAACACTGATGTTTTTCTGGTTCAGTGTTCTATTCAGGCTTTCAGTGGTAGATGCCGCTAACACTCACTTTAAAACCATTCTAGGAAATACCTTTCTCTTTCTCCCTATCTCACTATCTCCCACACTTTCCGTCTCACTCTTTCTTCTCTTCTGCTGCAAAGCTATTGATTTATCTTGTTAGTGAGTCTTCTGCTCTCTCTCTCTCTCTCTCTCTCTCTCTCTCTCTCTCTCTCTCTCTCTCTCTCTCTCTCTCTCTCTCTCTCTCTCTCTCTCTCTCTCTCCCCTCTCTCTCTCTCCCCTCTCTCTCTCCCCCCTCTCTCTCTCCCCCTCTCTCTCTCCCTATCCCTCCAAGTGTTTAGATCAGTGGTTTTGAGTCCTTCATTCAGGCTTGGCCTCCCCAGACTACTCTCTGGCAGCAGAGTGTGTGAGTGTGAGTGGGTGAGTGGGTGTGTCTTACTTCATCTAGCCACACTGCTCTAATTGGCTAACTGCAGCCATTTCCTCTGCTCTGAACATGGAGATTATAAAACATGTTTTAAGCGTTCAAGGATAAAAAATTAGTCACACTATGGATAGAATACATCTCTGAGGGATACATCAGTGAGAGCAGGGGCTGAGCCAGGCTCTCAGACACACACAGAGCACGGAAGTACTGGGAATGGAACTGATGCCTGTACTAAGAGAATGCGGGAGAGAGAGAGTTAGAGCACTGGGAACATAGCCAAGGCTCCTTCTTGCTTTGTGATGTCACTATTGCCAGACGTAGGGACTAGTGATGGGGGGACAAAAAAATCAATAAAGTTACAGGTCAGGATATTATTTTTTATGATATATCGTATCATATCGTTTTGACAATATCGCAGTATTATTTTTGCGCTAGTTGGCTGTACCTGCACCAAAACTCCAGTATTTGTCCTTAGCTTGTTCTCCATTTTCTTTTTAAATAGGGAGCCAATTTGTTTTCAGTACTTTTATTTCCATGACTGATCAAAACTTGCTTTTTCATGGCTCTCTCTTGTCCCTCTGCAGCAGACATATAGTGAGAAATATGTTTGGAACATCAAATCGCAATAAAATCACAGTTTCGAATCGCAATACATTTAGAATCATGAGAATCGTAATACATATCGTATTGGCACCTAAGTATTGTGCTAATATCGTATTGTGAGGTCCCAGGCAATTCCCAGCCCTAGTAGGGAGAGTTGAAGCTTTGGGGAATGGTGTTACTCTCATGTTTTTGAGGTGAGATGAGAAGTGACTCACAAAGGAGTTTATATGAGGTATGAGTTACTGAACTGAGCAACCTGGACACAGGCAGAAGACTACAACCCCACAGGACATCAATATTAGAGCCAATCTCCCTTCTGCACCGAACAGAACAGTGACATAAAGTCAAACATGGTTTCATGTTTGCAATGCTATACTAGTACTGTGCACAGACACAGTATAGGGTAAATCCATTTGAATTCAATTACTTTTTGAAAGCACCTCTTTTGATTAGAACGAAACCTTCCATACATATTCGGCCATTGTAGAAGTGCTCAGAAAGTGATTTAAAAAAAAATCTGAATGCCAAAACATTCAATTTTTCCCTATTCATATGTTGTAGCTTAGACCCTATTTCACATAATCTGAGGCTTTGTGTTGTGCCCGCCATCAGTTGAGACAACATGCTCTTGAATACAACAGGGTGGGTGTCATGTTTTGGCTGATAAATGTACTAACATTTCAACTTTCAAATGGCACCACAAAGATGGTTGGAGGTCCACACATCAGAGAGTGTTGACTTGAATGGGAATATCTGCTGTTTTATATGATACTGTCAATCCTCCATAGGAAACCTATTGAAATCATAGAAATATCGATCATAGAATAGACATGACATGACCATTTAAGCTTACATTCGACAGTAGGTGGACCGGTGGACATCTTTGTGGTATTTATTAAAAGTTACAATTTACATTCAATTTACATTTCAATGGTGTACCAGCTAAATTGCAGTGGTCTGAAGAGATACTCTAAGTCCATTCTATGAATTCTATTTCTATGACTGAAATTACGCCCACCCTCTATTCAAGAGCATGTTCATGTCTCAACTGATGGCAGGCACAACACAAAAACTTCAGATGATGTAAAATAGGGTCTAAGATACAACATACGAATATGAACAAGAGAAACTGAGTTTAGAGAAGTTTTCAGATAATTGATGTTAAAGGTTTTTAAATGACATCATTTTTTATTAATAAACATTTTTTTCAATAAATAATCAAATAGTTTGATACCACTGTTTGTAAACTTTGAAATTACGTCAACCGTTTATCTTTTCCAGTAATGAAGACATGGATGTATCTTTCATGGGCAAACATGTATGGAAAGTTTTGCTTAAATCAATTTAAACAACAACAACAAATGTTTCTGTCAAAAAGTGATAGAATTCAAATGGATTTACCCTATCTACACGCACACACACACGCCACATTTATACACGCACACACACACACGCATATAAAAGCAACCCTTCTTCAATAAAACACCGCCCTTGAATGACTCACAATCCATTTCAAGTGAATTTTCCATCCGGTTGGCTTAATAACTCTGGGAGGAAAACAAGAATGGTAATATAACACACCATATCTGCCTGCTCCCAGTTTGAGCAGAAAGGCAGGTATTTACATATGCAAGTATCAATCAACCCAGCCGCCAGCTATAATTCCATTAATCTGCATAATTGGCCCATAATTGGCCCTCATCAACACCATACAGATGCCATCACTCAAAACCCAACACTGTTTCCACACCACTTGAAGACAAACATTGGCATTTTTCTCACAACACTGCTATTCTCTCCCTGTGTGTGTATCTCTCGTATATTATACTGGATGTTCTTAGAAGAAGAGTGTGTGTGTGTGTGTGTGTGTGTGTGTGTGTGTGTGTGTGTGTGTGTGTGTGTGTGTGTGTGTGTGTGTGTGTGTGTGTGTGTCTCGCTCTCTTCTACTGGCTGGTTCTTAGAATGTTACGTGTTGTCTGCATTACGGACCACTAGATTACACTTGTGTATCTGGTTAACTTCACACTGCGTGGGCCCCAATGGAAGTCATGTGACCAAGATATAGTAATCTGTCATCCTCCTGACAGATACGTTATGAGAGCACTGGGGGGTTGTCCGATCTCTCCATCATACAGTATGAGCAACAACGTGCCTCAACATGATGTAACGACCACTCAACACTGTCTACGCATACTGTATGATCTAATGACATCACTGTCTACCCATACTGTATGATCTAATGACATCACTGTCTACCCATTTCAAATCAAATCAAATCAATTTGTATTGGCCACATGCGCCGAATACAACAGGTGCAGACATTACAGTGAAATGCTTACTTACAGCCCTTAACCAACAGTGCATTTATTTTTAATAAAAAAGTAGAATAAAACAACAAAAAAAGTGTTGAGAAAAAAAGAGCAGAAGTAAAATAAAATAACAGTAGGGAGGCTATATATACAGTGGGGTACCGGTGCAGAGTCAATGTGCGGGGGCACCGGCTAGTTGAGGTAGTTGAAGTAATATGTACATGTGGGTAGAGTTAAAGTGACTATGCATAAATCATTAACAGAGTAGCAGCAGCGTAAAAAGATGGGGTGGGGGGGGGCAGTGCAAATAGTCTGGGTAGCCATGATTAGCTATTCAGGAGTCTTATGGCTTGGGGGTAGAAGCTGTTGAGAAGTCTTTTGGACCTAGACTTGGCACTCTGGTACCGCTTGCCGTGCGGTAGCAGAGAAAACAGTCTATGACTAGGGTGGCTGGAGTCTTTGACAATTTTGTGGGCCTTCCTCTGACACCGCCTGGAAGCTTGACCCCAGTGATGTACTGGGCCGTACGCACTACCCTCTGTAGTGCCTTGCGGTCGGAGGCCAAGCAGTTGCCATACCAGGCAGTGATGCAACCAGTAAGGATGCTCTCGATGGTGCAGCTGTATAATTTTTTGAGGATCTGAGGACCCATGCCAAATCTTTTCAGTCTCCTGAGGGGGAATAGGCTTTGTCATGACCTCTTCACGACTGTCTTGGTGTGTTTGGACCATGATAGTTTGTTGGTGATGTGGACACCAAGGAACTTGAAGCTCTCAACCTGTTCCACTACAGCCCCGTCGATGAGTCCTCTTTTTTTTCCTGTAGTCCACAATCATCTCCTTTGTCTTGGTCACGTTGAGGGAGAGGTTGTTATCCTGGCACCACACGGCCAGGTCTCTGACCTCCTCCCTATAGGCTGTCTCATCGTTGTCGGTGATTAGGCCTACCACTGTTGTGTCGTCGGCAAACTTAATGATGGTGTTGGAGTCGTGCCTGGCCATGCAGTCATGGGTGAACAGGGAGTACAGGAGGGGACTGAGCACGCACCCCTGAGGGGCCCCCGTGTTGAGGATCAGTGTGGCAGATGTGTTGTTACCTACCCTTACCACCTGGGGCGGCCCGTCAGGAAGTCCAGGATCCAGTTGCAGAGGGAGGTGTTTAGTCCCAGGATCCTTAGCTTAGTGATGAGCTTTGTGGGCACTATGGTGTTGAATGCTGAGCTGTAGTCAATGAATAGCATTCTCACGTAGGTGTTCCTCTTGTCCAGGTGGGAAAGGGCAGTGTGGAGTGCAATAGAGATTGCATCATCTGTGGATCTGTTGGGGCGGTATGCAAATTGGAGTGGGTCTAGGGTTTCTGGGATAATGGTGTTGATGTGAGCCATGACCAGCCTTTCAAAGCACTTCATGGCTACAGACGTCAGTGCTACGGGTCGGTAGTCTTTTAGGCAGGTTATCTTAGAGTCCTTGTGCACGGGGACTATGGTGGTCTGCATGTTGGTATTACAGACTCAGTCAGGGACATGTTGAAAATGTCAGTGAAGACACTTGCTCGGAGTACACGTCCTGGTAGCCCTGCAGCCTTGTGAATGTTGACCTGCTTAAAAGTGCTTGCCTCGAAGCGAGCATAGAAGTGGTTTAGCTCATCTTGTGTCACTGGGCAGCTCGCGGCTGTGCTTCCCTTTGTAGTCTGTAATAATTTTCAAGCCCTGCCACATCCGACGAGCGTCAGAGCCGGTGTAGTACGATTCAATCTTAGTCCTGTAATGACTCTTTGCCTGTTTGATGGTTCGTCGGAGGGCATAGCGGGATTTCGTATAAGCGTCCGGGTTAGAGTCCCGCTCCTTGAAAGCGGCAGCTCTACCCTTTAGCTCAGTGCGGATGTTTCCTGTAATCCATGGCTTCTGGTTGGGGTATGTACGTACAGTCACTGTGGGGACGACATCATCGATGCACTTATTGATGAAGCCAGTGACTGATGTGGTGTACTTCTCAATGCTATCTGAAGAATCCCGGAACATGTTCCAGTCTGTGCTAGCAAAACAGTCCTGTAGCTTAGCATCTGCGTCATCTGACCACTTTTTTATTAACCGAGTCACTGGTGCTTCCTGCTTTAGTTTTTGCTTATAAGCAGGAATCAGGAGGATAGAGTTATGGTCAGATTTGCCAAATGGAGGGCGAGGGAGAGCTTTGTATGTGTCTCTGTGTGTGGAGTAAAGGTGGTATAGAGTTTTTTTTCCCTCTGGTTGCACATTTAACATGCTGGTAGAAATTAGGTAGAACGGATTTAATTTTCCCTGCATTAAAGTCCCCGGCCACTAGGAGCGCTGCCTCTGGATGAGCGTTTTCCTGTTGACTTATGGCCGTATACAGCTCATTCAGTGCAATCTTAATGCCAGCATTGGTTTGTGATGGTAAATAGACAGCTATGAAAAATATAGATGAAAACTCTCTTGGTAAATAGTGTGGTCTACAGGTTATCATAAGATACTCTACCTCAGGCGAGCAAAACCTTGAGACTTCCTTAGATCATACAGTATGGGTAGACAGTGATGTCATTAGATCACTGTCTACACATACTGTATGATCTAATGACATCACTGTCTACCCATACTGTATGATCTAATGACATCACTGTCTACCCATACTGTATGATCTAATGACATCACTGTCTACCCATACTGTATGATCTAATGACAACACGGTCTACCCATACTGTATGATCTAATGACAACACTGTCTACCCATACTGTATGATCTAATGACATCACTGTCTACCCATACTGTATGATCTAATGACAACACGGTCTACCCATACTGTATGATCTAATGACAACACGGTCTACCCATACTGTATGATCTAATGACAACACTGTCTACCCATACTGTATGATCTAATAACTGTCTCACTGCTACTCTCACAAGTGCTGTAACCACTGATGGTGAGGGAGTAATATGTTATAGAAAGCTAGTCTTTGTGTGTGTGTGTGTGTGTGTGAGAGTGTGTGTGTGTGAGTGTGTGTGTGTGTGTGTGTGTGTGTGTGTCTGTGTGTGTGTGTGTGTGTGTGTGTGTGTGTGTGTGTGTGTGTGTGTGTGTGTGTGTGTGTGTGTGTGTATGTGTGTGTGCGCCTTCAGAGGTACAGTATCCTAGTTATGTCACCCAAAAAACACAAGCAATCCCTCTTGTGTTTGGTACAGCAATACAACCTTGAGAAACAAAAGAGCCCTGTGCCGTGGAGAGTGGTGAAAGACAAAACAAACCGAATAGAAGGAGAAAGAAAATAAAACAGAGAGAAGTAATTGTCTTCTCTCTCTCCAGAACAAAACTTAAACCAATATAAAATAAGAAAATAAAAAGTTTTTGTGGTTTACAGATTTTGCAGAGCGCACAAAAAATTCCCCCTACACAACATTTCTCCTGTGTGTGCTGGAGTTTGCACAGTGCTGGCATGTGTATAATAAAGTTGGACGATTACCTGAAAAAATTAATAAAGCCTGTATTTATTCTTCTTACACTACAGAGTGAAACAAACCAAAGAGAAAAGGAATGAGAAAAGCAGAGACAACTTAATATAGGTCGCAACCTCATTGACTCTCATTCAACTTAGAAACGATCACTACAACCCAAGTTATTAACCTTCCTAATAACACCATTCACCATGTTGCTGAACCTGTATCGAAACTGAAGTAGCTACTTTAGGGTCTCTGTAGCCCATTGAGTAACTCTATTTATTTGGTCTAGCCTACAGGTAATGATAGCAGGAAACTATCGCCCCAAACCATAATGGCATTGCGCCTTCAGTGAGTCAGACACAGTTTGAAACAGCCGAGCTGTCGCCCCGCCATTCAATTTCATGTCTCCATGAGCGGGGGAAAGATTGAATCTTTCATTAGAGAGGGGCGGTAAACAAAATCAGAGCAGAAGTATAACTGTGTGAGCATGCGGCTAGACATAGCCCTAGTTTCCCCAACCCCCTCTGATTGCTGAGGGAGAGAGAGAGAGAGACAGAGAGAGATGCACTGTGTGTGGGGGAGATGGAATGTCTGATGACGGCACCAGATTATTGCTTCCATATTACAGGGAAATCACGAAAGCTCAGGTCTTATACAAAGCTCACTACAGCTTCGTCAGCAGTTTGTCTGGCTCAGACTAGCTGGAAACTCTGTTTTCATTTGGCCAGTATGGACAGAAGGGATAAAGTAGTAGAAACCAACTAAGATTATGCTATGCCTTGGGTGGAATATTGGATGACAGGAAAGTATTACAAGTCCAGGATTCTTTCCAGTAGCTACAGTACCTTTTATTTCAACGGTATCTCTTAGTAACATGGTTTTCAATAGGAGTCAGTGGCAGCAAGGCTAAACCTTGGAATGACCAAGTGAGTGCTCACAGAGAGATCCAAAGACATACTTCTCATCTAGGTCAATAATCATTAGCCAAAGCACCAAATGCATTGTGGCTCATCTGTGATCTTTCTGCATGAAAATACATGGCATAACAAGGCAGTCTTTCCATATGTAGTCTAGTTTGGTGACACAGTGACAGTGTCCCTCTCCTCTGCCCCGTCCCTGCTCTGTCCCCTGCAGTCCCCAGGGAGTGGCGGTGTGCTCTGGATAAGCCCATTACTTAATTAAGGAGAGAGAGAAGCTAACGCTGCCCAGCCCGGCCTACTTTACCCATGAGGCTCTCCTGACACTGATACTCTTTCTAATTAGATTAAAGACACAGACCCACATGCTGAACTCTCTCTCCTCTCTGGCTGGACTGACCTGTACTGTGCTGTGACCTTGGCTCTGTCCTACAGCTATGTACTGGACTATAAGGAAGACACTGACCATGGGAGGAGACGGAGGTCCATACATTCCATTATTCAACACAAAAAGTTTCCATAGCAATTAGGCTGCATTTTAACCAAGGAAGTCATTTAGATTCTTAATCCATGTCTAGGAATGATTGGTTTACAACAAGGTAAAAACAAGTTTGAGTTCTGCAAGTCTTAGTGTTACTTGTGCAGAACAGAACAGAACAGAACAGCCAGTTAGTGTGAGATACTACAGGAGAGGAGAGGAGAGGAGAGGAGAGGAGAGGAGAGGAGAGGAGAGGAGAGGAGAGGAGAGGAGAGGAGAGGAGAGGAGAGGAGAGGAGAGGAGAGGAGAGGAGAGGAGAGGAGAGGGGGGGGAATCTGTCATGTGAGACAGGTCAGAGTGGCACTGATATTACACAACAGAAGCCCTGGCACGGCATCACACACACACAGAAACAAACACAAATCCCAAGCCCCAACTCACTGTTGCACACCAACACACACAGAAATCACACCAATCCCACACTCAGGAGGGAGGCAGAATATTGAGCAAATGTGTTTGTGGGAGTATGTGTGTGGGAGTGTTTGGGTGTTTAGTGTGATTACATGTAGAAGGGTTGTGACTGTCTCCATGTCAATGTAAGTGAGACTTCATTTATTTGTTTAATCATAGGAGGGTGAGGGAGAAAATTCAAGTGATATGCAAGTGAGGGCCTATGAAAGTAGTGTGTGTGCGTGTGTGTGTGTGTGTGTGTGTGTGTGTGTGTGTGTGTGTGTGTGTGTGTGTGTGTGTGTACGTGCAGACGTGTGTGTGTGATTGTGCATATAGTGTGTGTGATTATAAATATCAGTGTGTGCATCACAGGGTCCAGTGGAGTTAAATAATGGATGTCATGCGTGTTTCTTCGTAAGTGATCAGCTCCTCTCCTCTGCTCCTCTGAGGAGTGTGTCCGTCCCTTCATCCTCTATCTGTCTGCACTGAAACTCCCCATTCTGCCATAATTGCCTGGAACTATGAATATTGATGCTGTAGACCCATGGCTGTGGAGCCTTTACTGAACCCAGCCTAACTAACATCCTCTGGCTGTCCTACCTGTGGGGACCAGGGGCTGGGCTGGGGTTCTCATGGGCCTTTTACACTGCAGTGTGCTTGACCCAGTGGGACATGTAGGGGAGGTGGGGAGACCCTGAGGAGTGGAGTCCACTCACTGCGTGGTATAAAGAGCTCCACTCACAGGCCTGGTCCTAGTCCTGCCAGGGGCTATACCCTCTATAGCCCCATTAGGTCCCCATCAGGAGTCAGACCTGAGCAGGGTGACTGCAGTCCACAACCAACTACTCACCTCTGAGTCACAGACAGGCCAAGCCCAAAATAACCCTGCCAGTCACACACATAACTAAGAGAGAGAGGAGGAGGGGAATTCTCACACACGTACATGGGAGACTGAAAGCACACACACACACACACGAACACACACCCCAGCAGAAACAACTGGTTGAAACCCCGTCACACAAACACACAAGAAAACCTTGAAGCCATATCAGATAAAAATCTAACATTCCCTCAAAAATAAGATATGAAATGAAATGGGGAACATACTGTTTTTGCTTTCTACACAGTGAGTGACTTCGCAGGCCTGTGATTCGGGAGGGCTCTCCACAGTGGTCCTCTATCTCTGTTGCCAAAACACGCATCTGTTGATTTTCTATTTTCTTGTTTCGTAAAGTGATGCATCGCCACGTCGTGCCAGGAGGCGAGTCGCGAGTTGATTCGCTGAAAAGCACCCTCGATTCCAATCTGCCTTATGTCGGGGGCGCAAACGAGGAGGCAGCTTTTGGATAGATAAGCCTTCTTTTTTTAAATGGCCCGTGGGTTTTCATTTACCTTTTGGAGATACGGCTCACGGGTTGGCCGTCGGAGGCAGTTTACAATATTGCTGCTGTGTCACCTTGCCAGCTGTGCCAAAATGGATGCCAAACATTTAGGAGGAAGCCAGTGTAGTGATAGTATATTAAGTAATAATAATAAATAATAATAATAATATGCCATTTAGCAGACGCTTTTATCCAAAGCGACTTACAGTCATGCGTGCATACATTTTTTTGTGTATGGGTGGTCCCGGGGATCGAACCCACTACCTTGGCGTTTCAAGCGCCGTGCTCTACCAGCTGAGCTACAGAGGACCACTAAGTAACACAGTAGAAGTTTAATTCCTTGGGATTAACATGTGATTCAAAGACACTTTCTGGGAACATCTTGTCTTTATGATTGGGCTGGAACTCTAGCTCATCAATTGCCACAGATAAATAGACTGTTACTTAGAGGGAGAGTTACATGATGCCAGTCACTGTCCTCACACAGAGAAAGGAAGAGGGGCTCAGTGACATTAGAGCACTTTTTCAGAGTGTAAATCAGGTGTGTGTGTGTGTGTGAGTGTGTGTCAGCCTGCCACAGTACATGATGTGAACACCAATGGAACATGACTGTCTGAGGGGGCCTCACTGTGAGCACAGTAGGAGGGCTGAGGAGGAGCCAGTCATCACTGCCTTTTATCTTAGTCATCCAGGTTATCACTGAGGAGGAGGTGGGAATCAATGGAACAGGAATGGAACAGACATTTCCTCCACAAGTAACATTTCAAATATAGAATCCATCATTATAACGATACAGTAAGTCTGGAAAAAGTAGCACTTCAGACTCAACATGTCAAGAGCAGAGTTGAAATCACTAGAGAAGGAGAAGTACTTAGCATGACTCAATCCCACTCTCTTCCCACAAGGCAAGAGCACCAGGTCCATATTATCAAGGAGTGGGTTGTATGACACAGATGGCTCACTGGGAGCTTCATGTCAAGGTGGCCCTGGGCAGAACACATACAGTATCTGAGACAGGGAAACATGTGGCAGGGTCCCAGACACACAGATCCTGAACATGTTGCGTGTTCTATGTGTCAGGAGAGATGCACTCTTCTCTCTGGCTCTCTCTGGAGCCACATCTGCAGAAGAGCAATGCTTCACAGCTCACACTCACTATGGCCTATCAGCATCTGTGTCCCGCCCTGTCACTCAAATCCACCGGCACAGAGCCCAACCCCTTTTCACTTTCACCATGATTGACAGCCCACACGGCCAATCACATCAGTTTTATGACCTCAATCCTGTTATTGTATGTCCCTGTTTCTGGAGTGTCGTGCCTGTTTTCTTTCTCCATTTAGAAAGAGAGAGAGTAAAAGAGAAAGAGAGAGCGAAGGAGAGAGAGAGGAGAGGGAAAAGAAAGAGAGCGCGACATTGAGAGGCGTCACGCCTTTGACGCAGGCAGGGAGTGGAGACAGCCGTTGCCATGGAAACCCCGGCCGGGCTTTAGCGAGTAAGTGAGCTGCTAAAGTGAGTGTGCTGTGCTGTGGCGTATGCGAGGGAGGGCGCCTGGCTTCGACCGCTCTAACCTGAGGCTGAGTGAAGGATGAAGGGAGAAGGAGAGGCAGAGAGTCCAGATGGAGAGGAGGAGAACCAGAGCAGAGCCTGAGGGAGAATTATAGTGTGAGACAGGGCTGATTGCACAAGCCTTAGATCTATAGAGCAGAGGAACAGGTCTCCTCAGGTCTCTGCTGTGGGTAACACACACACACACAGTAGCACACACTAGCACACACAAACAAACATGCCTGACTAATGGAGACACCTTTATTACGGAGCACACAACTCCCCTTTCGTCTCCACACACAGCCTCAGCTCAGAGCTCCACAATGGGGCCCTTTGTTCCAGCTCCGTGGTGAGGCTCACACAGACACAGTGTCAACCTGACTTTCATTAGGCAGCCTCTGTGCTAATAGAGACAGTGTGAATAATCCATGATGGAAGGAAGGAGACATTATTATTATTCTATTGCTGCCATCAATCATAAACACGAGGATAAACAGGAAAGGGACGTGAAAGAGACAGGAAAGGAGGGAGGGATACCTGACAGATACCTGGCAACCCGCTTAACAAGCACATCCTCATCATAGAGAGAGAGAGAGAGAGAGAGAGAGAGAGAGAGAGAGAGAGAGAGAGAGAGAGAGAGAGAGAGAGAGAGAGAGAGAGAGAGAGAGAGAGAGAGAGAGGTAAAGCCCTTTGAATTGAAATGAATTGAGAGAGGTAGAGGATGACTCCCTACTGTGGCACACAGCTCTCACCAGTACCAAACAATCAGATAATCACAAACACACTCTTCCACCTCTCTCTCTCTCTCTCTCTCTCTCTCTCTCTCTCTCTCTCTCTCTCTCTCTCAATTCAATTCAATTTAAATTTAAGGGCTTTATTGGCATGGGAAACTTATGTTAACATTGCCAAAGCAAGTGAAGTAGATACTAAACAAAAGTGAAATAAACAATAAATATTAACAGTAAACATTACACTCAGCAGTTCCAAAAGAATAAAGACATTTCAAATGTCATATTATGTAACAATGTGCAAATAGTTAAAGTACAAATGGGAAAATAAATAAACATAAATATGGGTTGTATTTACAATGGAGTTTGATCTTCACTGGTTGCCCTTTTCTTGTGGCAACAGGTCACAAATCTTGCAGCTGTGATGGCACACTGTGGTTTTTCACCCAGTAGATAAGGGAGTTTATCAAAATTGGGTTTATTTTCTAATTCTTTGTGGATCGCTGTAATCTGAGGGAAATATGTGTCTCTAATATGGTCATACATTTGGCAGGAGGTTAGGAAGTGCAGCTCAGTTTCCACTTCATTTTGTGGGCAGTGTGCACATAGCCGGTCTTCTCTTGAGAGCCAGGTCTGCCTACGGCGGCCTTTCTCAATAGCAAGGCTATGCTCACTGAGTCTGTACATAGTCAAAGCTTTCCTTAAGTTTGCGTCAGTCACAGTGGTCAGGTATTCTGCCACTGTGTACTCTCTGTTTAGGGCCAAATAGCATTCTAGTTTGCTCTGTTTTTTTGTTTGTTCTTTCCAATGTGTCAAGTAATTCTCTTTTAGTTTTCTCATGATTTGGTTGTGTCTAATTGTGTTGTTGTTGTTGTTGTTGTTGTCCTGGGGCTCTGTGGGGTCTGTTTGTGTTTGTGAACAGAGCCCCAGGACTAGCTTACTTAGGGGACTTCTCCAAGTTCATCTCTCTGTAGGTGATGGCTTTGTTATGGAAGGTTTGGGAATCGCTTCCTTTTAAGTGGTTATAGAATTTAACGGCTCTTTTCTGGATTTTGATAATTAGCGGGTATTGGCCTAATTCTGCTCTGCATGAATTATTTGGTGTTTTACGTTGTACACGGAGGATGTTTTTGCAGAATTCTGCATGCAGAGTCTCAATTTGGTGTTTGTCCCATTTTGTGAATTCTTGGTTGGTGAGCGGACCCCAGACCTCACAACCATAAAGGGCAATGGGTTCTATAACTGATTCAAGTATTTTTAGGCAGATCCTAATTGGTATGTCAAATTTTATGTTCCTTTTGATGGCATAGAAGGCCCTTCTTGCCTTGTCTCTCAGATTGTTCACAGCTTTGTGGAAGTTACCTGTGGCGCTGATGTTTAGGCCGATGTATGTATAGTTTTTTGTGTGTATATTTTATCATTTCATTGAGGATACCATCAACACCACAGGCCTTTTTGGGTTGGAGGGTTTGTATTTTGTCCTGTAGTTATTCAATGTAATTGGAGAATCCAGTGGGTTCTGGTAGTCTTTAATAGTTGATTCTAAGATTTGCATTTGTATATTTTTTTGCTGTTTGTTCTTTGTTATAGGGCCAAAAAGATTGGAGAAGTGGTTTACCCATACATCTCCATTTTGGATAGATAGCTCTTTGTGTTGTTGTTTGTTTAGGGTTTTCCAATTTTCCCAGAAGTGGTTAGAGTCTATGGATTCTTCAATTACATTGAGCTGATTTCTGACATGCTCTCTCTCTCTTTCTCTCCATTTCTATTCTCTCTCTCTCTCTTCTTCCTCAATCTCTTAGAGCACTACTCATTAGTAAACACCCCCAGTGGTCTTTCCCTCCCTTGTCATTAGCATACACTCAATGTCCCTCGGGGCATCAGCCTCGCCATTAAACACACACTCTCGTACACTAATTCTCCCATTCTAACACAATGCTCACATTCTACATTTACATTTACGTCATTTAGCAGACGCTCTTATCCAGAGTGACTTACAGTTAGCGAATACATATTTTTTTATACTGGCCCCCCGTGGGAATCGAGCCCACAACCCTGGCGTTGCAAACACCATGCTCTATCAACTAAGCTACATCCCTGCCGGCCATTCCCTCCCCTACCCTGGACGACGCTGGGCCAATTGTGCGCCGCCCATGAGTCTCCCGGTCGCGGCCGGCTGCGACAGAGCCTGGATTCGAACCAGGATCTAGTGGCACAGTTAGCACTGCGATGCAGTGCCTTAGACCACTGCGCCACTCAGGACACCTACGTAGCAGCACACGCATGGCACACATTTATATCACACCCTCCATAAAATGTAACTTCCCATTAACAGATGCTCACTGGGTGTTTTGTCCATCAAGGACACATTGGCTGGGTGCCTCCCCTGCCAGGCGTCCCACCATTAACAACACAAGGTCCTGACTTCACCTGTTGGGGCGCCACAGGCCGTTAAAACTAACTAACAGGCTGGGTCATTTACATGCACAGAGCACAATGCTGTAATGGGAAGAGAGGGAGAGAGAAAGAGAGAGAGAGAGAATACTTAATCTCTCTCTCTCTCTCACTCTCTCTCTCTCTCAACCTAAGCTCCACTGATAAGTCCCACTTAACAACCACAGTCTCTCCTGTGCTCTTTTCATCCTTTCAATCAGCTGCATTATTCAGAGTTACACAGGTAAGCCCATTCCTCACAGAGAGCTTTACTGTGTCCACACACATGTAGAATGCCATCACAGGCAGTGAAGGAAGCCAAGAATAGCTACAGTAGATTGCTAGTAGGGCCGGGACGATACCAGTATCACGATTCTTGTTAGTATCGTGGCAAGGAAACAAAACACGAAGTGGCTTTAACTTCTTTAGGAAAACAGCCCTGATGTTGGAAACAAACATCATTATGTTGTCATCCAGAGTCACATTTATTTATTTTCCGCACACTATATATTACATACAGCAGGTTTGAAAAAGGACCAAAGAGTTTGGTCTGCTTCTTGAAAAATACTGCGATTCTGGTAATGTCACAGCCCTAATTGCTACAGTGTGTTTAAGAGAGAGAGAAGGTCAGAAGGAGAGACAGAACGAGGGAGAGAGGGAGAGAGAGAGATAAAAGAGAGAGAGAATAGAGAAAAAGAGAAATGGAGAGAAGGTCAGAAAGAGAGAAAAAGAGCGAGAGAAAGAGAGCAAGCAAGAGTGAGAGAAAGGGAGAGAGAGAGAGACCCCATACATTCAGACTGCATAAAGTATAGCAAAGGAACATTCTAGAATCCAGGTGGGGCGGTCATTAGAGTGGCGCATACTAATGTCACTCAAATGTTGACCCCCCTATCAAATCAGATCTAGGTGGATTACCAGGCGATGGGGCTGATTTCACATGGGCTTTAGCTATTATCACTGTCACCTTGGAGTCAGAAGAGGCAATTTGTCTAAGAGCTGGAAGCACTGTATTAGCTGGCCACATACCATCCCTACGCTATCAGGGAAACTTACATGGAATACTATTGGCATGAGCTGCAGTATCTCTCTGTCCTCAACCCTGAGTCCCCTGTCCCCTGATCCTGGCTCAAGTATCTATCCACTATCCCCTGATCCTGGCTCAAGTATCTATCCACTATCCCCTGATCCTGGCTCAAGTATCTATCCCCTGTATCCTGATCCTGGCTCAAGTCCTTGATCAAGGCACTTAACCCTAATTGCTCCTGTAAGTCGCTCTGGATAAGAGCCTGCTAAATGACTAAAAATAAAATAAATAAAATAAGTATATATCCCCTGTCCCCTGATCCTGGCTCAAGTATCTATTCCTACCTCCTCTCTTTCCTCTCCCTCCCCCTCTCTCTCTGCAGTCTTCTAAGTGTCTGGGTGAGGTTGTTAGTAACAGGTCTCTTGGTCTCTCATCTCATTCCATGATGTGTGTCATCGCTCATTTCTCTCCTTTCCCACAATCCCCCGCCCACTTCCACTGGGCCTGTCCCTCCTCCGTCTCTAATCTGTCCATCTCTCTCTCTCTCCTAGCACCACACTCTCCAGTCAATGGAAGTCCAAGGCCATGCAGCTCCTCTGCTCCGGGAATAATGACTCACACTTCCTCTGATCATCCACGCCAGCGCTCCCTCTTTCATTCTCCCTCCCTCCCTCCACAAACCCACCTCATGGAGTTATGGGAGAATAACACTTGTGCCTGCCTCTAACAAACAGGCCTTTTTGTACCTCTCATTTCCCCCGTCCACAGAGGAGAGGCAAAATGGGCCTAATGAAATCTCCCTGACGTGCCTTGAAGAATGCCTCTCCATTATGGATACAGACAGCTGGGCTGGAATGGCATGGCTAGGGTAATGCAGTATGAACGCACAGACGCACGCACACACACACGCAGACCCACACACATGCACAAAATGCATGAGGATGCACGCACGCATGCACACACATACACACAAACATGCTTCCAGTTCACATCACCTAAGCTGACAGCCATGAGAGCATATGTTGTATAGACAAATATCATGAGGACCATTAAACGAGTGAATCTGGATTAAACATAATCTCCTCCATAACATCATGAGAGATAAAAACCTTGACAAAAACCGTATGCAGTGTCTACAGTATACTCATATATATGCATTGTTGCCAATGAAACATAACAAACATGACTCGGTATTGAATCTCTTTCGACCGTTTCAGTCTAAATGCTGTCTAGGAGCATTGATACACATACACACATTCGATTAGTAGGTCAACGCTCTCCAAATGTAGTGCTGGAGGGCTATCTAGAGAGTCTCCCAGCTCAGTTGACTAAACTGGCATGGTTTAAGAATAAATAGGCCTTAACCATGGTGGCTGCCTGCCTGCTGAGGATCAGATGATAATTAAGGAGGGGCGCTACCAAGGATCAATCTGAGACCACCCTCCACCTAAGACAGACGGCTTCAGAAGGCCAGGTTCATCCCTCCAGCCAAATCATGAAGCTAGATCATCCATTACTGAACCCAGCCAGACCAATAGAGAGACTCAGTAGCTGCTGAAAAAGAAGCAGAGGCTGGGAATGAAGACAGAAGATTCAAATGCCAATGCATTTCAAGGATAGGAAGGAATTTACTGGTTGTGTATCTATTTGACGAATTCCCAAGTTTGGAAAGTGAGATTTGAACCAGATCTGTGGATATCTCATAGCTAGTGTCTTTTCAGGTGGCATGGCCACTAAACATCATAGCAGATTCTGTGTGTTATTGGACAGGTAGGATGGGGTGGATGAAGAATAACACCCTGTGAGAGGGCAACAGGCACACCAGGTAAGAGATGGGGACAGGGTCAGGGGGGGTTACTCACAGGGTACGGTGCGGAGGTAGAGGTTGTCTCTGATGATCTGCTGGAGCTCGTGGTCCACTGAGGCCTTCTGGAAGCGCAGGTTGAGGTAGTGGCGCAGGTCCTTGTCTATGACGCCCCCTGGAGGAAAAGACCAATAACAACTCTGTAAGGCCTAAGAGCAGGTGTCATGGTCAGGGCCAGGAGTTTGTCCTGATCACGTGACCAGCCATATGTTTTTCCTGTGGTCTGGAAAAACTCAGGGCCCTATTCATGATCACAACAGTCAAACCCATGATGTCACAATAGACAATATTTGCGCAACCTATTTATTCATCATATTATGCAAACAACCACCAAAGCATGGACCGGTGTGAGTTCTATCAATCAATCAATCGCATTTATTTATAAAGCCCTTTCTATATCCGCAGTTGTCACAAAGTGCTTATACAGAATCCCAGCTTAAAACCCCAGAGAGCAAGCAATGCAGACATAGAAGCATGGTTCTATTGGTTCAACATCTGTTAATTGGTGAGGCAAACAGGTGTTGAGAGAAATGTCTACACATCTAGACATAAATACGTGATGAGGTCTCTGGGGAGTCTTTCTCTACCCCCTCCTCTTCCACTCCTCCCCCCATCGGCATTATGAATGGGCTAAAGCTCTCCCACTCTAAATTTGCCTCCTCAGCAGGATGGAGGGAGGGAACGAGGGAGGGATCGAATGAGGGGAAGGAGAGAGGGAGGCAAGGGAAAAGCTCCAGGGAGAGGGAGAGAGAGAGAGAGAGAGAGAGAGAGAGAGAGAGAGAGAGAGAGAGAGAGAGAGAGAGAGAGAGAGAGAGAGAGAGAGAGAGAGAGAGAGAGAGAGAGAGAGAGAGAGAGAGAGAGAGAGAGAGAGAGAGAGAGAGAGGGGGCTTGGAATGGGCACAAGCCTCACCAATACTCTACATTCGTACTACTACCACCTCACATATATTCTACTCATATATTCTTCTCCCGAGTGGCAGTGGTCTAGAGATCCTGGTTCGAATCCAGGCTCTGTCGTAGCCGGCCGCGACCGGGAGACCCATGGGGCGGCGCACAATTGGCCCAGGGTAGGGGAGGGGAATGGCCGGCAGGGATGTAGCTCAGTTGGTAGAGCATGGCGTTTGCAACGCCAGGGTTGTGGGTTCGATTCCCACGGGGGCTAGTATTAAAATTAAAATAATAATAATGTATGCTGTAAGAAAAAAACTGTAAGTCGCTCTGGATAAGAGCATCTGCTAAATGACTAAAATGTTTTGTCCAATCACATGTACACCATTTACAGTGCTGACATACACACACTCCACACACATAGCCTGCAACCACAGGAGGTTGGAATGTTTCCATGTGTTTGATGCCATTCCATTTGCTCCGTTCAAGATGTTATTATGAGCCGTCCTACCCTCAGCAGCCTCCTGTGCCTACAATAATACTCTTTAAATATCCTCCATCTCCAAGACATTCAATGAAGGGAACCCAAGCCAACCAAGAGGGGACACGTCCTCAAACCAATGTAATTCCACTGAAACAGTAGGATGAAAGACATTTCCATTGATAATGCTAAGCGGGAACCGGAGAGAAATGTTCCCCTAACCTTCAGCAGACACTAAAAGACAGTGATTTGGCCCAACGCCTGGCAATTCTTAGGTCCTCTATCTCATCCTTCAGCCCCAAGGCAATGACATCCAAGCGTTCCGTCTGTTGGAGAGCATGCGCACTGACAGACACAATGCAATCTCAATCTGTCAGCCAGTGAGCGTTTTATAATGAGCGTTGAGAAGTCAGATGAATTCATGAATAACCTACTTTTTGAAGAACAAGTTTATCTGACAACAAAATCGGAGGGATGTTTTATTTAGGACATTCTCCTTTCTCCCTCTCTCTCTCTCTCTCTTGCGCCGCACACACCCACCAGCATTGTACAAATGTATAGCCTCATTTATAATCAAAGACTATTCCGGAATGGGGACATAAATCAAATTCCTGTCCTGCCAAGGAAACAAAACAACCCAACCAGCCAATTGACATCAGCATGAGAAAAGAAGCCAAGCCATGTTAATCCACACAGTAAAAACAGACTGACACAAACATCATTCAATGCAAAAAACACACACACGACACCTCTTCCCTCCCCCACACACATACCTAAATTCACGACGACACACAGTAAAAGGCACCTTTTGCGCGGCGGCTCTCACAGTTGAGTGTTATTGGCAACCAGCTGTGTCAGTGTCCGTTCTCCACAGGTACGTATATCTCCACAAAGAGCCCAGCGTCAGCAGCAGCAGAAGCCTCTTCCAGGCTCACATTCAGTACAGCAGTGAAGAAACCCCTCTCCTCCAGTCCCACCTCACTGTGTCTATCTGTCTGCCTGTCTCGGTCTGCCTGTCTGTCTGATCCACACCACCTCTCCTGGTGCTGCTAATTCCATCCACGGATGAGAGAGGAACGAGAGATGAGGAACGAGAGAGAAAGAGAGAGTGGTGTGTGTGACTGAGAGAGAGGAGGAAAGAGGGAAGGGGCGACAGTTGGGAGGCAACAAAGGAAGCGGGCTCCAGCGGTGTGGACCTATCACAATGAGATCCCTCTTCCATTAGTCTGTGGGATTCTAAAGTCTGCCGGCTCCCCCTGTCTGTGGCTGCTGGTAGAGCAGGGCAGATCATTTCCCCCCCCCATGCCATCCTGGGTGCTCTGTACTTTGACAGCCCGGTGAATAATAATGTCAGCCTTCTGCCCTCCTCCCAGAGCAGATGCCCCTCACTGGCACCACCTGACCTGGCTGTGACCCTGCATCATCGCGCGTGACACGTGAAAAAATAAAAAAAGCTGTCCGGCCCACAACATGGGCTAAATGTGATGGTGCCAACAGCTGTCATCTGATTGAATTAAAACAGTACGAGCTGTGGCCAGTAATTACTGTGTATTTACACTGCGATGTTGCATGATGGACAAACAAACAGAATGCTAGCAGAACACTGGTGTCAGCAGTTTCTCTGAACTCTTGGCAGCTCTCCTCTGCCTCATTTGTCCAATCTCTCTCTTTCTCACTCTCTCACTTTCCCTCTCTCCCTCACTCTATCCACCACTTTTCTCTCTCCTCCCTCTTTCTCACCCTCACTCTCACACACAAAACGCGCACATCACACACACCAGATCAGTAAAATAATCTGGCACGCTCTTCAGTACATAGACATGGAGGGCAGGTGGATTCACTTCCAATGTCACTGAACATTCCCCTTACATTAAATAGCATACCTTACTATGAGCAGCACACAGACATGATCTTCTTTCAGTATGGTTCCTGATGGAAACTTGAAATGGGGACAAGATACCAGGGCTGACCCTTGAGGACTGGAGGACTGTGTAAGGACCCTTAAAGACTGAAGAGACTGCATCCTATAAACTCCACCCTCTACACGTTGGGCTGTTGAGTGTGTGACCTTCATATAACCCACTTCCAGGAGGAGGATGGTAAAGTAGGGTCTTCAGTCAGCTGCACTATAATAGCAGGTGAGTGTCCTCTCTATGGGCCCAGGCTGGTGAGGGATGACACAGCCATGTGTGTGTGTGTGTGAGTGTGTCTGTGTGTGAATCAGTGTGGTGTATGAGGAGGTCACTACAGCGTTCAGTCCTCTAGTGATGAGCTCAGTGTGGAGAATCTCTCTCCAGTGGGATGAGGCCGTTTCTCATCCCGCTCACTCTGACAGCTGGGCTATCATGACACGCCTGACAAGTGAGGAGGATGGGGGGATGGGTTGAAGAGAGAAGGACAAGGGGAGGACAGGAGATATGGATAGAGAGTGACAGTCAGTGCTGCAGCAGTACTGATGGTAACAGCAGCAGTGGTACTGAGGTAACAGCAGCAGTAGTACTGAGGTAACAGCAGCAGTGGTACTGAGGTAACAGCAGCAGTAGTACTGAGGCTGAGGTAACAGCAGCAGTAGTACTGAGGTAACAGCAGTAGTACTGAGGTAACAGCCAGCAGTAGTATTAAGGTAACAGCAGCAGTGGACCTGAGGTAACAGCAGCAGCAGTAGTACTGAGGTAACAGCAGCAGTGGTACTGAGGTAACAGCAGCAGTAGTACTGAGGTAACAGCAGCAGTAGTACTAAGGTAACAGCAGCAGTAGTACTGAGGTAACAGCAGCAGTAGTACTGAGGTAACAGCAGCAGTGGTACTGAGGTAACAGCAGCAGCAGTAGTACTAAGGTAACAGCAGCAGTGGTACTGAGGTAACAGCAGCAGTAGTACTGAGGTAACAGCAGCAGTAGTACTGAGGTAACAGCAGCAGTAGTACTAAGGTAACAGCAGCAGTAGTACTGAGGTAACAGCAGCAGTAGTACTGAGGTAACAGCAGCAGTGGTACTGAGGTAACAGCAGCAGCAGTAGTACTAAGGTAACAGCAGCAGCAGTAGTAGTGAGGTAACAGCAGCAGTAGTAGAGAGGTAACAGCAGCAGTAGTACTGAGGTAACAGCAGCAGTAGGACTGAGGTAACAGCAGCAGCAGTACTGAGGTAACAGCAGCAGTAGTACTGAGGTAACAGCAGCAGTAGTAGTGAGGTAACAGCAGCAGTAGTAGAGAGGTAACAGCAGCAGTAGTACTGAGGTAACAGCAGCAGTAGGACTGAGGTAACAGCAGCAGCAGTACTGAGGTAACAGCAGCAGTAGTACTGAGGTAACAGCAGCAGTAGTAGTGAGGTAACAGCAGCAGTAGTAGTACTGAGGTAACAGCAGCAGCAGTACTGAGGTAACAGCAGCAGCAGTAGTACTGAGGTAACAGCAGCAGCAGTACAGAGGTAACAGCAGCAGTAGTACTGAGGTAACAGCAGCAGTAGTACTGAGGTAACGGCAGCAGTAGTACTGAGGTAACAGCAGCAGCAGTACTGAGGTAACGGCAGCAGTGGTATTGAGGTAACAGCAGCAGTGGTACTGAGGTAACAGCAGCAGTGGTACTGAGGTAACAGCAGTAATACTACTGAGGTAACACAGCAGCTGTAGTACTGAGGTAACAGCAGCAGCAGTACTGAGGTAACGGCAGCAGTAGTACTAAGGTAACAGCAGCAGTAGTACTGTAGCAGAGAGACAACCTGGACTTAGACAAATGCATGCAAGCAACCACACTGAAGCAAAGGCACACACACAGTGTCCACAGTATCAGAGAAATACAGAACATGCATGAACATTACAATACGTGCAAGAGAACCTATAGGCATATCTACTTACATCACAAAATGTCTCTTAAGTTTGACCTTGACAGAAACCACTCAGCCTACAGATAAATGAATAGCCTATCTAGAGGCACTAGTGTTTTGGACAAAAGGTCACCAGTCGCCTTCAGTTGACCAAACTTCTCTAGAAACCAATCTATGTGGTAAACGACTGTTCTCCTTCCACAGCAGAGTAAAGTATGGAGTCTGAGCCTGCGGTAAGCAGGTGTCATGGGAAGCCCCTGGAGAGGGAACAGGCTGAGGAGTCTAAAAGCGAAGAAGGAGACAGCTGTTCCCCTCTGGGAGTTGTGAGCTGAGAGAGGTGCCTCATATTCTACATAATTTAGACTAGCCTAGCATTAGCTGTTTACCAGCCTGAGAGGTGCCTTTTTACCTCGGCTAGTGTAGCCTATCCTAGCACTTGCTATTTATCAGCCTGTTGAGTACAGCTCAGGTGAAACCACTCAATAGTCATCCAAAGTAGCTCTCCTGCAGAGATCCCTGCGAGCGCCCTTTCATCCTGGCATCTATTAAATGTAATGCTGAACACATAAAAGACCATAAAAAGTAATGGTAAATAACAGATAAAGGCTTTTATAGAGAGCCTTGATGAGACAGTCCTCTTAAAATCACTGGGAAATAAACAAGGCCCCCTACGGTGTGCATACTAAAGCTCAATCATACAAAATACAATCTCTCTCTCTCTCTCACACACACACGTGCGCACAAACACATGCATTCATACACACACAGCAGGTGAAGAAAGGAGGATCTATACATAGCCAGGCTTGTCAGTGAGACATGAGAAGGCTACCATAAAGATGTCAGCGCCATGTGCCAAGCACCCTGCTCCTCACACAGCCTGAACAGCTTCTGTTCTCAACAGCACCATTCAGTCTGCTGTCAATGTGTATTATGCACTGGATATCACCCCACACACCCCAGGGCAACAAGAACACACACACACACTGTGCAGTATAATGACTGCTCTTTGTGTGTGTGTGTCTGTGTCTGTGTGTGTGTGTCTGTGTGTTATAAAGAGAGGGGTGTTAGCAGACAGCTGTTTATATAATTAGCCTGTAATTAGAGGGCTGCGGTCATCTGAAACCACAGCAGTTCCACCAGACACACTGATTTAGTTGTCTAAAGAGCACACTGTCAACAACATGGGATCAACACTTTATGTGGGTTGATACCAGTGGCGATTTTAGCATGTAAATCTTGGTTGGGCAAACCCCCCCCAAAAATGTTTTATGTATGCCAGCAAAGCCACTACACAACACAACACTAAACAATACATTAATTTCACTATAACGGTGACAAACGGTGCCCACAAACTGTTCGGGCCTACATAAAGCTGTCCCAACAGCAGAGTCCCAACAGCAGTCCCAACACCTTACCACTGCTACATCTGGCTATCAGCGGAGCCTTGTCTGGCAGCTAAACAGTTCATTCAGCCTCATTTACTGCCTTTAAAAAAAAAACATAGCTGATATGGCTGACTTGCTTAAACAAATGTGGTTTCTACTGACAATTGAGATGTACAAACTATGGCATAAGGGGACGACGAGCTGATAAGAGGCAATCCGTAATTTCGATTAAGACATTAATGAGCGGGGCCTCCCGAGTGGCACAGCGGTCTAAGGCATCGCAGTGCAAGCTGCGTTACTACAGATCCTGGTTCAATACCGGATTGTGTTGCAGCCGGCCGCGACCGGGAGACCCATGAGGCGACGCACAAATGGCCCAGCGTCGTCCGGGTTAGGGGAGGGTTTAGCCGGCCGGGATGTCCTTGTCCCATCGTGCTCTAGCGACTCCTGTGGCGGGCCAGGCGCATGCACGCTGACACGGTCGCCAGGTGTACGGTGTTTCCTCCGACACATTGGTGCTTCTGGGTTAAGCGTGCATTGTGTCAAGAAGCAGTGCGGCTTGGCGTTTCGGAGGACGCACGCCTCTCGACCTTCGCCTCTCCCGAGTCCGTACGGGAGTTGCAGCGATGGGACAAGACTGTAACTACTAATTGGGGAGTAAAGGGGGTACAAATAATAATGAGCGAGCTAGGACGGACGTAGTCAATATAACTATTTGTTCAGCACTTTTGAAATGTACAGCGACAGAATTCAGAACATGGGCCGTTCTTACAGTATTCTCCCTGTACACCAAGTCAGAACTGTAGGATAAATAAAGGGGGCATATATGCAGACAATGAAAGCTCTTACAATATTCAATGATGATATTACTCTAAAACAAGCTATAGGCTACATGTGCACCACCAAGTCATAACAGTAGGCTAAATTATGAGGGGAAAAGGGACACAATTATTAGGGTGAGGCACATGGGCTACTAACAGCTTACTACAGAACATACACTTAGTATTACTTTCTTAGCTACAGTATACATATCTCCCTGGCATATTACATCATTTATGCAGCAGCAGACATGTTTTGACTCACCTTGTTGTGCTGTGCTCATTTGAACAGGAAGGTGGCGCGGCAGTCCTTCGTGTGACAATTTTGTCATCAAACTTTGTCATCAAAGTCTGGCATTCTCTGGAATTGTGGTGCTTGCAAGACAACTGGGAACTCGGAAAAAAGGCTGAATCATGACGTCAGTGATCTTCAGGTCGGAGCTCTAGAAAGAGTCCTGAGATCCCGACTTGGAATTCTGAGTTGGATGACCGTTCAAAACTTATTTTCCCAGTCTGAACTCGTTTTTCTGAGTTCCCAGTTGTCTTGAACATGGCAGAAGTCATGCTGGATTGACAGCATGGCCAATGTTGAATGTTTATCCTTTTAAGCTTGGAAAAGAGACCCTTAAACCCAGACTTGGGCCACACACCCACAAGACTGAATAGCAGGCTAATGATTACTTTGCAATGCTTGCAGTTAGCCACTGATTCCTTCCAAACCACTCATTGTTGAATTTGTGATTTCCAACTTGTTGTGTAATGTTTAGTCCAATTGCCGATGAGCACTGATACGTTTTCTCTATAATTTCTCTTCATAATGTATCTTCATATGACAAGGATTGAAAAGGATTTGTCAGTAGATTGTCGACTTGATTCATGATAATGATTGCTAGCTTGCTAGCTAATATTTTGAAAGTATGATGTTGACCTTGTCATTCCAATCAAAGCTATGGTAGATATAATGTGATTTGACGTCATTTTATCTGTGGCCAATGACCTTGAGCCTTCTTGGATGGGCACTTCTAATGTAACTCTATGGCAGCACCCAAGTGGCTTGAATTTTCGAACTCTCCCCGTACATTTTGTTGTGATGTAGTGTTCCCATGAGTGACAGAACATTGAGCCAATCACGGCGCAACTAGAGAACATTACCAACCCATTACCAACCCTGGCTGCCCCACCACCACAGAAAGCACTGAGCTAGGCTGAAACACCTGCATTTTGGAGCTGCCATACTCAAGAAAGCAAAAAAGAGACCATGTTTGTATGTGGCTTTATTAACTCAAAGTTTTTTTTTACATGGTTTGGAAACTGATATGTGACACGTATTAATGCCAAAATAATAACATACATATTTTTTACATCTAAACAGGTGGGGCTCTGCCCTGAATGACGGATCACTACCATTTAGGCTCCATTCAGTGGTAGTGCTGCTGATGTGATTAGTCAGAGTGGGTTCTACATCCCTTTCTCTCTACCTGTTTCTCCACCTCTCTGTTTTATCTCTAACTCACATGCAGACACACACAGTTTCTCTCACTCAATTGGTAGTTACAGTCTTGTCGGAGGAAACACCATACACCTGGCGACCGTGTCAGCGCCCTGCCCGCCACAGGAGTCGCTAGAGCGTGATGGGACAGGGACATCCCGGCCGGCCAAACTCTCCCCTAACCCGGACGACGCTGGGCCAATTGTGCACCGCCTCATGGGTCCAGAGCCTGGACACGAACCAGGATCTCTAGTGGCACAGCTAGCACTGTGATGCAGTGCCTTAGACCACTGCGCCACTCGGGAGGCCCCCCCTCTCTCTTCTGTTAACCGTACTCTCACAGGTGACCACTCTGTCGTGCCTGCTGGTTACACCGTGCTGACGACTTAGCTAGCAGAAATTGCCATGGAAATTGGCCTCTCCGATGCATTTGTCTCCCGGCAGGGAGGCCCCACTTTAGGTGCTGGAACAAGACAGGCTCCGTGCTGATAGTGCTGCTGGAACAGGAAATGGAATGGCACCGCTGTTGGCTGTTGGAATGGAATGGAAAGCCGGCTTGGCTGTTGGAATGGACTGACCCCGCTGTTTGTCTGCACACGCCTGGTACCTTCCACTGTGCCTCGGCGCACAACGGCGACACGGCACCTGGCGATACATTATTACATTTACATTTACATCATTTAGCAGACGCTCTTATCCAGAGCATTACCTGGCCACTGTATCAAAAGTAGCACGTCAGACGTATGATTGGGCTCTACTAGTGTGGCAGGAATACAGATGGGTGTTTATGGGTAAAGCTGTTGATGGTTGTCCCTATACATCACATGTGAAATGGATATGAGTAGAGTGAGTGAAACTAGCACTGCAATATAGTACAGTATAAGTGAGCCCTCATCTCCAAGCTCTCTGCCCAGGAGGACATGCTATTTGGTGTGAGTTCGGCATCAACTAGAACAAGAATGTCAATAAATAAATCACAGGCCGACCGCAGTTGAGAAACGTGTGTCCGCCAAATAATACACCTAATGGAATTAAAGTTCAAAAGACAGCCAGTGTGTTGTCCAACTGAGCACTGTAATGACTGTAACCCCACCCACCCCCTTTCTCCTCTCTATGTCTCTCTCTGTCTCTCTCTCTGTCTCTGTCTATCTCTCCATTCTGAACAGGGGTTTAGAAAAGAGCAGCGATGTATTATCTACAAATCTCTCTCTGTATTTATGTATTCATTCGGAGCTTCAACAGATCAAAAGGGCTGTGTGAGGATCTGTGTGTGTAAAACCGTTGGTGAGATGCGAGAGCAGTGCTAGCTGCTCTGAAGGAGATCAGCAGACAGCACACGGGCCTATCAAAGAGCTGCCACCTCACACAATGCATGTCATACACCAGGCGTTCATCTCATCTGATGCTAGGGGAGAGGCGGGGGAGAGATAGACAGGGAAGGGAGAGGAAGCAGGTATTGTATGGGTAGTTCAAGATTTTGATTTATTAGGATCCCCTATTAGCCGACTGTCACGCCCTGACTCAAGGGACTCGTATATGTTGAGTCAGGGTGTGTATGTTCTATGTTGTATATTTCTATGTTGATGTTCTAGTATGTCTATTTCTATGTTGGCCGGTGTGGTTCCCAATCAGAGGCAGCTGTCGCTCGTTGTCTCTGATTGGGGACCATACTTAGGCAGCCTTTTGGCACTAGTTAGTTGTGGGATCTTGTTCCGTGTGAGGTATGTTGTTTGTCTACCTTGGACTTCACGTTTTGTTTCATTTGTTGTTTTGTCGTGGTGTTTATTCAATATAAATAAACATGTATGCATATCACGCAGCGCCTTGGTCCGTCCCGTCTGTAAACGATCGTGACAGAAGATCCCACCAAACGAGGACCAAGCAGCGTGTGCAGGAGCAGACAGCCTGGACCTGGGAGGAGATCCTGGACGGTAAGGGATCCTGGACTTGGGAGGAGATTCAGGCCGGGATGGATCGCCGTCCCTGGGAGGAGACAGTGAAGGCGCAGTATAGAGAGGAGCAGCGGCAATGCAGAAGGTGCCGGCCGAGGAAGAAGCCCGAGAGACAGGCCCAATAAAAAAAATTTAGGGGGCTAAAAGGGTGGTTGGTGGAGCCTAGTGTTAGAGCAGAGCCAACTCCCCGTACTCACGCGAGGAAGCATGTGACTGGGCAGGCTCCGTGTTATGCGGAGCTACGTACTGTGTCGCCAGTGTTCCGGCACAGTCCTGTACGTCCTGTGCTAGCACCATGCACGTGTCATGCGAAGATGGGCATTCAGCCAGGACGGGGTGTGCCGGCTCAACGCTCCTGGTCTCCAGTACGCCTCCTCGGTCCCGCGTATCCTGCGCCTGTTCTATGAGCTGTATCGCCAGTGAGCGTGCACAGCCCAGTGCGTCCTGTGCCAGCGCCCCGCATGTGTAGTGCGAAAGTGGGCAGCCAGCCAGGACGGGTTGTGCCAGCTCTCCGCTCCAGACCTCCAGTCCGCCTTCGCAGTCCGGTTCGGCCCGTTCCTGCTCCTCGCACCAAACCAGTGGTGCGCGTCGCCAGCCCGGCCCGGCCTGTTCCTGTCCCTCGCACCAAGCCAGTGGTGCGCGTCGCCAGCCCGGTCCGGCCTGTTCCTGTCCCTCGCACCAAGCCAGTGGTGCGCGTCACCAGCCCGGTCCGGCCTGTTCCTGCCCTCGCACCAAGCCAGTGGTGCGTGTGTCCAGTCCGGCACGGCCCGTGTCTGTCCCACCGGTCAGCTGCTCCACTCCGGAGCCAGAGCAGTCCGCTCCACCGGAGCCTGATCCAGCTCCGGTTAGCTGCTCCACTCCGGAGCCAGAGCAATCCGCTCCACCGGGGTCCAGTCCAGCTCCGGTCAGCGGCTCCACTCCGGAGTCAGAGCAGTCCGCTCCACCGGTGCCTGATCCAGCTCCGGTCAGCGGCTCCACTCCAGAGCCAGAGCAATCCGCTCCACCGGGGTCCAGTCCAGCTCCGGTCAGCGGCTCCACTCCGGAGCCAGAGCAGTCCTCTCCACCAGTGCCTGATCCAGCTCCGGTCAGCGGCTCCACTCCGGAGCCAGAGCAGTTCGCTCCACCGTCGTCGGGTCCAGCTCCAGTCAGCGGTTCCAGTCCAGACCCAGACGTCAGCCCCTCTCCAGGTTCGGGGTCTCCCACACCAGGGTCCAGACAGGGCTTGGTACTTCGTGGGAGGAAGGAGAGGGGAAGCAGCGCGCCGAGGTCCAGACCAGACCAGGGGCGCAACAGGGAGGTGGAGAGTAAGTGGTGGTCACGCCCGGAGCCGGATCCGCCTCCGAGGCGGAATGCCCACCCGGCCCCTACCCTGTTATGTTTATGTGGCGCGGTCGGAGTCCGCACCTTTGGGGGGGGGGTACTGTCACGCCCTGACTCAGGGGACTCGTATATGTTGAGTCAGGGTGTGTATGTTCTATGTTGTGGTTTTCTATGTTTGAATCTAGTATGTCTATTTCTATGTTGGCCGGTGTGGTTCCCAATCAGAGGCAGCTGTCGCTCGTTGTCTCTGATTGGGGACCATACTTAGGCAGCCTATTGGCACTAGTGGGTTGTGGGATCTTGTTCCGTGTTAAGGTATGTTGTGTTGTGCTGCCTTGGACTTCACGTATCGTTTGTTTATTGTTTTGTCGTTGTATGCATATCACGCTGCGCCTTGGTCCGTCCCGTCTATAAACGATCGTGACACCGACGCCAATGGGGACAGCTTACTGGGGTCTGACACATAACGAAAAATACATTACAGACAAAATACTTTACAATTGACATATATTTAAAAACATTAACATGTAGTGTGTTTGTGTGTGCATCTATCAGTTCCACATACATGTCAGTAGAGAGGAAGGGGGAGACATAAGAGAGTACGAAACAGTTTTACCACTTGTTGGGATGGGAGCAGCCAATTCACATGGTGAATAGGTTGTGGCAGGTAGCCTAGCGGGTAAGAGCATTGGGCTGGAAACCAAAAGGTTGCTGGTTTAAATCCCTGAGCTGGCAAGGTGGAAAAATCTGCTGTTCTGCCCTTGAGCAAGGCCCCCAACAACTGCGCCGTGGATGTTGATTAAGGCAGCCCCCCACACCTCTCTGATTCAGAGGGGTTGGGTTAAATGCAGAAGACACATTTCTGTTGAATGCATTCAGTTGTGCAACTGACTTGGTATCCCCTTCAAATGGGTCTTCCAAATGGACAATGACCCCAAGCATACTTCCAAAGTTGTGGCAAAATGGCTTAAGGACAACAAAGTCAAGGTTTTGGAGTGGCCATCACGAAGCCCTGACCTCAATCCTATAGAACATTTGTGGGCAGAACTGAAAAAGTGTGTGCGAGCAAGGAGGAATACAAACCTGACTCAGTTACACCAGCTCTGTCAGGAGGAATGGGCCAAAATTCACCCAACTTATTGTGGGAAGCTTCTGGAAGGTTACCCAAAATGTTTGCCCCAAGTTAAACAATTTAAAGGCAATGCTACCAGATAGTAATTGAGTGTATGTAAACTTCTGACCCACTGGGAATGTGATGAAAGAAATAAGAAATAAATATTTTAGATTAAATGTCAGGAATTGTGAAAAACTGAGTTTAAATGTATTTGGCTAAATGTAAACTTCCGACTTCAACTGTACATCATCAGAATACACAGACAAATGTATAAATGTGGTATTGGCTATATGCTTCAGGGCAGGCATATTTAGACGTTTATGCTGAGACATAACCAGACAATAAATCTGTGGCAATCACCCAGTTTCGCTGGTAACAAAATAGCTTCCATCCCACAATGAAGTTGTAGCCCGTCTTATACAGAGAGAGCTACAGTTGTGAGCCATTCTCACAGGCTTCTACACCCGAACAATTGCCAAAGACTCCTGCCACCAGAGACATGGACTGTTGAAACTTGAAAACTTGAAACCCTTTCATCCATTCTGACTTGACTTGTAATGCCTTAGGGACAAAGACACCATGAAAGAAGAATGTTTGGTTTACTTAAAGAGAGAACAGAGTGAGAGTGGGGTAAAACAATCTACATTCACCACAAAGTGAGACTTCATAAGTAAGACACTGTAGCTCATATCTAGGCTATATGGTTGATTCCCTGAGATTGCCTAATTAACAGAAATGGCCTTATTGATTGGCTTGTCACAGACGTTGATCTAACCACAACCCCCAGATATAATGACTGTTGTGGTACTGTGGTGTGGGTGGAATGCCACTGGAGGTCATCTGAACAGCCGTGATGCCACTAAATGGTCTGCAGCCAGGTCTGGCCTACATGGGAATCCATGAAGCCATGTGACCTAACCAGGAAATACTCTGTCTCTTAGTTGTAGCCTATGGGCCACTGTGTTGTTCCAGATCTGGGGCTTTATGTACTGTATCAAGCGTTTCAGAGTAGGAGTGCTGATCTAGGATCAGAATCAGACCCCCCCCCCCCCCCCCCCCCATGTAATTCATTGTGAGCTAAAAGGCCAAACTGATACGAAATCAGCAATCCTGCTTTGAGACGCTACATGTGGTCAGAAGTTGGAAAAGTGCCGCACCACTCAACATATGCTGAGGCTAAGCAGCTGTGGTTGGACCACCCGTTGGAGTGGCTTTAGTTCTGACACGGCTTACCATAGGCCCGGCTGTGCTTAAGCCCCTGCTCCTCTCTGTAAGCAGAGATGTAAAACTTGACTAACTGGCAGTCTGGGCAAAATAGAAATGAAGGAGGGAGGGAGGGTAAGAAAGGGAGGATGTTGGCATAGCCAGGGAAGAGCTCAGACTTGATCAATTTCTCTGTCTGAGAGAAGACGAAGAAGAGGGGGAGGAGGAGTGGGGGGAGGAGGGGGGGGGGAGGAAGGGAGAGGAGGTGGGGGGAGGAGGGAGAGGAGGAAGGAGAGGAGGAGGGAGAGGAGGAGGGGGAAGAGGAGGGAGAGGAGGAGGGGGAAGAGGAGGGAGAGGAGAAGATGGATCAATAGTTTGCTTCTTAATTGACCTTTCATTAAGATGTTGGTTCTGGACCCAGTAATCACAGACGTCCCGTGATGGAGCCATTTAGGGATATTGAGCTGTTAAAATCTATACAGGCTCAGAGTGGAGCAGCCCAGACCAGACCACCGTCTGATAAACACTGCTACAGCTTCACACACGGCTACACAGCTCATCCCCACCACTGATTACCACAGGATTTACGAGCCTCGCCTGCCCTCCCGCTTGGGTTCCTGCACTGCTAACAGGTACACACACGCACAAACACTTCATTACAAACACACTCTAAAATGTACTCACAGACACACACATGCTTGTGCATGCACCCCCCCCCCACACACACACACACACACACATTCACAACCACATACGCAACACTAAGAGGCAAACACCTTCTTAAACATTATAGGAGACAACTACATTATAATCCTATGTAATTACAACTTAATAAACACACGTGCACATATTTTATACAAGAAGTCAAACAACCAAACATTTGCGTGTGTGCTAAGCCAACTCTGACTTGGGCTGCCATTGTGGCTCTAATGATGCAGCCTGAGCCTGGTTCCTCACGGGTCGCCCTAGGGCGCCATGCTTGCCTATGGCGTGAAGGTGTCACCAGAGAGATAAATGGGCTCAGTGTTGTGCGCTTGTGCAACAGGATGTAGTAAGCCAGGCCTCATTGATATTAATGGCTGACTATACCTGGAGGCTGGGGACCAGCTAATGGCTGCCGCTGGGCTGCTCCTGATGCCTGTCACTGATA
>NC_140000.1:47960580-48303080 GCF_964263955.1 Coregonus lavaretus
AGAGAGAGAGAGAGAGAGAGAGAGACGGGAAAGTGAAAGAGAGAAAGAAAAAGAAAAGAGAGGAGAGGAAGCTTAGCAATGTGGCCTTTTCCCACGGCTCATTAGAATAACTGTGGATCCTTTCAAGTTAGAACAATGGAGGCCCATCACTCATGGTAATGTATGCAGGAGCCAGCCCAGCGTAGCAGTGTCAGGCTCAGGAGGCTGAGGACCCACTGTTTCTCCATTATTATTTCACATGCTGCTAATAGAGACAACACGCCCGTATTCATAAGGGCACAGCGTAGCAAAACGTTTTGCAACGGAAAACAAAAACGAGTGTTTCTCATTGGAAAAGTGAAGGTAGTCCCTCTTCGTTTCAGTCCGTTTTTCTTCCGTTTGGTGCCAAATCTAGGCCACTGTCATACAAAGCATTGAGAAGTCCATTAAAACAGAGTGCTACGGCCCTTTGAGACACTTCACTGACAAAGCCGTCACTAGCAGGGCTATAGCTCAGGTCAAGGTGCTCTGCCAAGACCGGGAAATAAATACATACATGCAACGGGGTTCAAAGTGAAAGCAGCAATCTGGACTAGATATAACCCCATAGAACGATGTAGAGCAAACACAGATAAGATAAAGATAGATAAGAATAAATCAAAGCCCTGTGTACATTCAACAGCAGCCCCCTGAGAAAAGCACACAGCGTTATTTCACCATACCATTCGCTAGCAACAACCAACGGGACTGCAAAACCCAAAATGAATTTCAGCAAGCAGTGCTGTTCGACAAAAGGCTCCTCAAACAAAGCGGAGGAAGGGGAAATGATCGTTCCCTCACTAAATAATGGAGTGTGGGTTTGTCATTAAGTACATGACTGCAGAGAGTGAGAAGTAATTTGCAGCAGTTCCATGTGTGTCTAATGCAGGGTCTGGGTGTGAATAGAGAGATAGCAGTAATTACAGTCCTGGCTGTGGTATGGACTCTCATCAACAGTACTGGCCTTTCTCTTCTGTTCAGAACGACCAGGGGAGGGACGCATTCCATAGTTATGAGAGAACAGTGGGCTTTAATTCAGAGAAAGTGAGAGAGAGCGAAAGAGAGAAAGAAGGAGAGAAATCGGGAAAGAGAAAGAGAGAGGGTAAAGGGAAGAGAGAGATGCCAGAAAGAGACTAACGGTGGGAGGGAGGGAGGGAGGGAGGGTTATTAAAGAGAGAGAGAAAGAGAGTGAGGGAGGAGAGTAAACAGTGAATGGAGGTGGAGATGCAGGAGGGAGTGATTTGGCAATTTTAATTGTAAAAAGAAAACAAGGTGATACTTAGTTGCCGTCCTTCTCTGAGAGATGTATGGAGACGGGAGAGAAAGGTCACACACTCCCTTAACCTCTGTCTAATGACTGCATACCTTCTGTTGAACAGCACTGAGCCAGAGCACAGAACAGCACAGCACAGCCACCAATACTAAAAGGTCAGACAACGTCAACACCTACTGACTGTAACAGACATTAGCTATATGACCTCTTCCTTATTGTGTTCCTCTTCCTCATCCTCTTCCTCATCCTCCTTCATCTTCCTCCTTTATCTTCCTCCTTCCTCTTCCTCCTTTATCTCATCATCACAGTGTACGAGGCTGCAATGCACAGAGCAGATCAGCCCACCGCCACTCCGCCAACTCACCATTTTTAACTCACATGCACACACGCTCACACACACACGCACCCGCACACACACACAACCCCTTATTTCTGGCTGCAAACTCTTGCTGTACAATCGCTCCATCCACAAAGTTAAACTTTTATAATTCAGTAGAAAATCTGTCGGTTTTTCACGATGATCTTTTCAAAGGCCAAGTAGAGTGCAGATGGATTTTCATAAGTCTGGCTTTTCAGTCTCAATGACTTTTTCAAGCTCCAGTGAAAACTGTCAGACATTTCAAAGGTTTTCCATTTCTTTAGGCTACCATGTGGCTGACTTCAAGACATGAAATACCTTTATTTAAAGCATAGAAACTGAATCAAATGTAATCAAAGCTAGATTCATTTCTGTTGGGTTTACACAGCAATCCATCTTTAGAAAATGCTTTGGCAAAGTTAAAGTCCAGTTCAGGGCTTCAGCCTTCAGAGTATCCAAAATCTGAGGGAAAGAACAAAACATCAGCATAACAGCAACAAGCAGACATGGGCATTGGCAGAGAAAACAGAAAGCATGCCTGCCATTCTGCAGCTGTACCAGGGTGCCACCTTTCCTTTGACTGTTCACATGGGACGTTCAGCAGCCCACTCTGTTTGCTTTGACAACCACCGTCGACAGAGAGATCTGACGCACAGGAGGACGCTGGGACGTGTGAGCCCAGGCCACAAACACACGCAAAGATTGTAAACAGCGCCAGAGACAAAAGAGAACGCTGCCTCCAAGAGAGGTATTCAGCCAGACTCTTGGCGGCAGAGGAGAATGGAAGTTGGAATAACAACACGTTTCTTTATTAGCATTCCAAACCGACAGTATTAAAGCCTTCATGGTTCTATCCAAACCGACAGTATTAAAGCCTTCAGGGTTCTATCCAAACCGACAGTATTAAAGCCCTCAGGGTTCTATCCAAACCGACAGTATTAAAGCACTCAGGGTTCTATCCAAACCGATAGTATTTAAAACCTCAGGGTTCTATGCAAACCGACAGTATTAACGCTCTCAGGGTTCTATCCAAAGGGAGGATGTTTCTTAGAGGCACCTGGGAAACAGCTCTGGTATAGCAGCCGGTCGGTGGAAAGGGCCTAGGCCCCATCTCGCTCTCTCTCTCTATCTCTCTCTCTCTCTCTCTCTCGATGGAGGATCAGGCCTGGCCTGTGTGTCTCAATCAGTGCCACTGGCTTTATTTAAGGAGCTCTCTCTCCCACTGACTCTTAGAAAGCATGAATAATGTCTGTGTCTGTGGGTCCAGGATGGCAGTCAGTCAGTCCCCCCCTCCTCCCTGTCCACCGTCCCTTCTGGACTGATTCTGGACCGTGCCCTCCTGCCTCTTCTCAGAAAATGGGATGAAAAATGAAAAGGGGAGAAAGAAAGAGAGAGACGGGAAAGAGGAAGGGAGAGAGACAGGGAGAGAGGGAGGGAGAGAGAGAGAGAGTGAGAGAGGGAGGGAGGGAGAGAGACTGAGAGAGGGAGGGAGAGAGAGAAACAGTGAGAGAGGGAGGGAGAGAGGCAGGGAGAGAGACAGTGAGGGATGGTGGGAGAGAGACAGTGAGAGAGGGAGGGGAGGAGAGAGTGAGGGAGAGAGGGAGCGAGAGAGGGAGGGAGAGAGACAGTGAGAGAGGGAGGGAGAGAGGGAGGGAGAGAGGCAGGGAGAGAGACAGTGAGAGAGAGAGAGAGAGGGGGAGGGAGAGAAAGAAGCAAATATGCAAGAAGCTCTTTTCCAAGGAGTTGAAACGACTGGCCTTAACTGTGGGCTGAGGTGAGGACTGAGGATGACCTCTCTTTGTGGGAGAGACAACTGAAAGAGGGAGAGATGAGAAATGTAAAGATAGAGAGATCGAGAGAAGAGGGGACAGAGAAAGTTAGAGAGATACTGTACTGCTAGCAAGTTTAATTGAATTGAGTTGTAGGGCTAGACTTAACTATCCTCCCCACGGGCCGTGTGGGATCTATACTGGGCAGCAGTAAATCAATGTTCCCCCGCATCTTCATAGAACAGATCTGCCTCTACCTGAAAAAAGCAACTCTGTCTGTTCCGCACTCTCTTTGAGTTTGCCAGCTTGCTCGATCTATGAAACACACACACACACACACACACACACACACACACACACACACACACACACACACACACACACACACACACACACACACACACTGTTCCTCACTGTCTTGATGTTTCCCAGCTCTCTCTCTCTCTCTCTCACTCTCTGAAACACACACAGAGTTAAAGGTAAGCTTATGTTTGCTGTAGCAGCCAGTGGCTAGTCCATCCTAGTTCTCAGATACACAGCAGCTCCCCAGCCTCTCTGAATACTGTGGGGCTTCAACAGTTCACTTCAATATTGATTGTTCCCTTTCCCAGTGATTCAGCATGAACCGGTGCAGGCTGTGAAGTTTGCAGAATATTCTCTACAGTCTCTTTCTCTCTGTTTAAGTAAGCTTCTCTCTCTCTTACCCCCAATGCTTTTCTCTGCTATCAAACAGTCCCTTTAGGGCCTAGGATTCCAAAGCCCTGTGCTTTCTGTATGCACGTTTTGTCATTGCATTTTCCACTATACTGTATAAATGTTCGGTTGCCAACCATTCAGAGCATCCGCAGATGGTTAAAGAGTTGCAGTGTAAAATCCTCTACCTCTTAATGATACATGATTCCTCGACAGCCCTGGGTTGTACGCTAGCTACTCTCCTACTCTATAATCAACACAGCCCATTGAGAGAGTGCCTTCACTGTTCCTGTAGGCAACTTTGATTGGCATCGATAGCGATCCAGTGCTTTGACAGCCCCTGAAGAAACCATGCATTTACGGCAGGCAAATCCCCGCCTCGGCCCGACGCTTTGATTTGTGTAGAAAATATTAGAATCTCCTTATCCATCGGAGGGAAGGAGGGACGGAGAGGAGGGATGGAGGGAGGGAGAGGAGGGAGGGATGGAGGGAGGGAGAGAGGGAGGGAGAGGAGGGATGGAAGGAGGGAGAGGAAGGAGGGATGGAAGGAGGGAGAGGAGGGAGCCTTCATCATCGCTAGATGACAAACATCACACGGGGACATCTTTACTAAGCTACTGTTAGTGTGCCGCTTCACGTCTCCACATTCGACCAGACTCTGTATCAACTTCAGCACATGAATAACACAACATATAGTGGTTTCAATGCATCGCAGGTATAAGTAGATGTGTTTAGGATTTCTAAAGAGATATGGTTTACATTTCAAAGGATTCTGATTTATACTCTAAAGATGGTTGTACATATGAAATACAGCCCTAATGAAATGTTGCAATATTGAAAACAACTTGTCTAGTCTAGGCCTGTTCAAGTTCCGCTTAAACTTAAGTTTAGATACAGTACAATGTTTCCCCTTCACTCTTAGAAAAAAAGAAACCATGCATTTACGGCAGGCAAATCCCCGCCTCGGCCCGACGCTTTGATTTGTGTAGAAAATATTAGAATCTCCTTATCCATCGGAGGGAAGGAGGGACGGAGAGGAGGGATGGAGGGAGGGAGAGGAGGGATGGAGGGAGGGAGAGAGGGAGGGAGAGGAGGGATGGAAGGAGGGAGAGAGGGAGAGGAGGGAGCCTTCATCATTGCTAGATGACAAACATCACACGGGGACATCTTTACTAAGCTACTGTTAGTGTGCCGCTTCACGTCTCCACATTCGACCAGACTCTGTATCAACTTCAGCACATGAATAACACAACATATAGTGGTTTCAATGCATCGCAGGTATAAGTAGATGTGTTTAGGATTTCTAAAGAGATATGGTTTACATTTCAAAGGATTCTGATTCATACTCTGAAGATGGTTGTACATATGAAATACAGCCCTAATGAAATGTTGCAATATTGAAAACAACTTGTCTAGTCTAGGCCTGTTCAAGTTCCGCTTAAACTTAAGTTTAGATTCAGTACAATGTTTCCCCTTCACTCTTAGAAAAAAGGTGCTATCTAGAACCAAAAAGGTTATTCGGCTGTCCCCATAGGAGAACCCTTTGAAGAACCCTTTTTGGTTCCAGGGAGAACCCTTTTGGGTTCCATTTAGAACCCTTTACACAGAGGGTTCTACATGGAACCCAAAATAGTTCTACCTGGAACCAAAAGGGTTCTACCTGGAACCAAAACGGGTTCTCCTATGGGGACAGCCGCAAAACCCTTTTGAAACCCTTTTTTCTAAGAGTGTACCATTAAAAACCGGCCTAGCTAATCTACAGGAAACACTGCTAGATCCAGTCTAGTGGTTCTGAAATATCTTTATCTATGGTGGTGGCCATGTCCTTGATCAAGGATACCTGCACAGCCCTGCAGCCAGATGCTCAGCAGGAGGAATTGCCAGGCAGACCTACACACCAGTCAGCTGGGCCTACACACTCACTGGAGAGAAACTACTGCAGCTCATCCACTGGCTGGCATGCCTGGCTGGTAGTGCTGAGCGATTAGTGCTTTATGAGGTCGGTTCGGTTTCGGTACGATTATTTAAAAAGAATCACGGTTTTCGATTTTGGTTTCAATAATTTTTTTTAGACATTAAATGCATTATACATTATGTGGGTTGAATGCTGTAACAACACTGAATAAAACAATACAAGTCCAATGATGGTAGTGACTGCCCATTACTGCTTATCACTTATTAACCTTCATTTATTCACATTACTTTACTTTAATAAAATATTTGTTTTATTTGATGACTTTATTATTTCATTCCAAGTCATAATCTAATCTCTGTAGAGCTGCTGCCTATGCTGTCTGACACAATCACTATTTTGTAGTTCTTCAAAGTAAATAAGGCATACTTTTATGACTGCAGAATACCAACTATCAATCACTTTGATCATGTATTTTCAGGCTGCCGAAGCGACTGCTTTCTATTCCTCTCGATCGCAAGTTCTCTCTTCTCTCAGTCTCCATGTCTGCTCCGCACAGACTGGACAAGTTTAAACTGGCTCGCAATGGATTATCGTCATTGTAGTTAATTACCACGTTTTCTGCACTAAATTATGTATAATATTGGCCTGTTGGAAACTCCCTACTATATCGCACAGTTCAGGCTTCATCTGATTTATCTCTACAAAAACTGCACAACGAGCTCACAGAAAAAATAATAACGAAATGGAATTCAAATAATTGAACCGAAGTCGGTCAATGAGTTTATCGCTCAGCACTACTGGCTGGGTCGGCTATGGAGCTACACTTCAGGAGATTTCTGATTGGATAATGAAATACACTGAGTGTACAAAACATTATGAACACCTGCTCTTTCCATGACAATGCCTGACCAGGTGAATCCAGGTGAAAGCTATGATCCCTTATTGACTTGTTACATCCACTTCAATCAGTGTAGATGAAGGGGAAGAGACAGGTTAAAGAAGGATTTTTAAGCCTTGAGACAACTGAGACACAGATTGTGTATGTGTGCCATTCAGAGGGTGAATGGGCAAGACAAAGTAAGGTATGGTAGTAGGTGCCAGGTGCACCGGTATGAGTGTGTCAAAAACTTCCCAACAATGCAGAGAGAAAGAAAATAGAGAAATAATAGAAAAGTTATGTATCATGTAGGTCTGTCTGGATGGAGTACATGCTTAGGTTAGGTTGTATGTTATGTCACTTGGCAGTCAGAGAGATACTTACAAACTACTACTAACTGTTGTGTCTTGCAGAGTCACATTTTGCTATTTTACTACAGGCTATTTTACTACAGTCTCCAATACTGTGACACAGACAACAGTATAATACTGTCTTTGAACGCAGACATCTCAAAGCTGATTTCTACCATCTCTGGTGAAACATCTCACACAGACCCAACTCTTGTATTCATAAGATAAACAACAGAAAAAGTTCCCGATGCATAGAATGCACAGTGGAGCTCCTCCATAGACAGTTCATGGAACCCCCTCGAGTGGAGGTTGATGGAGAGGGTTGGCCAGCTCAATTGGATGAACGAGACAGACAGGTCTGCTGTGCTGTGTGAGTGTCTGGTCTGCTGTATCACTACCTTGCTGTCCCCAGAGGTAAGGCAGGGAGTCAGACAGTGTAAAATCAGCACACAGCAGCAGGATGTCTCCACCTCCACCCAACCTCGCTGTTTCACAGGTACGCTGACTACCCAAGGGGTTTGTGGGTGAGCGCACATGGGGCACATTAGGACGCATGACTGAAGAGACACAGCAGCAGAATAGTCCCAGAGGCAGGTAGTGCGTGTGTGTGTGTGTGTATGTGTGTGTGTGTGTGTGTGTGTGTGTGTGTGTGTGTGTGTGTGTGTGTGCGTGCGTGCGTGTGTGTATGTGTGTGTGTGTGTGTGCTACTTACACACTCTCAGAGGTGAACTAACATAGTGATGATGAATTGGTCTGGTTCCAGAGTGGACAACATGGTACCCTAGACATGACACTAGGGGAGTGTTAGGTCCATCTCCACCCTCCACATGAGACTAGTGACCAGTCCAGTCCACTCTCACAGACATCCATCATTCAGTAACAGCACCACGGGCCAACAGACCTCAGTCCACCAACTATCTCACTCTCTCTTACAGCCACACTGTATAGCCTACTTATTTACTGTATAAATAACAACCAATATCGCCCTTTACTTTATAAATAAACTGAAGCTTGCCAAGTCAGATATGCATAATTGCATATCTGATTATGTGATTATATACTGTTCAAGGACATGTAAGTCTGACCAACTGTGCAACATATCTGAGTGCTTAACAGACAGGCTGAGCTGCAACACAATTCCAACCACCAGGAGCTCAGACAGGCTGTGTATTCCTGTCTGTGGATGTTGTTACTAGTGTGGAAAAGAATGTACCCCCTGTGTGGGGCGCGCGTGCTGGAGAGGGTGTCGTGGGGGTGGCGGGGGTTGATGAGCCAGGTCCTCATCCCTAGCCTCCTCTCTCCTTCAAATAACATGCTCTTGACGGGTCAGAGTTTTAGAAATGAAGCCGGCAGAGTTTATAGATGTCTTCTCCTTGCTCGGAGGGTAACGTCATGGACATGGTTGCTTGTTGCTGTGGAGAGTGCCAACGCTCCAGGAGTCCACAGAGCCTAGAGCCCATGCCACTCAGACTTCATTTGTTTTTCTAGCCAGGGTGCCAAGTGGACCGTGGACGAGGACCACCACCGCCTCGAGCTGACCTGGAAATGTCTCCTCGTACCTGAGCCCACCACCTCTCTGGGAGGCCAAGTCTGCATCTTGGCCATTCAGCCAGTCTCTCACTAATCTCAGAACCAAATCTCATGTGCACGCTACTCAATGTTTCGTCTGTCACAAGAGACTAGTGTCTCACTACGGAGATGCCATAAAGTCCCTCTTCCATACCCATTCACTGACTAAGACTGGCTGAGAACCGGAGCCTGGCTGTGAGGGAAAGCAGACTGGTTTGCTGAACCACAGCTTAGCCTCTGGAAAACAGAGCAGGAGTGGATGGGTTTAGTGGCAAACACACAATCACCTTTACATAAGAGAACACTGCGTCAGTCCACTGTCTGAGGCTACACCAGAATACAGAGCTGGTTCTGCTGCCTGCCAGTCATTCTTCTTTTGTGTCCTTCTCATAGTGAAGATTCATTAGACCGCAGTTGTCTGAGTCTGTCCATTCAATGTCAGGGGTGTAACTGTGTCCTATGTTGGGTCCTATGTTGGGTAATGTCCCAATCAGCTGTAGTTGAGATATTCTAATTACATCCTGAGCACAGAGTTGATTGCTGCTGGCAATCTCATCTAATCCTCTCCTAGGGGACTCAAATTCAGTTGCAGTGTGTGTTTGTGTGTGTGTGTGTGTGTGTGTGTGTGTGTGTCTGTGTGTGTGTCTGTGTGTCTATGTGTCTGTGTGTATGTGTGTCTGTGTCCCACAAGAATAGTAAACAAACAGAAATTTGACCAACTGGGGACATTTTGTTTGTCCCCACAAGGTAAAATGCAATTTCTAGGGGGTTTAGGGTTAAGGTTAGGTTTAGGTTTAGGGCTAGGAGCTAGAGTTAGTTTTAGGGTTAGGGTTAAGGTTAGGTTTTGGGTTGAAGGTTAGGGTTAGGGTTAGGGTTAGGGTTAGTGTTAGGTATAGGGTTAGGAGTTAGGGAAAATAGGATTTTGAATGGGACTGAATTTTGTGTCCCCACAAGGTTAGTTGTACAAGACTGTGTGTGTGTGTGTGTGTGTGTTTGTGTGTGTGTGTGTGTGTGTGTGTGTGGACTGCAACAGGAATACTTGGTTTACTTACACACTTCATGAAAAATGTACGGGAAATTAAAGCACAAGAGAAATGGAGCACTCTAGCATGGTTAATCACATTCACTGTGCCCATCACTACTGCTAAACAGAGACGCAGGGCTGTAAACCAATTAAACTAGGATCTATAACTATTTAATGGCATCAAAGACCACAATGAAGGAGAATGAAGCACTGTGTAAAGCAATAGTCTGAGGGGGCGGCGAGGGGAGGATTTGTTTGAGTCATAACTCAAACAAACGGAAAGGGTGCCTTGATGTGGTCGGGAGAGGTTGTGTTTTCTCTAGCAGGAGGTAAGCTTGGCTTCTTATATGGTGTTGAGTAAAGCTTAAACCATGTATTTAGATCGTAGGTAGGTAGTTGTAGTTAGGTATTGTAGGTAGTTTATTTAGGTAGTTATTTAGGTAGTTATTGTAGGTTTCCGTAGGTAATTATTGTAGGTAAGTATTGTTTACGACGGAGCCCGGCGAAGCACGAGGCTAGCTAGCTAGCGGGTAGCTACTGGTAACGTTTAGCAACGGTGGAGAGTTGTTTCCAATGTTATTTCACGCTTAAGAGTACCTGTAATTATTAATTTTTGCTGCGTTATGAAAGGAACTAGACACGGACACGAATTATCTGTTTAGTGTGTTAACACACTATTGGTAGTTTGTTGTAACCAAGTATTGGTGCTAAACTGTGTGTTATTGGATGCTAGCATGCTAGTTAGCTATGGCGTCATAGTTAGGCATCGTGGGCTGTTGTGGGTAGTTATTGTAGGTTAGCATTGTTTTCGGCGGTGCCGGGTGTAGCACGAAGCTAGCTAGCTAGCCGTTTTTCAAACAAAGTCAACACAGTAGCCATTGCTAGCTAGCCAACACGACCAGCTAACTGTACTGTAGTAGCTAAATACAATATACTTGTGCTAGCTAGCCAACGTTTAATTATTGCTGCGTTATGAAAGGAACTAGACACGGACACGAATTATCTGTTTAGTGTGTTAACACACTATTGGTAGTTTGTTGTAACCAAGTATTGGTGCTAAACTGTGTGTTATTGGATGCTAGCATGCTAGTTAGCTATGGTGTCATAGTTAGGCATCGTGGGCTGTTGTGGGTAGTTATTGTAGGTTAGCATTGTTTTCGGCGGTGCCGGGTGTAGCACGAAGCTAGCTAGCTAGCCGTTTTTCGAACAGAGTCAACACAGTAGCCATTGTGTGCTGTACTGTGGCAGCTAAATACAATATATTTGTGCTAGCTAGCCAACGTTTAATTATTGCTGCGTTATGAAAGGAACTAGACACGGACACAAATTATCTGTTTAGTGTGTTAACACACTATTGGTGGTTTGTTGTGACCAAGTGTTGGTGCTAAACTGTGTGTTATTGGATGCTAGCATGCTAGTTAGCTATGGTGTCATAGTTAGCTAGCTGAATAAAGTGGGTTGAGTCTATTCCTTGAAACATTGAACCGCTGTGGTTCACAACAATTCTGATTTCTAAAGGTGGAAGTTGGGAGAGTTTTTGTTCGGGTGGTTCAGTGAAACAATTATAGTTTCTGAGGTGGAAGTTTTGGTGAGGGAGGCCCTGCTCTCTCCTCTCCCAGATGTTTAGTTCATTTCATTCCGATCTCCTCTGCATTATTGTAGCCATTTGCTACAGCCTGTCAACTATGCCTCTGCCTATCCCTGTTCTCTCCTCTCTGCACAGGCTACACAAACGCCTCACACCGCGTGGCTGCTGCCTCTCTAACCTGGTGGTCCCTGCACGCACCCCACACCTGGAGTTCCAGGTCTCAGGCAGCCTCTGGAACTGCCGTTCTGCTGCCAACAAAGCTGACTTCATCCCAGCCTATGCTAACCTCCAGTCCCTCGACTTCCTGGCGCTGACGGAAACATGGATTACCACTGAAAACACTGCTACTCCTACTGCTCTCTCCTCGTCTGACCATGTGTTCTCGCATACCCCGAGAGCATCTGGTCAGACGGGTGGTGGCACAGGAATCCTCATCTCTCCCAAGTGGACATTCTCAATTTTTCCCCTAACCCATCTGTCTATCTCCTCATTTGAATTCCATGCTGTCACAGTCACTAGCCCATTTAAGCTTAATATCCTTGTCATCTATCGCCCTCCAGGTTCCCTTGGAGAGTTCATCAATGAGCTTGACGCCTTGATAAGTTCCTTTCCTGAGGATGGCTCACCCCTCACAGTTTTGGGGGATTTCAACCTCCCTACGTCCACATTTGACTCATTTCTCTCTGCCTCCTTCTTTCCACTCCTCTCCTCTTTTGACCTCACCCTCTCACCGTCCCCCCCTACTCACAAGGCAGGCAATACGCTTGACCTCATCTTTACTAGATGCTGCTCTTCTACTAATCTCACTGCAACTCCCCTCCATGTCTCCGACCACTACTTTGTTTCCTTTTCTCTCTCGCTCTCCTCCAACACTACTCACTCTGCCCCTACACAGATGGTAATGCGCCGCCGCAACCTTCGCTCTCTCTCTCCCACTACTCTCTCCTCTTCCATCCTATCATCTCTTCCCTCTGCTCAATCCTTCTCCCTCCAATCTCCTGATTCTGCCTCCTCAACCCTCCTCTCCTCCCTTTCTGCATCCTTTGACTCTCTGTGTCCCCTATCCTCCCGGCCGGCTCGGTCCTCCCCTCCAGCTCCGTGGCTTGATGACTCATTGCGAGCTCACAGAACAGAGCTCCGGGCAGCGGAGCGGAAATGGAAGAAAACTAAACTCCCTGCCGACCTGGCATCTTTTCACTCCCTCCTCTCTACATTTTCTTCATCTGTTTCTGCTGCTAAGGCCACTTTCTACCACTCTAAATTCCAAGCATCTGCCTCTAACCCTAGGAAGCTCTTTGTCACATTTTCCTCCCTGCTGAATCCCCCCCCCCCCCCCCCCCCCCCCCTCCTCTCTCTCTGTGGATGACTTCGTCAACCACTTTGAAAAGAAGGTTGACGACATCCGATCCTCGTTTGTTAAGTCTAATGACACTGCTGGTCTTACTCACACTGCCCTACCATATGCTTTGACTTCTTTCTCCCCTCTCTCTCCAGATAAAATCCTGCGACTTGTGACTGCAGGCCGCCCAACAACCTGCCCACTTGACCCCATCCCCTCCTCTCTTCTCCAGACCATCTCCGGTGACCTTCTCCCCTACCTCACCTCGCTGATCAACTCATCCTTGACCGCTGGCCATGTCCCTTCCGTCTTCAAGAGAGCGAGAGTTGCACCCCTTCTCAAAAAACCAACACTCGATCCCACTGATGTCAACAACTACAGACCAGTATCCCTTCTTTCGTTTCTTTCCAAAACTATTGAGCGTGCCGTCTTTAGCCAACTCTCTTGCTATCTCTCTCAGAATGACCTTCTTGATCCAAACCAGTCAGGTTTCAGGACTGGTCATTCAACTGAGACTGCTCTTCTCTGTGTCACGGAGGCTCTCCGCACTGCTAAAGCTAACTCTCTCTCCTCTGCTCTTGTCCTTCTAGACCTGTCTGCTGCCTTTGATACTGTGAACCATCAGATCCTCCTCTCCACCCTCTCCGAGCTGGGCATCTCCGGCGCGGCTCACTCCTGGATTGCGTCCTACCTGACCGGTCGCTCCTACCAAGTGGCGTGGCGAGAAGCTGTCTCCGCACCACGTGCTCTCACCACTGGTGTCCCCCAGGGCTCAGTTCTAGGCCCTCTCCTATTCTCCCTATACACCATGTCACTTGGCTCTGTCATATCCTCACATGGCCTCTCCTATCATTGCTACGCTGACGATACACAACTAATCTTCTCCTTTCCCCCTTCTGATAACCAGGTGGCGAATCGCATCTCTGCATGTCTGGCAGACATATCAGTATGGATGACGGATCACCACCTCAAGCTGAACCCTGGCAAGACGGAGCTGCTCTTCCTCCCGGGGAAGGACTGCCCGTTCCATGATCTCGCCATCACGGTTGACAACTCCGTTGTGTCCTCCTCCCAGAGTGCGAAGAGCCTTGGCGTGACCCTGGACAACACCCTGTCGTTCTCCGCTAACATCAAGGCGGTGACCCGATCCTGCAGGTTCATGCTCTACATTCGGAGAGTACGACCCTGCCTTACACAGGAAGCGGCACAGGTCCTAATCCAGGCACTTGTCATCTCCCGTCTGGATTACTGCAACTCGCTGTTGGCTGGCCTCCCTGCCTGTGCCATTAAACCCCTACAACTCATCCAGAATGCCGCAGCCCGTCTGGTGTTCAACCTTCCCAAGTTCTCTCACGTCACCCCCCTCCTCCGCACACTCCACTGGCTTCCAGTTGAAGCTCGCATCCGTTACAAGACCATGGTGCTTGCCTATGGAGCAGTGAGGGGAACGGCACCTCCGTACCTTCGGGCTCTGATCAGTCCCTACACCCAAACGAGGGCATTGCGTTCATCCACCTCTGGCCTGCTGGCTCCCCTTCCTCTGCGGAAGCATAGTTCCCGCTCAGCCCAGTCAAAACTGTTCGCTGCTCTGGCACCCCAATGGTGGAACAAGCTCCCTCACGACGCCAGGACAGCGGAGTCACTCACCACCTTCCGGAGACATTTGAAACCCCACCTCTTTAAGGAATACCTGGGATAGGATAAAGTAATCCTTCTACCCCCCCCCAAAAAAAAAAAAAAAAAAGTGTAAAGTGGTTATCCCACTGGCTATAGGGTGAATGCACCAATTTGTAAGTCGCTCTGGATAAGAGCGTCTGCTAAATGACGTAAATGTGCCCTTGAGCAAGGCACTTAACCATAATTGCTCCTGTAAGTCGCTCTGGATAAGAGCGTCTGCTAAATGACTAAAATGTAAAATGTAAATGTAAATAACTTTATTGAAGCATCACACAGTTCAACATGAGATCTATTATTTAAAACACCCTGATCAACCATTGGAAATGAACCAAGCGTGTAAACTGGTCAGCGATACTGCCCTTCAACTAGAAGAAGAGGGAGAGTGACGCTTTGGCTTCCTTCAGCTATCTATGACAGGCAAGCCATTGGTTTATTGTGCTAAAATAGGACTAGGAGAAATGTAGGGCATCTGTGCTTATAACACTGTCATGGCTGAGAATGATGAGCACTTTGGCTACGTTCAGCGGTGTCCCCAGCTCTCTTCATAACAAGGTCACTATCAGACAGTCTTGTGCCACTGTGCTGTATATATTACTGTGTAATCTATTCTGAATGGGCAAGAAAGCAGCAGTCGGGACAAACTGTCTAACCTGCAAATCTGTATGGGGAATCTCCATATCATGTCATATCAGATCTGAGATCCACGGTCTCTCTGGCATACCAAAGCTCTTTGGACCGGAAAGATACCAAGAACTTCTAAATGGAACAGATTTGAGCCATCTGAATCATCTTCATTGAAAGATACCAAGAACTTCTAAATGGAACATATTTGAGCCATCTGAATCATCTTCACTGAAAGATACCAAAAGCTTCTAAATGGAACAGATTTGAGCCATCTGAATCATCTTCACTGAAACATGGCCTCTCTACAACATACTGTATAAGCCAATACATTACATGGTAGAATAAATCTAATAAAAAAGCAATTGAATTAAACTCATTAGTATGTGATCATTGAAAAAATGAGCATATTACTGTCCAATCAAAGTGTATCCACATCTGTAATTAAAAGATAAAATCTTTGGCACAAGCAAAACCTGCTTGATAAACAACTATAGCGAGAGCAAGTTATTAAAGTGATCCAAACAAAGCCACAACAAAACTTCCACAGCTTGAGCAATCGAATGGGGACATGTCTAACAGAGGATGTGTGAAAATTAGCTTCATATATCTTTAGTTTGAGAAAATCCCCTGGGTATGACGTGGAACGGCCTCCCAATCACACGAAGCACACAGCCAAAGACTTTGATCCAAAGCTCCTTACAGGGTTTTGTTTATTTTTCACCCCAAAGCGGATAGACCACAGATCTCTCACCCAGCCTGAAATGCAAGACATCCCATGTCCTTAGCTCAGAGGAGATGAAAAAATCTGTAGGGAAGGGCATAGGATAGTCGCTGTGTACAATGCAAATATAGGTTTTCCTGCACATGTTATATCTCTATAGGCTCTCTATCATAACTACTGTATGTGTTTAAAGCCTCCCACAATCAGAAAGTAGGCCTATATTCAGTAAAACACCATAGCCTATGCAGTTGAAAGGTTCATAGCAGCATGTCATTTATATGGAGCTGTCTACTGCTCACATTCATGGAGCTAAAGAAGACACTTTGAACCAATGGCGTCTTGCAGCTGAAACACTTTGTGATGTGTTGCTTTGAGTTGCTTTTTTCCCCCTTTTTTTTATCCATGTATGTGTATTTCATTTGATCCCTTAGGTCCTCGGGTGGGGTGGGATTGGGATGGGGGGAAGGGGGTAAAACTTAATTTTGTATGTATGTATGTATTCATGTTTGCTGAAAATTATTATTACTAAATAAAAAAACATTTGATCACAAAAAAAAAAGGTTCATAGCAGCAACATTCACTTTTACTACAACCATAATGGGTCCAGTTTTCCCCACAGAAGAACTTCCATAGGCTATATTCTCCATGCATATTGACAATGTATGTTATCTATTAGCACCACTTCCAGAAGACTGTTGACTTTGAGGTGCCCAAAAGAATAGAAGGCTAATCAATGAATGTTATTGTTCAATATCCTTGTCTCCTGATATTGGTTACAAATAATACATGGCCAAGTAGGCTACTATAGGCTACATATTGTAACTCCAAACAAACTATCTTGAGTTTAAGAATTTCACAACAATAAGGGATATATATATAATTTCACTATGTTTCCAAACCTTGAAGTCTTCTTCTGACTTCAGGCGCAAGTCTGCATGGGCACATGTGCGTCTAATGTAACCCAATCAGCACGTGAAGCTATTACCCACGGAATGCATAACTGAATACTGTATCCATAAAAATAAAACAAATTCGCCTATGAAATGGGTGACTTATTTGTCATGCAACCTTAGTCAAACTTTAGTGCCTTTTTCCGCTAAATTAATTTGGGAAATGTGCCACTGTGCTGTATATACAGTGGGGGAAAAAAGTATTTAGTCAGCCACCAATTGTGCAAGTTCTCCCACTTAAAAAGATGAGAGAGGCCTGTAATTTTCATCATAGGTACACGTCAACTATGACAGACAAATTGAGAAAGACAAATCCAGAAAATCGCATTGTAGGATTTTTTATGAATTTATTTGCAAATTATGGTGGAAAATAAGTATTTGGTCACCTACAAACAAGCAAGATTTTTGGCTCTCACAGACCTGTAACTTCTTCTTTAAGAGGCTCCTCTGTCCTCCACTCATTATCTGTATTAATGGCACCTGTTTGAACTTGTTATCAGTATAAAAGACACATGTCCACAACCTCAAACAGTCACACTCCAAACTCCACTATGGCCAAGACCAAAGAGCTGTCAAAGGACACCAGAAACAAAATTGTAGACCTGCACCAGGCTGGGAAGACTGAATCTGCAATAGGTAAGCAGCTTGGTTTGAAGAAATCAACTGTGGGAGCAATTATTAGGAAATGGAAGACATACAAGACCACTGATAATCTCCCTCGATCTGGGGCTCCACGCAAGATCTCACCCTGTGGGGTCAAAATGATCACAAGAACGGTGAGCAAAAATCCCAGAACCACACGGGGGGACCTAGTGAATGACCTGCAGAGAGCAGGGACCAAAGTAACAAAGCCTACCATCAGTAACACACTACGCCGCCAGGGACTCAAATCCTGCAGTGCCAGACGTGTCCCCCTGCTTAAGCCAGTACATGTCCAGGCCCGTCTGAAGTTTGCTAGAGTGCATTTGGATGATCCAGAAGAGGATTGGGAGAATGTCATATGGTCAGATGAAACCAAAATATAACTTTTTGGTAAAAACTCAACTCGTCGTGTTTGGAGGACAAAGAATGCTGAGTTGCATCCAAAGAACACCATACCTACTGTGAAGCATGGGGGTGGAAACATTATGCTTTGGGGCTGTTTTTCTGCAAAGGGAACAGGACGACTGATCCGTGTAAAGGAAATAATGAATGGGGCCATGTATCGTGAGATTTTGAGTGAAAACCTCCTTCCATCAGCAAGGGCATTGAATATGAAACGTGGCTGGGTCATTCAGCATGACAATGATCCCAAACACACTGCCTGGGCAACGAAGGAGTGGCTTCGTAAGAAGCATTTCAAGGTCCTGGAGTGGCCTAGCCAGTCTCCAGATCTCAACCCCATAGAAAATCTTTGGAGGGAGTTGAAAGTCCGTGTTGCCCAGCGACAGCCCCAAAACATCACTGCTCTAGAGGAGATCTGCATGGAGGAATGGGCCAAAATAATAATAAATAATAAATAGGTCATTTAGCAGACGCTCTTATCCAGAGCGACTTACAGGAGCAATTAGGGTTAAGTGCCTTGCTCAAGGGCACATCGACAGGTTTTTCACCAGCAACAGTGTGTGAAAACCTTGTGAAGACTTACAGAAAACGTTTGACCTGTGTCATTGCCAACAAAGGGTATATAACAAAGTATTGAGAAACTTTTGTTATTGACCAAATACTTATTTTCCACCATAATTTGCAAATAAATTCATTAAAAATCCTACAATGTGATTTTCTGGATTTTTTTTCCTCATTTTGTCTGTCATAGTTGACGTGTACCTATGATGAAAATTACAGGCCTCTCTCATCTTTTTAAGTGGGAGAACTTGCACAATTGGTGGCTGACTAAATACTTTTTCCCCCCACTATATTACTGTGTAATCTATTCTGAATGGGCAAGAAAGCAGCAGTCGGGACAAACTGTCTAACCTGCAAATCTGTATGGGGAATCTCCATATCATGTCATATCAGACCTGAGATCCACGGTCTCTCTGGCATACCAAAGCTCTTTGGACCTGAAAGATACCAAGAACTTCTAAATGGAACAGATTTGAGCCATCTGAATCATCTTCACTGAAAGATACCAAGAGCTTCTAAATGGAACAGATTTGAGCCATCTGAATAATCTTCACTGAAAGATACCAAGATATTCTAAATGGAACAGATTTGAGCCATCTGAATCATCTTCACTGAAAGATACCAAGAGCTTCTAAATGGAACAGATTTGAGCCATCTGAATCATCTTCACTGAAAGATACCAAAAGCTTCTAAATGGAACAGATTTGAGCCATCTGAATCATCTTCACTGAAACATGGCCTCTCTACAACATACTGTCTTGAGTTTAAGAATTTCACAACAATAAGGGATATATATATATAATTTCACTATGTTTCCAAACCTTGAAGTCTTCTTCTGACTTCAGGCGCAAGTCTGCATGGGCACATGTGCGTCTAATGTAACCCAATCAGCACGTGAAGCTATTACCCACGGAATGCATAACTGAATACTGTATCCATAAAAATAAAACAAATTCGCCTATGAAATGGGTGACTTATTTGTCATGCAACCTTAGTCAAACTTTAGTGCCTTTTTCCGCTAAATTAATTCGGGAAATGTGATAGTTATGTTATAGAATATCTCTCCCTGAAAATAAATAATGACATTTAAATGTGCACACATCAGAACTCACATTACTAAATCATAAAAGAAAATGCCACACCCACACGCCTGACAATAACATTCCAGAGTAACATTCCACCCTGTCTGACTGACAGGACAACGACATAAATCCAAAAACATGACTCAAGGCAGAAAATGTACAAACCATTAAAAATATATAGCATATTTTACAAGATCATTGATAGCAGCCCGACCGCCTCCGGGATATGCAAACGGGATCCGATTACACCTCCTCAAACATAACACACCCTCATTCAAGTCATCACATCAATTCTGCTACTTAGCAACATGAACTGTACAATAGAGAAATACAAGGAGCTGTGCTACAAAATAATTTGAATATAACTTTGTTGCACGTCTGCATTTTGAACACAATAGAACAGGATGCAACAAGGAAAGTTTGCACTCCCTAGCCGCGTCTTCTTTCAACTTCGGGGATTCATTATTTCAATATTTTGGGGGGAACAATAGAAAAAATACCTGTCAAAGCATTTTCAATCCATTGCAGACAAAAGAGTGCATAACAGAGTCGTGCATACAGGCAGTTCACTCACCTTGTTTGACACACTTAAGGCGGACAGGGTCTTTGCTGTGTCTGACCACTGCATGTACATCCCTGATTGTTAGTCCGGCCACTGGCGTTTCATTGACCTCAAGGAGTAGTTCATCTTGGGACAGTTTGCCGCTCTGGCAGGCCACCTTGTCTTGCCTAACCTCCCCGAGATAAGGGAACTGTCCATTCTCCGCGCCTCCCTTCAACTCGAACCCGAGCTCCCCTTCCTTATTCCTGCAAAGGACACTCTCATGGACTTTGTTGGTCCAGTGGTTTTTCTTCTTCAGGGTTTTGGACATGGCTGAATAGTGGCTATCCCTTGAGGGCACCCATGCAAGAAATGATCGGTCCTGTCCGCGGGCGTCCCTGGTTTCAGCTTCCCAGCTTGATGTTATGGTGAACAGTTTCAACAAACGCCAGTGGTAGTATCCATGTCAGCAGAGAATATACAGCAGCTGTCTCAGCCTGCGTTGCTGTACTGAGCTCGCTATACACACAGTTGCAGCCAACTGACCCGGATGTGATGTCTGTAGGAGGAGAGAAGGCAAGGCTCCCGAATGCGAAGCTTCCCGCAGAAAGGAAAAAATGAAGGAGAGAAAGTAACGGTATTTTCCACTGGCATAGCCACACGCATCAGATCAGACTATACTGGGAAGGAGCAGAAAGCAGCCGCCTCGCCTCAATCTCTCGCACACACATTCTCCGAGTTCTCATTGACATGGATACTTTGTTGCCGAAATTCCACAGTTGTTGGATACAGAGTTGCCTCTAGTGAAACCCCCCCCCCCCCCCCGGATATTTTCAGTATGCCTATTGTTCTCCTGTTCGATTTTGAAACTCCCATTTCCTACACTTACATATAGCCTACTTGTGTATTCGTGATAATATCAACAACAAAACATCACTGTAGGCTATTCAGTTCCACAATATGTATTTATTTCATGGTAATTACATTGGTATACGTTTAACAAGTTGAACAGTTGAAATTGTATGCTGTAACAACATTGACCTGCACTGTAATAACACTAACTTAGTTATTATGTAAATACCTATTTATTGGCACTTGAATAAAACGAAATGTAATTGCAAACACTTATTGTGGCACAACTGATCCTCCTGTCAGACACTCCTATGTCAACTATTCACATGGGACTAGTCCTCTAGTATGGCCATAAATGTTTGAATGAGTAGAGGCCTTTTAGTTGATATTACAATTTAAGGGTAGGCTACACAGCTACTGTACAGTACAAAGTTAGTTTCATGCAATATTCAATACTGTTATTGCAGATTTTTCCCCAGGCTCCACTCTGTTTATTTAGGTTTTGGCTTGTACATGTTTTATTCACTTGTTTAATTATTTGTTTCCCCTAGTTCAAAATGCATTAGAACTGGTCAGGCTACTCCTATGCAAACAGTCTCTGATTGCAGTCCAGGATGCTAGCCTACAAGTCCCTGTCACATAACCACACACAACCCTCACTTCACAGCACACCTTGGCCTGAATGTTACTGTATATGCTAGGGTTGATGTCTGGCAAGACAGAGCACATTTCTATACACTTACATACTGGATTCAGATATCAAAATGCTACTGTAAATATGTCAAGAGCTCTGTTCTTAACGTGTTCATTACCTTCTTGTTTGATGCACTGGCGGTGTATCCTCATCATGTATGGTCTCTGTGATACTCAGTTCTTTTTCTTGAATATATTAATTCCTTTGTTTGCCCTGAGCATTGATGCAGGGAAAAGACAAATGAAAGACAATCTGAAGCCTTTAAGTGAGACTGCTGCCAACCTCGGTTTCTATTTCTCTCAAAATGAGAACAGATTAACTGTAATTAAATAATGCAGATTATACAGGACTATCCCACACCCATTGTAGATTAGAGTGAATATGACAGGGAAGTGGATCGAAGTGTAATCTGTGTATATCTGGATGAATTAGGAGATAATCTGATGATGGTGTACATGGTCTGTAGTGGCCACAGAGCCTCACATCCCAGACAACCTGCTCTTCAGCTGACACAGTGAGAAGAGCACAATTAAAATGCTGTGGTCTAGTATACTTAAATAGATTAGCCCAAAAGTGCAGTCATATCTCCCCGTCTCTCCACATCCTGACAATCACAAGACAATTAAATATTTATTGCTCTTTTTCGCCCAGATTTCCAATTCGATTTTCTTAAAATGAAGCAAATTCCCATTCCTTTAAAATGAATCTAAAAGGGAGCCAAATGAGTTTAAAAGTTATTCTTTCTCTCAGTATAATCCATCTTCAAACAGGAATGTAAGTGTTTCATTTTGGAACCACCTTCTCCCAGGAGACATACAGTATTAGTTCTATTAGCAGTGTAGTATCTTCAACTCTGTGGGCAATACTCTTTCAACTTTCTCCCTCAAAGCTGCCCAATCTCTCTGATGATAAGTAGGTCAACGCAGTATGCCACTCCATCTTCATTCATAATATCCCAATGACTATGTAATAATTATCAAGTTCTTTATGGAAAGGAGTGTCTTTTGGTTCTTTTTACTCAGTAGTTTTAATGTCTTGTAGCACAGAAACGTTCATTTAGATGTGAATTTTATTTCTACAGCTTTCTCTAACGCCATTATAATTATGTTTTCTAAGAGTCTCTTTTGGTGTCCTTGATAAGTGATGAAAACAATGGCCAGTGGATATAGCCTCCTCTCAAGCAACCAGAGAAGCAGCCCTCTGCATTCCAGAGGTGGGAGTACCACTGACTCCAGCAAAACTGAGAGAGAGAGGAGTATTTTCAGGCCTGGAATTCTGTGGAAGCAGTGTTTGACCAAGGAGAGGAATTCTCAGAGGGTGGCAGAATACTGATGCTGAGGAGGAGTTCAGCCCATCGTCTCTACAAGGGGTGAGGTGAATAACAGACTGTGGTTAAACTGAGTCAGGGTGACATGCAGGTTGTGCTCTGGTACGGCGCATCCAGGACTGGTGGATGACAATCATGCATACTTATGTGTAAGTGTGAAAGATTGTGCATTAGCCATATCTGAATGTCAAAACATTATAGCCCTTATCTTCAGGAACTCTTTACGCACATACCCATCCCACTTTTTCGTTGACTGAGTGGTTCACAGTTTGAGGGACAGCAGGTGTGCTACTGGTATGGGAGTCAGCACAATGGGCTTTGGAGCTGTGAAGGACTGCTGTGGGAACTGCCCACTCTCCAATAATGCACTGCTCCAGATGGGAGCTGCCAATTGGCTCTAACGGTGATGCTGCCTCCAGAACCTCGGTATGCTACGCTGCTACATGATGTAATGATTACGACAGGGGTAATTTCAAGGCAATTAAAGTCGGTCCAGGAATAAAGCAATGTAGGCTGATGGCTCCAATTGTGTCGCTAAACAACATATAGAGAGGTGTGATTGGAGCGGACAATGGCCGCTTTGTGCCATCCAATACAGTGATGCTCATTGTCGCCGCAATGAAGTGTGTAAGTCTTGTTGATGGTGATTTGGCAGCTTGAGTTTTCATCTCTCAATTTAAAAAGCGGTGGAGTAATTGAACGGGCCCTGTTTGTTCCAGGCCATCGTTAGGGCAAGGAGATAATACATGGGCCTTCTGCGATCCTGCGTTTGCGTCATTTGACATGTTTAGTTCGCCACCATCTGTTCGACCTAGCTAGCTGCCTAATAAAGTGTTTCCTCTCTCTTATGCGCACCCAAAGGAATTGAATGTGCCAAGAGAAGTAGGGGGGCCGAATCCACTACCAGCATCCTCTGGTTTTACTGGGGCACAGAATGGCTGTGAACGAGAAGGAGACAGAGATTCAAATCTCTCGCCATGTTGACAATTAGCCAGTCCTTGTGTTTGAAATGCATCAAGAACATGTCACAATGAGTGTGTTACTGTTTACTGAGGGGAAAAGAGAAGTGCCTGAAAACTGAGCTGCATGTTCAGTTCACCAAAGATTCAGTCGATACACCACCGCCTCACAATGCTCTCAGAAAAGAGAACATCTCAGAGTTATATTATTCATACCTTTCAATGGGGGAACTAGCTAGTAGAAAACTGTTTTGATTGATTTCCACAAACTCTAAAAGGAACTCATTGAGGAGTTACACAGTATGTACTGGAGACTGCTCCATATACTAAGCTCTGGTCTTCATAAACTCTTTTGTTCCTTCAGCGGAGTCCCTTGCTACACTACCATGTATTTTTAGTTGTTTTTAGTCGTCTCAATGTATGGCAAGGACATGAATCAATCTACCAGCTCTGACAAGCTGCTCCTCTTTAAAACAATGAACGGCAGACGACCTTCCTCCCTCCACCCCCCTTCTCCTCCCTCGCTCCAGCCCCCTTCTCCTCCCTCCCTCCCTCCACCCCCCTTCTCCTCTTCCCTCCAACCCCCTTCTCCTCTTCCCTCATTCCCCAGTGCTGGGCTAGCGGTGACTGGAGGATATATTTAGGGGTTTTACAGCGAGTGATTGATGCGGAATCACAGCGTAGCAATAGCAAGGGGCTGGCACTCTGGAGAGTCCCAGTGAGAAGCACACACTGCTTCAGGACATAAACGAGGACAAGTGTCTCCTCCCTATCGGCTCAGAGATAAGTTCCCCTTCCTTCTCCCAACACTCTAGACTTTTAACCACTCTTAGTTACACACACAGATCTGGTCATTTGAAAACAGAGCCTCCCACTGCTGTATCTAGGGTAGTCCTCTGCTGATTCTATGGTGTGATGAGAGGGACAGTTACAGTTATACGGTGTAATCTGTCATGGACTGACGTCCCAGAGCCCCTCATCCATCAACATGGAGCGCTGGCATTATCGCACAATCAACGCCACGCCAACGGTTTGATGGACTTAACCGGAACTGCCTTTAACATCATGTCACAAAGCATGTTTGACAAACGCATAGAGATGGATCGAACTATGACACCTTTCTACTCTTCTGACCTCTCACCGACCATATTCCTTTCACTGATATTATTACCACCTAAAGCTGCTGCTAAAGATTAACCATCTGTCTGTAGGTTAACCTCATTACACATTTTCCAACATGGGATCTCTCTGTGGCGCTCTGTGATCCATGACTCATAGATAGAGCCTGCAACTTCTGACCCTGACATTCCCCTATCGCCTCTATCAGATGTAATTCTAACGACATGAGTGTCAGCCCTGTTACAGCAGCCACCTTTAGCTGTTGGCTGTGGGTGTTTCATCTCGACCTGGCGTAACCCTGTGATGAGGCACAGGCATATGACAGTCTTTAATCATGCCATTCAGGGCCGTGTGGTGCAGTGGCAGCGGCGGCGAGGGCGAGGAATTAAAGCACTCCACCAACGGTGACAGGGAATGATCCAAAGGGCGTCCGTGTTGCGAGGTCGTTAGTTAGCGCTGAGCCCGGGGCGGTGACAGCATCGGCTGGCATTGTCAGCGAGCCCACAGTATGAGAGGGAAGGCGGGACCGGCTGAGAAAGGAGAAAATACAGATGCCTAGAACTGGGTTCACATAATATTTGAAATCTTTTAAATACTTTGAGCGTTTGCTTGAACCCTTCTGGAGTTCCAGATGGACGGAGTTTGCACTTTTGGGACTACACTATTGGGTCCAATACGTCAGGCAAGCTCAAACAAGTACAGCTAAAGTATTTGAAATATTTAATTGACTATTTGAACCCAGGTCTGCCGAGGGCTGAAAAGGAAGGATGTTGAGAGGTTAGGAGGGCGGCTCATAGGACCAATCAGGCAGTAGTCCTCATTTGTCTGGGTCTGGTTCAAAGGCAGATCTCACACTCCCACGGACTGAGCTGAGCCGGCATCAGTCTGGCTGCTGGTGAATGGCTGGACGACCCCAGTCAGGTCTCCCAGAGTCGTCCTCTCTGTATTCCTCTCACACAACCTAGTCCGCCTAAAGGCTTCCATTGGTCTATTTTCTCCCTGTGATCCTCTCTCTAGGCCCACAGTACAGTATTACATCACTGTCATACACTATATATATAGGGCCCTGTGTTTTGGACTATCATGTCACATGACCTAGATTTTAACCTTTATTTTAAGCTTTTTCCAAAAAGGAGAATTACACCAAAAATGAAAGCAATTGTCTGAGGATGGAGCTGGACCATCTGACATGAAAAGAAAAGGGGGCAGTTTGATGAAAAAGCTTTACATAAAGGTAAAAATCCAGACCATGTGACATGATTGTCCAAAACACAGGGCCCTAACTATATAGTATCAAATCTAGAAACATGTAGACATGAATATTACTGGTGGTAGTCCCGTGTTTCTTATCTCCTCCACCTAGTCCTAGAATGAATAACAGACGGACCACTGAACAAAGGACAAGACAACTTGGTCTATTCGAAATAAATGAAGTAAGACTATGATAGGCATGTTTTACAATAAGATTATGTCCGTTTTGCTTTGGCAACAGCTGAACATGCTCGTGGATTTGACAGGTCTAATGCTCCGTGACATTCAAAGGCATGATTCCACTAAAATGGATTAAAGCGGCAATATCTAACTTTTTGGCCGACCAGACCAAATTCACATAGACATGTGAGTTATAGATCTATCATTCTACTTAAAATCCTAAGAAGCAGTATATCTGTTCTATGTGCTCTATTTCTATGCTTCCCGTTCACTATCGTTATTGTTTAATAGTCCTATACTTTACACAGGTGTGTGCTGGCCTAGTACCTTTCTGAGGCCCTTAACCAGTGACATGATCAAATGCAATGAACCAGACATACTGATTACACTTCAAGTGTTGGTAGTAATGAAACTAAGCATAATGGTTTGGGTTTTGCCATTAATAATGAGCTTTTTGGAGGGAGAAATGATTAAGAGAACTATCAGACAGAGATAATACATTATGAGGTGACATAGTACACCTTTGAGACCATTTAAGTCTGAGTCAATGCAGTTGTGCTATGCCTTAAATATCACTCTCCTTCCTTGCATGAACCAAATATCAGACCCACATCCAACCTATTATTTTAAACTTCTTCTTCTTCTTCTTCTTCTTCTTCTTCTTCTTCTTCTTCTTCTTCTTCTTCTTCTTCTTCTTCTTCTTCTTCTTCTTCTTCTTCTTCTTCTTCTTCTTCCTCCTACCCACTGTAATTAATGAGACTAAGGCCTGATCTTCTCTTCTGCTTCCCCCTTCCTCCCACAGGTCTTTTGAAGAGGTGATGTGGGCTATGACAGGAGTGACACCTCGCCCCCTTCACCATCTTATCTGTTTTGCAGATGCTTGCCACCACAACTTTATAATTCATCCCTGAGTTCTGATTTATAACAGCTCGCAGTGCATGTCGCTCACTACTGGTCAATAACTATTTCCTCTGCTGAGATTAGATTGTTTCAGATGACCCAGATATTAAATAAGGTTTTTACTCCCTTCCTCGTTTCTGGTAGATTATCTCAGAGAGAGAGGGAGAGAGGAGTAGAGAAGGAATGCTCTAGTTCAACAGTGACCCCTGCTGTAGAGTCCCTCCTATTCCAGTGATGAGATTGCAGGTTGACGTTTATTGCCCTGGAGGCAGAACTGAGCGATTTCTGCTAGATGGGCCAGATGCAAAGTCGAAAGTGGTTATATAGTGTAAATATTCATGAAAATAAAAATGTATGATTATGGTTAAGCATTAGGGTTAGCAGTGTGGTTAAGGTTAGGGTTAGAATGCAAAAATACACTGAAGCTGGAGACTCTTATCTCCCTCAATAACTTTAAGCATCAGTTGTCAGAGCACCTTACCGATCACTGCACCTGTACACAGCCCATCTGAAATTAGCCCACCCAACTACCTCATCCCTATATTGTTATTTAATTTGCTCATTTGCACCCCAGTATCTCTATTTGCACATAATCTCTTGCACATCTAGCATTCCAGTGTTAATACTATTGTAATTATTCTGCACTATAGCCTATTTATTGCCTTACCTCCATAACTTGCTACATTTGCACACACTGTATATATATTTTTCTGTTGTACTTCTGACTTTATGTTTTTTTTTTACCCCATATGTAACTCTGTGTTGTTTTTGTTGCACTACTTTGCTTTGTCTTGGCCAGGTCGCAGTTGTAAATGAGAACCTGTTCTCAACTGGCTTACCTGGTTAAATAAAGGTGAAATAAAATAAAAAAAAGAATAATTAGGGTTAGCAGTGTGGTTAAGGTTAGGTTTAAAATCTGATTTGATGACTTTGTGGCTGTGCCAGCTAGTGACCACTTTGCAGAGCTGCCTCCAGGGCAAGATTCATGCCAACCTGCGTTGAGATTCCTACCAGGATGTATTATAACAGGTGAGAGGATGTGCTGAAGGACAAAAGGTTAGTCTGCAGTCGGAGACAATCCTCCCCAAAAGGAGGTGTACTTATTTACTTGGTACTGAATTGGCTCCAGTTTGACACATTGTTTGTGACCTTGTCCATCCATTTTCTTGTCACTGACTGCACTGTAGGGGAAAGTGGGGTAAGTTGAGCCAAAGCGGTAAATTGAGCCACCCTTGTTTCTAGGAAACCATACACAAAATGTATAATTTGACCAAATATTTAGGAAGTGATCATTTCATGGAGTCTGTGAAGGAAGAAACCACATAGAAAAAGTGGTAAGCAAGTTAGATCCAAAAACCTGATTTTCACCAAGTCAAGTGAATGTATTGTGTTAGAGGTTTCATGATGCTTGTATCTAAACCAAAGTAAATAATTGCAAGAGTGTTCTATACATCAGTTGGGGTCTCTATAAGCTTCAATATAAGGTCCTAAACCTAGCATGAAAGAGCATTATTGTAGCTGTGTGGGCTAATATAGTCAAAATGTTTGCCTTGGAGTAAGTTGAGCCAATGGCAAGTTGAGCAAATTGAAGTGTTTTCTTCCCAGGCTTAATGCAAGGCATTCACCAGGGTCGGGTGCCACCACCACTGTCATATTTCTACCTGGCGGTGACAGTGTAATACTCTTTGTGACTTTACTGATCCTGTCCTGCATGTGTGACTGCTCCATGTGTTGTATGTGGCTGGCTAGAGGTAAAGAATAATCACAGATTCCCTGACGCAAGGAAAGATTTAAGGCTCTTGCCATCAGCCCGGACCGTCAGACACGCAGAGAGGAGCAGCTGCCCTGGGCCTCCAGCGAACATATACATAATCTGCCTGTCATAGGCCTCCTCCTGTCCTACACAGTTGTAACCCACCCACATGCACTAAGAGTCAGCCTGTCAACCTCATTTGTTCATGAATGCAATTCAAATAACTAACTGCCAAGCAGCCAAAACACTAGGCTTGACAAGATTACCATCACTACTAATATTTATTGTAGAGGGATTGGAAGATCAAAGGCTTTTTCAGTATAAGGCAGAACACTGGAGTATGTGTGTTCAGTGGTCATGAGTTTATGTTTATTAAAGGATGTTGATTTAGACAGGCACCAGGGGGTTGTGGGTAGCCCAGAGCGGGCAGGCTTGAGTGCTGGAGGAAGAGGAGGTGCTAAGCAGGTCTCTATAGCTCCCTAAAAGCTCCCAAAGAAATGTGGAGAAACTTCTGACAATGAAGGAAAGTGCTTCTGTGTTTGAATATGATTAAAATATGGGGGAAACCTTGAGTCCATTTAAAGTATTTGACTGAAGAGATATGTGACCTGGGTTGCTACGCTTCAGCACACCTAAAGCATAACTGACAGCTCAGTGAGGCGCACTGCTCGTTTACATTCAGGTCAAACCATACCATCAGCCTTCAGACTGAATGAGCTCTAAAGGCCTGTAGCGTTGTCTGAGCCACTGATGTCAACCACTTAAGATTCCGCTCAGACAATAAGGTAAAGATGAAACTTTCTCTACAGGTCCTGATAAAACTAAGCAAATGAATATCAGACAAGGACATAGGAAAGTGGTCGATACCGTGGCAGTGCCCACAAGCGAGCAAGTTTGAGGATGACTTTCCATGTCACCTGCAGGCAGGGGAAAGGGGTGGAGGGATAAAAAGGGGGGAGGAGGAAATGGAAAGAGGGAGGGACGACAAGGACACTCATTACTTCAGTCCCATCTCCTTCCTCTCAGGTAACCGTCTGCTTTCTTATCCAGACGGGCTGATGTGAGAGCCCAGATACCCTCCTCTACCCTTGCCACATAGCCAAAACACATTTCATGTTTACCAATGAGCTCACAGGACGGGAGACGGGAGGATGGCGTCATTCAGGGCGACAGGTAAGTTGATGGTGTCAGATCTGTTAGTCTATGTCCTGACTTCACCCTCTCCTCTGAAACTTTTATCACTCTCTATAAACTCAGAAGAGAAGCAGAGTACCTTAGAGGCAGAGGATCCTAAGACGGAGAGACAGGCTGGCACAACTGTTGAATAAAATGGCCACCTCAAAAGGTTCACAAACTCACTCGGTTATTAAAGACGAATATCCAGACTATCCATCAATATATTAGTATTGCATTTTCACTGTGGAAATGTCCAAATTTACTGTAACACAAATCATATTGCCATTTGGGGAGTCTATTACTGGGGTGAGCTACAGTTGTAGGATCTTAATTTGAGCCAGTTTTCTACAGCAGGAAAATAATCCTGCAGCAACAGGAAATGTGAATTATTATGTGGATTATAATTAATGGACATTTATGTAGAGTGTCTGCTAAATTATATAAATGTAAAATGTAGGGGTTGATACATTTTCATAAGGGAAAATAAAGTCTGAAATGTCAAAGTGGAAATTACAAACTTCATAAGCCTTTTTAAACCTCAAATAAACGTCAAGTTGAAAATGGTCTGCATTGCAGGAAAGTTCTCCTGCAACAGGATGATCAAATTAAGATCCTACATCTGCAATGGACTATAATGACCCATAAGTTATACAACTACCACTGCTAATAAACCCTTTACAGGGTCAGTACACTTTCTAGATCCTGTCACCTGAGCTGACCTCATAGGCAGTGCTGCAGTGTGAACCTTTGGGGACATTTCCACTCTCCTGACTGGTCCACTAACAAGCCGGAGCACAGCTGTGTTAGTTGCAGAGATAAGAACAGGTCGAGACACAGCCGTTCAAAAATAGAGACAAATTGTTTGGGGAAATAAACAAAAGGAATGTTACGGGTCTGAATGCAGCAGACACAATCTCTTATCAGAGTAGCCCAGGGCAGTAGGCTTACCTCAGAGACAGTGTGGGCTGAGGCTGGCCTGGCACTGACTATGCCTACCTAAAAGTGCCAACCTGGCAGTGGAAGAGAGACAGACATTCAGCTCAATAGTAACATCTTGTTAGTGCTTTGATTCTACATTCACTACAGGAGATAAGACAGTGCTAAGATAGTGTTTTGAAAATCACATGATTCCTTGTCTTTGAGGCCAGGCTGGATTCCTGCAAGCTAGAGACTGACTGAATAAGCATCTCTGTATAGCTCTCTTTCTCTGTCATTCTGTCTCTTTCTTTTCCCCCTCTCTCTCTCTCTCTCTCTCTCTCTCTCTCTCTCTCTCTCTTTCACTCCATTTGCTGTGACTGTTTCTTCATGTTGGCATACCCAGTGCGTTCCGATCTCTGCTATGGGAGAAATATCCGTCCCTTATACCATGCTGAGAGATTGCTTTCTGCTCGGAGAACGATAGCCCTCAAAGCTCCAATGCTAATTCCCCTGACATCACACACGCTTGTGGAAGAACTGCTCCACTTGATTCCCTATCCTCAAAGAGATAATAACTCTAATATTAGCGGTAAAACCACAAAGTTTAGTAGCAAAGCCCCCAGCCCCATACCCAGCCTCGTCCAACAGCAGAGAGGACACTCAAATGAAAAACACACATTCTGAACAGAGAGGATGAGGATGGAGATTATGATGGAGACACACCAAGGACGAGGAAGTCGTGTGAGATTACAGTTGTTGACTGTTATACTAACCACACATACCCTCAGCAGTACTGAGTAGACTAACATCTATCATTTGGTGATGGCTATGTAGTGTGTAAGTATAATGCTCATAGAGAGTGCCCACTGGGCACAGATGTCATTTCAACCTCTAGTTTTGATTTACATTTGGTTCAGTTGTCAACTAACTAACGTGAATTCAACTTGAATGCAACAAAAAACTTCACCATGTCATTGGATTTAGGTTAAAAGGTGGGTAGAAAAAGGTGAAATGCCCTTACAGTGAGGGAAAAAAGTATTTGACTCCCTGCTGATTTTGCACGTTTGCCCACTGACAAAGAAATGATCAGTCTATAATTTTAATGGTAGGTTTATTTGAACAGTGAGAGACAGAATAACAACAAAAAAATCCAGAAAAACGCATGTCAAAAATTTTATAAATTGATTTGCATTTTAATGAGGGAAATAAGTATTTGACCCCTCTGCAAAACATGACTTAGTACTTGGTGGCAAAACCCTTGTTGGCAATCACAGAGTCAGACATTTCTTGTAGTTGGCCACCGGGTTTGCACACATCTCAGGAGGGATTTTGTCCCACTCCTCTTTGCAGATCTTCTCCAAGACATTAAGGTTTCGAGGCTGACGTTTGGCAACTCGAACCTTCAGCTCCCTCCACAGATTTTCTATGGGATTAAGGTCTGGAGACTGGCTAGGCCACTCCAGGACCTTTTTTAATGTGCTTCTTCTTGAGCCACTCCTTTGTTGCCTTGGCCGTGTGTTTTGGGTCATTGTCATGCTGGAATACCCATCCACGACCCATTTTCAATGCCCTGGCTGAGGGAAGGAGGTTCTCACCCAAGATTTGATGGTACATAGCCCCGTCCATTGTCCCTTTGATGTGGTGAAGTTGTCCTGTCCCCTTAGCAGAAAAACACCCCCAAAGCATAATGTTTCCACCTCCATGTTTGACGGTGGGGATGGTGTTCTTGGGGTCATAGGCAGCATTCCTCCTCCTCCAAACACGGCAAGTTGAGTTGATGCCAAAGAGCTCCATTTTGGTCTCATCTACCCACAACCCTTTCACCCAGTTCTCCTCTGAATCATTCAGATGTTCATTGGCAAACTTCAGACAGGCATGTATATGTGCTTTCTTGAGCAAGGGGACCTTGCGGGCACTGCAGGATTTCAGTCCTTCACGGCGTACTGTGTTACCAATTGTTTTCTTGGTGACTATGGTCCCAGCTGCCTTGAGATCATTGACAAGATCCTCCTGTGTAGTTCTGGGCTGATTCCTCACCATTCTCATGATCATTGCAACTCCACGAGGTGAGATCTTGCATGGAGCCCCAGGCCGAGGGAGATTGACAGTTATTTTGTGTTTCTTCCATTTGCGAATAATCGCACCAACTGTTGTCACCTTCTCACCAAGCTGCTTGGCGATGGTCTTGTAGCCCATTCCAGCATTGTGTAGGTCTACAATCTTGTTCCTGACATCCTTGGAGAGCTCTTTGGTCTTGGCCATGGTGGAGAGTTTGGAATATGATTGATTGCTTCTGTGGACAGGTGTCTTTTATACAGGTAACAAGCTGAGATTAGGAGCACTCCCTTTAAGAGTGTGCTCCTAATCTCAGCTGGTTACCTGTATACAAGACACCTGGGAGCCAGAAATCTTTCTGATTGAGAGGGGGTCAAATACTTATTTCCCTCATTAAAATGCAAATCAATTTATAACATTTTTGACATGCGTTTTTCTGGCTTTTTTTGTTGTTATTCTGTCTCTCACTGTTCAAATAAAGCTACCATTAAAATTATAGACTGATCATTTCTTTGTCAGTGGGCAAACGTACAAAATCAGCAGGGGATCAAATACTTTTTTCATACCCTCACTGTATGTTGATGACTTTTTGCAAATTCAATCAGTTTTCCACATTGATTCAACATCATCACATAGATCTTTTGGATTGAAATGATGTAGAACCAGTGGGTTCAACCAGTGGGTATGTTCTCCTCTATGGTGCCGTGTGAGAGGCTGAATTTGGAGAATAGACATGAGCAGCTCTCCCCCTATGGACTTCATTAGATGGGTGGATATATCATTATACAAGTGCTGTTGGTTGTCTCTCGGTGCTCTTTTATTGAATAACAGGTAGAATGCAATCATGACAATTCAGAGACGCAGCGACAGAGATAGACAAAGGGAGATCATTTAACATATTGCACTGTAATGTTGTGCAGCGCTAGCCCGGTAATACACACATGCGTACCCACGCACACAAACACACACTCAAGGACGCGTACTTATCTCCGTCTCTTCCTCTCCGTTCAGCTCATGCTGACATTTTGTAAATGAAGGGGGTGAAATGTGGCAGGGAATGATAGAACTGAGCTAGGCTCATTACAGACCTATTTGAAGTGACCTACATGGAGAGAACGCTGTCAGGGAAAGTGGATTTTTTTATTCTGTTAAATGGGTGTCGGTGGGTAAATGGCATCTGCTATCTGTGCCACCCATTGTCATGGCTTTGTGGATGGGATGGGACAGGGTCAATGATACGCCCTATGGCTATCAGTGGCGTGTATTCATGGATGCCAAGGGAAGCCAGGCTGCACTGTTTGACGTGACTGTAAGTTAGCCGTAGTTGGATAGCTAGCAAGCAAGGGATAAGAACGTTGCCTGCCAGTATGGCAATGGAACAACTGGGTTGCGTCCATAGATACAGAACAAAAAGACTGAATGACTGGGTCGCGTCTCTGGCAACCAAACCAATTTAACAAACGACCAGCTGGCTTGGGTCGCAACCCTAGATTTGTGTCGGGACTATATCTTGTGGAAGGATTAAAAATTATTAATAAATTAATCAAAATAACGTTTTTAATGAAAATATGTAATCATTATTTGAATATGTTGGTAACACATTGTATAAAAGTGATAATGCCCTCGAAGCTGGTGTTTGGAGGATATATTGGCATGGTTTGCAATATATCGTCCAAACACCAGCTTCGAGGGCATTATCACTTAAATATATTACATAGAACTTTGTGACATAGGCATTTTTTGAATCGAGCATTGCGGATAAGTGTTTTCCTTAACAAAAATGCTTAACGCAAGGGGGGCTCATACGCACGGTTAATTTGCACTATAATTTTAGAGTCAACAGCTTTAGCAGTGTGTGCCACCTGGAAGCAATGCCGATAACGACACATGACAGCTATTTGCTAAGTCCATCAGGCTCTTCGACTTCTTACGATATACGATAAACTTAAAAGTTGTATAGACCTCCATTAATATTTTCCGGAAAAGCACATGGATGTGTGTGAAATGGATGAGCAAAACGTGGGATTTTGTCATACATGAGAAAACGTGCCATTTTACTTTTGTCTAATGCTAGTAGCCTAGTCAAGGATGCATAATGCAATATTGGCACTACACTTGAGACAGACCAATTGGAATAAAAATGTACCTTGGATTTGGAGGTGTAAAATATCCCTCTGGTGGCCAAGTTGACCTATTTTAAGAAATGCCAGTGATTGATGCATATAAAGTCTAACATCTTTAATAGGCTGATGCAGAATTTGTTACAGGAAATAATCACTGCCACCTGGTCAGGTTAGCATAGGGATATATGTGCTAGGTTATGTAATGGGAACAGCTAACATGTAGCGTTTGATAACGTGCAACTACGTCAGCGATTTTAATTGGCTGATGCGCACTTTGAGACCGAGAGAAAGCTTAAACTTAAAACGTTTTTTAAATGTTTGCAAGTATGGTCCCATTATATCCACGACCTGTACTCACCACCAACCGCGTATTGTTTGTTTGTGGACTCTGAGAGTGTGCTCACCGGTCACGTGTGCATAGTTATCCAGCAGGTGCGTCCGCTCAGTAATTAGAATCTTCTGTTGAGGGTTCATCTTTATTCGTTGAATGTTGATGTGATATTATGTCCTGAGATATTGAAATGTATTGGCCATTCAATATTTAAACTATTGATAAGTGGGTACTGATTTTGGAGTGACATGTTAATTGATTAAATACCTGTTTAGGTACATTTTGGATTAGCTACTACTGTTAGGAGCTGGAGCCACTATTTTACACACACACACACGGACACACACACACAGACACACACACATATGGACACACAGACACAGACACACATGGACACACGCACACAGACACATTCACACAATCTTGCATAGTCTCACTATTTGCAGGATGCTCAGTTAAGAGTGATGTACAGTGCATTCGGAAAGTATTCAGACCCCTTGACTTTTTCCACCTTTTGTTACATGACAGCCTTATTCTAAAATGGATGAAATAAAAGAAAATCCTCATCAATCTACACACAATACCCAATAATGACAAAGCAAAAACAGGTTGTTCAGAATCTTTGCAAATGTATTAAAAATAAAAAACAGAAATACCTTATTTACATAAGTATTCAGACCTTTTGCTGTGAGACTTGTAATTGAGCTCAGCTGCATCCTGTTTCCATTAATTGTCCTTGAGATGTTTCTACAACTTGATTGGAGTCCACCTGTGGTAAATTCAATTGATTGGACATGATTTGGAAAGGCACACATCTGTCTATATAAGGTCCCACAGTTGACAGTGCATGTCAGAGCAAAAAACAAACCATGAGGTCGAAGGAATTGTCCGTAGAGCTCTGAGACAGGATTGTGTTGAGGCACAGATCTGGGGAAGGGTACCAAAACATTTCTGCAGCATTGAAGGTCCCCAAGAACACAGTGGCCTCCATCATTCTTAAATGGAAGAAGTTTGGAACCACCAAGACTCTTCCTAGAGCTGGCCTCCCGGCCAAACTGATCAATTGGGGGAGAAGGGCCTTGGTCAGAGAGGTGACCAAGAACCCGATGGTCACTCTGACAGAGCTCCAGAGTTCCTCTGTGGAGATGGGAGAACCTTCCAGAAGGACAACCATCTCAGCAGCACTCCACCAATCAGGCCTTTATGGTAGAGTGGCCAGACGGAAGCCACTCCTCAGTAAATGGCACGACAGCCCGCTTTGAGTTTGCCAAAAGGCACCTAAAGATTCTCAGACCATGAGAAACAAGATTCTCTGGTCTGATGAAACCAAGATTGAACTCTTTGGCCTGAATGCCAAGCATCACGTACTTCAACAAAGTACTGAGTAAAGGGTCTGAATACTTATGTAAATGTGATATTTCAATTTTTTTTTTTTAATTTGCAAAAGTTTATAAAAACCTGTTTTTGCTTTGTCATTATGGGGTATTGTGTGTAGATTGATGAGGGAAAAAAACAATTTAATCAATTTTAGAATAAGGCTGTAACGTAAATAAAAAATTAAGGGGTCTGAATACTTTCCAAATGCACTGTAGGCCAGAGAATGACATGAGGTTAAGAGCAAAAGGTTCTCATCAGGATTATAGTTATCTCTGTCTCCCACCACTAGCCTTTCTCTCTGCTATCACTCTCATCTCTCTCTCAGACACACTCACACTCCAAGCTATTGTCAAAAGTCTCTCATTATTCAAACATCAGAGTTTAGCCCTCCAGCACATGCATTTATTTTTATAACTACAACATTATTATGAGACCATTTCATCTTGTGCCACATTCATTTTAAACTACCTGTGTTATGTTTGTAATCTGTATAATGTGCAATGTTTGTAATCTGTATAATGTTTACATACTGTTTTACCCACTATATACGTACATCACAGGAGGTTGGTGGCACCCTAATTGGGGAGGACGGGCTCGTGGTAATGGCTGGAGCGGTATTGGTGGAATGGTATCAAATACATCAAACACATGGTTTGGCTCCGTTCCAGCCATTATTATGAGCCGTCCTCCCCTCAGCAGCCTCCAGTGATGTACATACTGTATTCTAGTCATGGCTCATCCTATATAACTACTGCTGCACCTTTTCTATTCATATACTGTCCATGCTGTCTATACACACTATTTTATATATATATATATATAATGTATTGTGTCATTTTGGAGTCACTTTTATTGTAAATAAGAATAGAATATGTTTCTAAACACTTCTACATTAATGTGGATGCTACCATGATTACGGATAGTCCTGAATGAATCGTGAATAATGATGAGTGAGAAAGTTACATACGCACAAATATCATACCCTCAAGACATGCTAACCTCTCATCGTTACAATAACAGGGGAGGTTAGCATTTTTTTTGGGGGGGGGGGGGGGTGTAATATTTGTGCGTCTAACTTTTTCACTCATCATTATTCACGATTCATTCAGGACTATCCTCATTGTATTATTTTAAATCCAAAGTGCTGGAGTACAGAGCCAAAACAACAACAAATGTGTCACTGTCCCAATACTTTTGGATCTCACTATACACTGAACAAAAATATAAACACAACATGTAAAGTTTTGGTCCCATGTTTCATGAGCTGAAATAAAAGAACCCCAACATTTTTCATACGCACAAAAAACGTATTTCTCTAAAATGTTGTACACAAATTTGTTTACATCCCTGTTAGTGAGCATTTCTCCTTTGCCAATATAGTCCATCCACTCGGCAGGTGTGGCATATCAAGAGGCTGATTAAACAGCATGACCATTACACAGGTACACCTTGTGCTGGGGACAATAAAAGGCCACTCTATATTGTGCAGTTTTGTCACACAACACAATGCCACAGATGTCTCAAGTTTTAAGGGAGCGTGCATTTGGCATGCCGACTGCAGGAATGTTCACCAGAGCTGTTGCCAGAGAATGTAATGTTAATTTCTCTACCACAAGCCACCTCCAACGTTGTTTTAGAGAATTTGGCAGAACGTCCAACGACCTCACAACCGCAGACCACGTGTAACCACGCCAGCCCAGGACCTCCACATCCGGCTTCTTCTTCTGCGGGATGTTCTGAGACCAGCCACCTGGATAGCTGATTAAACTGTGGGTTTGCACAACCGAATAACTTTCCAACAAGTCAGTTCATCAAATGTCTGCCCTACTAGAGCTGCCCCGGTCAACTATATGTGCTGTTATTGTGAAGTGGAAACATCTAGGAGCAACAATAGCTCAGCCGCGAAGTGGTAGGCCACACAAGCTCACAGAACGGGACCGGCGAGTGCTGGAAAATCGTCTGTCCTCGGTTGCAACACTCACTACCGAGTTCCAAACTGCCTCTGGAAGCAACGTCAGCACAATAACTGTTCGTCGGGAGCTTCATGAAATGGGTTTCCATGAACGATCAGCCGCACACAAGCCTAAGATCACAATGCGCAATGCCAAGCGTCAGCTGGAGTACTGTAAAGCTCCAGCACCATTGGACTCTGGAGCAGTGGAAACGTGTTCTCTGGAGTGATGAATCACAATTCACCATCTGGCAGTCCGACGGACGAATCTGGCTTTGGCGGATGCCAGGAGAACGTTACCTGCCCGAATGCGTAGTGCCAACTGTAAAGTTTGGTGGAGGAGGAATAATGGTTCAGGCTCCTTAGTTCCAGTGAAGGGAAATCTTAACGCTACAGCATACAGTGACATTCTAGACGATTCTGTGCTTCCAACTTTGTGGCAAAAGTTTGGGTAAGGCCTTTTTCTGTTTCAGCATGACAATGCCCCCGTGCACAAAGTGAGGTCCATACAGAAATGGTTTGTCGAGATCGATGAGGAAGAACTTGACCTGCACAGAGCCCTGACCTCAACCTGATCGAACACATTTGGGATTAATTGGAATGCCGACTGAGAGCCAGGCCTAATCGCCCAACACAAGTGCCTGACCTCACTAATGCTCTTATGGCTAAATGGAAGCAACTCTCCGCAGCAATGTTCCAACATCTAGTGGAAAGCCTTCCCAGAAGAGTGGAGGCTGTTATAGCAGCAAAGGGGGGACCAACTCCATATTAATGCCCATGATTTTGGTCATGTAGTGGTCATGTAGTGTATACATATAAAGATACACAGTACCAGTCAAAAGTTTTAGAACACCTACTAATTCAAGGGTTTTTCTTTATTTTTTACTATTTTCTACATTGTAGAATAATAGTTAAGACATAAAAACTATGAAATAACACATATGGAATCATGTTAATATATTTTATATTTGAGATTTTTCAAATAGCCACCCTTTGCCTTTATGACAGCTTTGCACACTCTTGGCATTCTCTCAACCAGCTTCACCTGGAATGCTTTTCCAACAGTCTTGAAGGAGTTCCCACATATGCTGAGCACTTGTTGGCTGCTTTTCCTTCACTCTGCGGTCCAACTCATCCCAAACCATCTCAATTTGGTTGAGGTCGGGTGATTGTGGAGGCCAGGTCATCTGATGCAGCACTCCATCACTCTCCTTCTTGGTAAAATAGCCCTTACACAGCCTGGAGGTGTGTTGGGTCATTGTCCTGTTGAAAAACAAATGATAGTCCCACTAAGCCCAAACCAGATGGGATGGCGTATCGCTGCAGAATGCTGTGGTAGCCATGCTGGTTAAGTGTGCCTTGAATTCTAAATAAATCACAGACAGTGTCACCAGCAAAGCACCCCCACACCATAACACCTCCTCTTCCATGCTTTACGGTGGGAAATACACATGCGGAGATCATCCGTTCACCCACAACGTGTCTTACAAAGACACAGCGGTTGGAACCAAAAATCTCAAATTTGGACTCCAGACCAAAGGACACATTTCCACCGGTCTAATGTCCATTGCTCGTGTTTCTAGGCCCAAGCAAGTCTCTTCTTCTTATTGGTGTCCTTTAGTAGTGGTTTCTTTACAGCAATTTGACCATGAAGGCCTGATTCACACAGTCTCCTTTGAACAGTTGATGTTGAGATGTGTCTGTTACTTGAACTCTGTGAAGCATTTATTTGGGCAGCAATTTCTGAGGCTGGTAACTCTAATAAACTGATCCTCTGCAGCAGAGGTAACTCTGGGTCTTCCATTCCTGTGGCGGGTCCTCATGAGAGCCAGTTTCATCATAGCGCTTGATGGTTTTTGCGACTGCACTTGAAGAAACAAACTATTAAACTGCTGGAGACACGTTGAAAAACAAACACACTGGATAATTGAAATAGCTTCCGACAAACCCTACAATCTTTAATTAATAACACACTGTGATAACGTTAAGAAAGAGGTAAACACTAATCAACACACACAGAGTAATGAGGAGATGGACAGGTAATTCGAGGCAAACAGCAGCAGACCTGGGTTCAAATACTATTTGAAATGCTTCAAATACTTTGAGCGTTTGCTTTAGCCTGCCTGGAGCACCAGATGGGCGGTGGTTTACACTTTTCACCAAGCAAGCTCAATCAACGAGAGTTTATGTTTTTTAAATGACTTCAAATACTATTTGAACCCAGCTCTGAACAGCAATGGCTTCCAAGAGACCTCCCTCATTTGAGCTATAAAGTGAATTTAAGTATATGTAACATAGCAGTGGCTTGAGGTAATAGTGTGAGAGCCCCCCACTGTTTGTTTGCAAGAACACAGGAGAGGCAGGCACTCTGTGGGAAAATGGTTTTCTCTTCAGTCAACAACAACAACTGCAGAGCAGGAATACCAATGAGAAATTCATAACTAGGAATTCTGCCAAAAAAAAGAGCTCTCAAAGTGTTGTTGTCTAAATGGGTTCTGAAGTCCTCTCTCTCTGTGTTGTATAAAAGCAGCTGGGATTAAGTGTTGAGCTAAGTGGTATTCATTTTCAATAAAGAATCCTCTGTTTTTTTTTAACCATATATGTCTGGATGTGAGGGTTAAGTACACATTAGTCTGGGATCAAAGGGAAGATGAGGCTGTGAAGTTACTCTAAATGGTAGCTAGCTGTAAATGTGTACGGCACTTGTTGTAAGTACAGATGATAGAGTCTGGCTGCTGCAGCAGGGTAGTACAAAACAAAGGACATCCAATATCAAGATCAGTATTCCAATGCATTACACTGACCATGCAAATTCCCAGTCATCTTGTAATCCACACGTTAGTTATATTGCCAAGGGGCCTAGTTGAAAAGATGATGGTGTGTATGATGAAGGTGACCCAAGCTGCAGTGAGTCTTCCCATCCTGTGGAGGGCAATGTCTCAGCAACAGGCTCTTTTCAGCACCATCAGTGTAACCTTACAATCATGAATCTGTCACAACCCCTGAATTCTCTGTTATTTTAACTTCTTTGTCACGTAAACATTATGTTGTGGTGTGTTGTCTGTCACAAAGCCAGACATGTTTGGAGAGTGTTTTAACATGGAGAACAGCAGCAGTTTGCAGGTGTCTCCAGTCGAGCGAGTGAGTATGTGTTAGCTCCAGCTCCAGACGAACAGCACTCAGACAGGGCTGGCATTTCAGAAGGATAAAGAGAGAGCGTGATGGAGACAGAGAGAGGGAGAGGAGAGAGAAAGCATGGTATGGGGTATTGAGCAGTGAGCACTCAACTGGCTGCCTCTTACTTGAGTGGAGTTTCATGGCCCCCTCTCTAAGTACCACCTCTCTCCCACCTGAGTTCACGCCTCACTTCTCACATTTTTTCTCTCTTTCTCGCACCTCTCTCTATCTCTAGCTTGCTGTGTTTGTCCCCACCATTTCTCATGTCTCTCTTCTTCTGTTTCTTCCTCCTACTCATAGGTGTTTATCAGAGCGAGGCTAAGATAAGAACTGACCAGCATGAATGTTTTGGGTTGTTGTCAGTCCTGATGTATGCTCTCAAAATACTGTTGATGTTTCTGTCCCTGATTAACTCTCTCTCTCTCTCTCTCTCTCTCTCTCTCTCTCTCTCTCTCTCTCTCTCTCTCTCTCTCTCTCTCTCTCTCTTCTCTCTCTCTCTCTCTCTCTCTCTCTCTCTCTCTCTCTCTCTCTCTCTCTCTCTCTCTCTCTCTCTCTCTCTCTCTCTCTCTCTCTCTCTCTCTCTCTCTCTCTCTCCTCTCTCTCTCTCCACCATTTATCACGTCTCTCCTCCTCCTCTGTTTCTCCATAAGGGCTCCCGAGTGGCGCAGCGGTCTAAGGCACTTGAGGCATCACTACAGACCCCCTGGTTCGATTCCAGGCTGTATCACAACCGGCCGTGATTGGGAGTCCCATAGGGCGGTGCACAATTGGCCCAGCGTCGTCCGGGTTTGGCCGGTGTAGGCCGTCATTGTAAATAAGAATTAGTTCTTAACTGACTTGCCTAGTTAAATAAAGGTAAAATTAAAACATTAAAAAATAAATGAAGAGGGGTAAGGTAAGAGCGGAGCAGAATGTGTTGTGGGTTGTTGTCCGTGCTTTCAGAATAATATTGATGTTTCTATCTGTGTTGAACTCTCTGTCTCGCTCATCTCAGCTGCTATGGATGCGCTTCATATCAATATCCCTAACCTCAGTGAAAGTGATAGCTCCAAATTGTTCAAAAAGAGCTACTGCTATCAGTCTCTTTCTATCGGAAGTGGTTCTTTCAAATGGGCCCCCCTCGCGAGGCGGCTGCTGATGATGATCTAGCACCGGCAGAAGGTCAGACTAACAATTTCAGCTCAATCGGTGGAAATGTCATGATATTAACCACACAGCCTGCAAAGGTCACTGGGAGCTGTGACTCTAAAACACAAATGGGAAACACAGAGCGAGGAGAGGAGAGAAGAGGTTGGTCTATAGGCCGTCTGCTTGAGTGCCTGTTTCCACTTCAGTCCACTTCTAAGAGCTCTCTTAAGTGTGCCATCGACACAACTTTTCCCTCCTCCACCCTCAGAGCCATTTCACTCTCATAAACTACAAGGGGTGAGAGTGATGGTCGAAACTAGCCTAGTGCCATGCATAAAAGATAAGGTATGAAACAATGTGTGTGTCTGTAACATAGAGAATGATAGAGGCCTCTAGTGGCCAAAAGGCTGCACTAGCATGGGCAGCGCCATTGGAGGGCTTCCACCATTTTAATGTAGTCAACACGGTGGGATTTCAAACGCATTGACTGATCCCTCATGATGACCCGGTTGGAGTCATGTCCAACCGGGTCATCATGAGGGATCAGCCAATCGTGAAGAAGAACATTTATTACTTCAAAATAGAGATTGCCTCAATTTTGGGTCTGAGAGAGAGGAGAGGGAGAGGGAGGACAGCATGGACTGGTGACTGGTGTCTTTCAGGAGTTTCAGAAGGAAATGGAAGGTAAAGTACATACAAGGTGAGACGAGGTAAAGTACACTCTGCAGAATGTGGGACCAAAGGCGACTGTGTGTGTGTGTGTGTGTGTGTGTGTGTGTGTGTGAATGATAATGCAGTCCCTGCCCAGCCACAATCCCCATCTCTCAGGACCACACAGGAGGAGGGAAGGAGGGATGGAGGGAGGGAGAGAGGGAGGGATGACAGATCTCTCTCCCCTTGAGTCAGGGCCCTGGTCCCTGTGTGTGCAGATAACACACGCTGGGCTAATTAATTAAACCGCCGCCGCATACATCGTCCAGCACAAACATTCATAACAGTCACAGAGGCCTTCATTACTGAGAGAGCCACACACACACTGCAGTTGCCTCTCAAGACATATTCACCCCACTCCTCCCCTCTGCATGGAGAGGTGCTGAGGTGACATTTCTCTGTTCAATCCTGTCATTTATCAATAGGACGAGCTGATATGAGCCATATTAATCCACTATCTATTTTTCACAAGGATAGCGCTTCACAGGGGTGGAATTCTCTCTCCATCCAGCCAAGAAAGCCCAGAAATGTATAGCTTCAAAGTGTGAATTATGTTTTGCGGCTACGCTTGTTATTTACCAAGGCTGCTTGTTTGCTATGCTGTGTCAGTTTGATGCGTCTGTGTGATTGGGTTGGTTCACCCTCTCCCCCTCCTCTTCCCCTCATCTAGCAGTGAATCTTTACCATTATATACCTACTGATGACTGAATTGAGATTAATCCTCACAGACCTACTGTTGAAGGCTCCAGGCTCAATTTTCCCTTTTCATTAACCAGGAAAATAAATAATCGGTTGCTTCCCATTTGTCATGTTTGGAATACTTAATCCTGTATTAGATCTTCACAGAATGAGAGAGACAGGCAGATAAGAGGGTGTGTGTGTGTGCGTGTGTGTGTGTGTGTGTGTTATCTTCTTGATGCAAAAACAGGCATAATGATCTGAAATGTTTATAACACCTTTACCTATAAGGTTTATCAAGTTCTATAGTATAGGGAGATCAAACAGTCTGGAAAACACACATGTAAATGGTAAATCGTTACAGAATGAAAAACACGTTACATTGCTGCCCTGTCCTTGGATATTCAACCTGTCCTCAACAGCTCCACTATGTCCTAAAGAACACAGGGTCTCTTGCTAAGCATGGACTATGACAGCCAGGGCCCTGTCTGGACTGTACAAGGCCCTTAGCGGTGACATGGATTTATTCAATTGCAGGAGTGGGGATCTCTGGGCCAAAAAGCCCTGAGGCTCAGTAGTGGGGAGAAGACAGTGCCTTCAGTCAAAGTCTGACTTTAGAGAAAGCCCTGTCAAGGTTTCTCCCTCTCAGGGATGTCTGTCTGTCTGCCTCTCTCCCCTGTGTAGCTTCACTCACAGAGGTAGATAGACAGGGTCCATGACATGCATCCATAACAACATGAGGTGCAGAGAGGCAGAGTTGTCTCAAAGGTGTGTGTGTGTGTGTGCGCCCGCTTGCTACTGGCTTTGCATAGTGATGTGTTATCCAAGTCCATATTCCCCTCCTGTTGCCTGACTGCCTCGATCCTTGACTTTCCTCCAGTGGGAGAGAGAGAGAGAGACAGAGGGCTGCCAGTCTGAGTCTCAGTGCACTAATCCATTGAGATTAGGAGTGACATAGAGGATCATTAACAGTACAGCCGTACACTGACCCCAGAACAGCAGTCACCCGGCAGCTCCATTATAATCCACACCAACAGGACAAAACGGTGCCAGAGATTTCACTGGCATCCATTTTCTTTTTCTTTTCACCTTCCTCCCTCTTAAATCTCTGCCTCTCCTCCAGAACTCTCATTTACAGATCTGTATCTGCCTTGTCTGTCCCGTTGCCAACTAACGGATTCTCACTCCACTGAGTTCTGCACTGGCAGGCTCTAAGGACTCTCTCTCCCAGACCCACAGACTGCTGTCTCTGTCAGGGAGCTGCGAGGGGTACAGCTGAGGTGTATATGGGGTATGCTGGCCAGGTCAATCTAGACCTGATTGGTAGAGAGATGGATGGAGCACTGGGTTAATTCTAGTCTGCACATCTAAAGTGACCAATCTATCTAGGGAGAGATGGAGGGGGAAAGAGGGAGGTGGGACAGAGAGAATAATTGAGTGTGTGGAAGAGAGGGAGCGAAAGAGGCAAAAAGAGAAGGGCAGAGAGAGGAAGAGAGCAGAGAGAGAGAGAGAGAGAGAGAGAGAGAGAGAGAGAGAGAGAGAGAGAGAGAGAGAGAGAGAGACCATTAGATCTTATTGTCTGCTTGGAGGTACAAAGGCTGTTTCACTGCTGCATACTATGCAAATTGCTTTCAGGGAGTAATCCATACTGTTTACACAAGCTGCTCATACTTAACAATTACAGCCCGAGGGAAATTATTATAAAATGAAGCAATACAAAGAAGTAAGAGTGTATTATAGGCAACCACATACAGGCACATAAAGTGCATACACACAAACGCATCGATATCAACATGCCTGCCCTTGTCCCTGTAAGTGTGTGTCAGGCCTGGTGTGGGCTCTACTGCACTTACCCTCTCTCTGTGTGTGTGTGTGCCCACTACTGAACAGAACGCATGTTCCCCTCGCGCTCCACTGATCCATGAAACACATTGGCCACTAGCAGCCAGACTCCTGGCTAAATCAACAGATGCATTTCTCTCTCTCTCTCTCTCTCGCTCTCTCTCTCTCTCTCTCTCTCTCTCTCTGCAGGCGGAGCGTTTCATCTTTTCCTTCTCTGAGACGACCTTTGAGAACAGAAAACTTAAACAAAAATCCATTCTCTCCACCTCTGAGGGACCTTGGTCTGTGGTGAAACCTCTCTGAATGGGTGGGTGGAGCACCGATTCATAAAGGAAGGCTGTACTGTTACATTCAAAATATTAAGCAAAGGTAGGCTATCAGTTGAGACATCTGGATCATATTCAACCAATGCCTGCTGTTTGTTTGTTTGCCTGTATTTATGAGCCATGAACATTTATCTATAGCTCAACAGGTCATCTCATCATGTATATTTGATGATGTGAAGGAGGATATCTATTACAAGCCCTCTCAGTAAGAGGCCAACGCCCAAGCATCACCTTCCACATTCAGTCTCTCTCAGGCTGACACACAGGAAATGTTAGTAGCAAAGCAAATCAGAGCAATTTTCAAGGGATTATGTTTCAATTAGATTTGGCTGAGGGAGTGAAGAGCCCATGCTGCCATCTGGTGGCTGAAATAAGCAGGTAGGCCATGAAATATATGTGCTATACTGTGTGTGTAATCCTAAAAACAGTAAAAATAATAGGGGAATTTATGTTACACACATCTATGTAACACTGTGACACATCCACGTGCACACGCAAATAAACACACACACTTGTAAAAGCGCAAACACGGTATGACACTGAGCGTTCCTGTACGCCTCGAGGCAGTGGATGAGTGTTACATCGATTCAGCAGCATCTCCACACCGCCATTATCAAAACATACTATAACATCTCCTATTGATTTGTGTCCCCTGAACAGCCCCAGCCATGTGACTGGCCTATCAGCATGTGATTAAAGATACATTTCACAGCCATAATAAGATATTATCACCGCCTAGAGCCAGCCACGGCTTTTTTCCATTTAATATTTTTCTAATTACTAAAATGCGGGCAGAGAAAAGATTACAGCAGAATGCAATATATTTTCAAATGTGGCCAGCACACTGAAACAATTTACAGGCTGTCCCAAATAGCACCCTATATCCCTATGGGCCTTGGTCAAAAGTAGTGCAGTATAAAGGAAATAGGATGCCATTTGAGACACAAATTATTCATTTTTTAGAAGTACACTAAAACAACACATCCTCCATCTCATTCTCAGCCCTGTGTTGCACCTGTGACAGGATTTTCAATGAGTGTCTGACAGACAAGGATGATTTCTCAGAAATGGGATGCTGTTGTGGATTGATAAACAGTAAGACATGATCGCCTTGGTGGAAAAAACAAGTGGGTATTGTGGAGCTGTAATCAGATCGATAAGGAGGGCTGTGTGAGACAAATACAACACTCCACGTACTGATCAATGTCTGTTTACACAGAACACACACACGCGCAGAAAGACACCCACACACTCAATGGGATCAACAGTACACAAACACTAGTCACTTGTAACATTTTTGCCTTGCAGAGATAAACAGATTTTTCTAAGGGTCTGACATCATAACCTGTCAAGGGTTCTTGTAAGCATGATGTGTAAACTGGTGTACATGACAACCACTGAAACATTGTTCCTTATTTAAAGGACATCTGTTCATTTTCTCAACCACTTTCCACCAGAATAAACAACCTTGTGAAGAATTTCACTTCAGACGTTTAGCTGGAACACATCTACCCTGCAGTGGAGGACAGTCCATTTATTGGCTGTTGGTGAGTCTCCCATGCACGTCCTTGGTTGATGTGTCATTTCCACGGGCAACAAGGGTCCTTATCACATGGACAGAGGGCTGCTATGCCAGAGAGCCAGAGCGGGCTCAGATAGTTCGATTCAAAATATAAAGCAGAGGTAGGCTATCAATTGGGAAATCTAGATCATATTCAATCAATGCTTCCTGTTGGTTTGTTTACCTGTATTTATGAGCCATGAACATTTATCTATAGCTCAACAGGTCATCTCATCATGTATATTTGATGATGTGAAGGAGGATATCTATTACAAGCCCTCTCAGTAAGAGGCCAACGCCCAAGCATCACCTTCCACATTCAGTCTCTCTCAGGCTGACACACAGGAAATGTTAGTAGCAAAGCAAATCAGATCAATTAGATTTGGCTGAGGGAGTGAAGAGCCCATGCTGCCATCTGGTGGCTGAAATAAGCAGGTAGGCCATGAAATATATGTGCTATACTGTGTGTGTAATCCTAAAAACAGAATATAATAGGGGAATTTATGTTACACACATCTATGTAACACTGTGACACATCCACGTGCACACGCAAATAAACACAAACACTTGTAAAAACGCAAACACGGTATGACACTGAGCGTTCCTGTACGGTTTGTTTACATGTATTTATGAGCCAAGAACATTTATCTATTCCTCAACAGGTAATCTCATTCAACAGGTAATCTCATCATGTATATTTGATTATGTGAAGGAGGGCATCTATTACATGCCGTCTCAGTAAAAGGCCAAACGCACACTTGGTGTTGACTGATGCCCAAGCATCACCTTCCACATGAAGTCTCTCTCAGGCTGACACACAGGAAATGTTAGAAGCAAGGCAAATCAGAGCACATTTCAAGGGATTATGCCTTCGATTTCTAAAACGACAATGGAAATTTAAATAGACTTGGCTGAGGGAGTGAAGAGCCCATGCTGCCATCTAGTGGCTAAATTATAAGCAGACAGTCCATGAAATACACTGAGTGTACAAAACATTAAGAACGCATTCCTAATATTTAGTTGTACTCCCCTTTTCCCTCAGAACAGCCTCAACTTGTCGGGGCATGGACTCTACAAAGGTGTCGAAAGCCTTCCACAGGGATAATGGCCCATGTTGACTCCAATACTTCCCACAGTTGTGTCAAGTTGGCTGGATGTCCTTTGGGTGGTGGACCATTCTTTTTTTACATTACATTTTTACCACCTTTTTCTCCCCAATTTCGTGATTACGATCTTGTCTCATCGCTGCAACTCCCCAACGGTCTCGGGAGAAGCAAAGGTCGAGTCATGCGTCCTCCGAAGCATGACCTGCCAAACCGCGCTTCTTAACACCCGCTCGCTTAACCCAGAAGCCAGCTGCACCAATGTGTCGGAGGAAACACCATTCAACTGACGACCGAAGTCAGCCTGCAGGCACCCGGCCCGCCACAAGGAGTTGCTAGAGCGCGATGAGCCAAGTAAAGCCCTACCCGGCCAAACCCTTCCCTAACCCGGACGATGCTGGGCCAATTGTGCGCCACCCTATGGGATCGAACCCCAGGCTGTAGTGATGCCACAGCACTGAAATGCAGTGCCTTAGACCACTGCACCACTGGGGAGGCTTGGTGGACCATTCTTGATACACACAGGAAACTGTTGAGCGTGAAAAACCCTAGCAGCGTTGCAGTTCTTCACACAACCAGTGCTCCTGGCACCTACTACCGTTCAAAGGCACTTCAATCTTTTGTCTTGCTCATTCACTTTCTGAATGGCAGACATACACCATCAATGTGTCAAGGCTTAAACAGCCTTCTTTAACCTGTCTCCTCCCCTTCATCTACACTGATTTAAGTGGATTTAACAGGTGACATCAATAAGGGATCATAGCTTTCACCTGGATTCACCTGGTCAGGCTATGTCATGGAAATGTTTTGTACACTGTGTAGATCCGCTATACTGTGCGTGTAATTCTGTGAACAGAATATAATAGAGGAATATATGTTGATTGATAAACAGTAAGACATGATCCCCTTGGTGGAAAAACAAGTGGGTATTGTGGAGCTGTAATCAGATCGATAAGGAGGGCTGTGTGAGACAAATACAACACTCCACGTACTGATCAATGGCTATTTACACAGAACACACACGCGCACAGAAAGACACATGCGCACACTCAATGGGATCAACAGTACACAAACAATAGTCACTTGTTGAAACTACAGGTAAGATGAGAACCACTGATAAATAATTGATTTGAAAATATTGAGCGGTTGATTCAATTTGCGTAACTGGTGCTGCTGATGCACACTGGAGCAAGCAAAACTTATGTTGGTTGGGATTGTAGGCTACCACACAAATCCATAAAATCTGAATCTATAGTTGGCATAACATTTTGCCTCGCAGAGATAAACAGATGTTTGGATTTTTCTAAGGATTTTTCCAAGTGTCTGACATGAAGCGTGAAGTGTAAACATGAAGTATAAACTGGTTTACATGACAACCACTGAAATTGTGTTCCTTATCAAGTGAAAGGACATCTGTTCATTTTCTCAACCACTTTCCACCAGAATAAACAACCCTGTGAAGCATTCCACTTCACACCTTTAGCTGGAACACATATGGTGAGGAATTGGAATGATACTGTGGCAAATGGGGGCATTCATTAGTGCACACTGTAGCAAACCGTAGTAAAGCATTTCGAAACAAAAACATGTTTCTATTGGTGAATGAAGGTAGGTCCCACCCTGTTTCGTCCCGTTTACTTCCGTTTGGTTCCTAGTGAATACACCCCTGTTCTCACAGAGAGGCTGTGGTGTCCAGTGGAGGACAGTCTGTTTGTTGGCTCCCATGCACATCATTGGTTGATGTGCTGTTTCCACTGGCAACAGGGTCCTTATGACATGGAGAGAACTGCTGTGCCATAGAGCCAGAGCGGGCTCAGATAGGAGGCTTTAAATAGCCGTCTGTAGATTACTTCTCCGCTCTGGCTGGCCAAGACATGGGTTAACTGCCTAGGGCGATGTGAGCACCATCCAAACAAATAGCCCCGCCCTGTCTGGCCTAAATAACTCCCTGAAATAACCCTGACTTACACACCTCTAGCCCTCGCATTCATGCCCAGTTAGGGCCAGAATGGTACACACATTTCAGTAGCCTAATGGTCTGTTTAGCAGAACGGGCTGAATGTGTTTTTCTTGCTTTGTTGGCTGTTGACATGGTCAGATTCTGATGAGATAATATTATCATATTATGAGTCCTATATCTGACTTAAAAAAAAATATATATTTACACTTGCTTCAATAAGACAGGGACAAGACATTGCTGTGAAGGCCTAGATCATAGTTCTTCTGACCCTAACTACAAATATATTTTCAACAGGCCACCATAGCTTGGGGGGGGGGGGGGGGGGGGTGGCTTGTCTGACTCTGACATTGGCTTAGTTTCAATTTCCTTCCTAAAGCTATTTTTAAAACAAGCGTTTTAGTCATTTCCATGAATTGCATTGAGTCCCTTCCACTCACCACACTGCAGCCATAGCGATTAATTAATGGTTATAAAACCCAGAGGGTGGACCATTAGTAGATCCTTACCATGCATTAGCATCTCTTTCTCAGTTCCCCCTAAAAGGCTGTTATGTTGTTTGAAGGTTATTTTTGTGTTCAGGATGACAAAAGTTTATAATGAAATCCTATTTTGACGGTGAATCTAAACTTGGAGCTGAACCATCACCTTCCTTTGAAGTCATTATCAATCTAATCTCACACAAGCCCTTCTCTTCAACCCACACTGAAAAACAGCCTACTCATCAAGAAATGATGACGCCAGAACGATGGCTTACTGTTAACACATGAATAGGTCCTATGAATAGCAGGAAACATCTCTACAAACAGAAAACAATTCTTCCAAGGTGGTTACAGAAGGGTGAGAGTGATTTACTGAGAGTTTACAGTTCTGATGCAAATTGGGATTGGAGGAGACGGCCGTGCAGTCTCAATCACCATGCTCATTAGTCAGAGCACATTATAGAACTATTGAAAAGACATGGGAGCTATTTATAACATGTCATTCAACACCACTTCACAGACCCATTGTTTACGAAAGAGATTCTGTTTTTCTTCACATATCCTTCTTGTCCACTGAATGAATAGATTATAAAAATGCACTTGTGGGCAGAGAGAGCAAGGAATCCATATTTTGAGGGGGATGACTGAATTATTGGCACTTCATTCTTGGGATTGGTTGAATGCTCCAGTGATAATGCTCCAGTTTTGTTATGTTTACAGAAGCATTTACATACAAAATCTTTCCTGAGAGAAATCAATGCTGACATGCTGATGACGATAGCATAGCCGTGCCTTTCTTTACATACAGTGAGAGGAGGCTACATCTCGACTCCAGGGGGTGCTATAGCCCATGCGTCAGGTGGTCTGCTGTTGAATCAACAGCCACTGTTCAAGCCCGTCTAAAACTGTCAAACAGTACTGTACAACAACCAGTGTGAAAGTGCCAATCTATTTCAATCCATCTCAAACCCTGATTTCAGGCTAAATACTTAGCAATCATTGCACCTCATTACCAGACTCAGAACAGTATGATTACTGTAGTTTTACCTTGGAAAGGACCCAAACCCACCATTATGTGGTGTGGAGTAGCAGCAGCCTAAGCGCTAGACACCCTGAGCACTCAGTGAAGGATTTACAGTAACACCCCAGTCCTCTCTCTCTTTCACTCTCTCAGACCACAGTCTACCTCTGCTCAGTTCTACAGACACAGACTGGTCTCATAGCCTAGACGTAACATAGTAAATGTAAAACCGGATCACTCCAATTAGTTTGATATGTTACATTTGGCATGGTTACATAAGACAGAAGGTTGCAACACCCTAGAGTCAATTTGACGCACTGTCGCGTCAATCTAAGTTACATAACAAAAAAAATATATTTGCATTGGATGCGTCTCAATCCACCTCATCCGCCAGTGTCGCACTTCCGCATCTGTGTTGAAAGGTTGCAGAGCTAGAGCGGTGTTTTTCAGACAATCCCAAAAATTGGTCTTCTCACGTAAATGTCTGCAGCATCTGAACTGTTTCACCTACAAAGTATTTTGACCACTCTATGGACAGGGGAGATTCTCACAAGGTGCTCTACGACCTCCACAAGTGTCAAGGGACTCGCCTGAAAGTAACCGGTACCGGTTTTAAAAAACTAATGGAAGTATGAAGGTAGTTTTGTGCTTACCCAAAAAAAGGGGTTAAATACAGTACCAGTCAAAAGTTTGGACACACCTACTCATTCAAAGATTTTTCTTTATTTTTACTATTTTCTACATTGTAGAATAATAGTGAAGACATCAAAACTATGAAATAACACACATGAATTCATGTAGTAACCAAAAAAGTGTTAAACAAATCAAAATATATTTTAGATGTTATATTCTTCAAAGTAGCCACCCTTTGCCTTGATGACAGCTTTGCACACTCTTGGCATTCTCTCCACCAGCTTCACCTGGAATGCTTTTCAAATAGTTTTGAAGGAGTTCCGATACAGTGGGGAAAAAAGTATTTAGTCAGCCACCAATTGTGCAAGTTCTCCCACTTAAAAAGATGAGAGAGGCCTGTAATTTTCATCATAGGTACACGTCAACTATGACAGACAAAATGAGAAAGAAAAATCCAGAAAATCACATTGTAGGATTTGTAATGAATTTATTTGCAAATTATGGTGGAAAATAAGTATTTGGTCAATAACAAAAGTTTCTCAATACTTTGTTGTAAACCCTTTGTTGGCAATGACACAGGTCAAACGTTTTCTGTAAGTCTTCACAAGATTTTCACACACTGTTGCTGGTATTTTGGCCCATTCCTCCATGCAGATCTCCTCTAGAGCAGTGATGTTTTGGGGCTGTCGCTGGGCAACACGGATTTTCAACTCCCTCCAAAGATTTTCTATGGGGTTGAGATCTGGAGACTGGCTAGGCCACTCCAGGACCTTGAAATGCTTCTTACAAAGCCACTCCTTCATTGCCCGGGCGGTGTGTTTGGGATCATTGTCATGCTGAAAGACCCAGCCACGTTTCATCTTCAATGCCCTTGCTGATGGAAGGAGGTTTTCACTCAAAATCTCACGATACATGGCCCCATTCATTATTTCCTTTACACGGATCAGTCGTCCTGGTCCCTTTGCAGAAAAACAGCCCCAAAGCATGATGTTTCCACCCCCATGCTTCACAGTAGGTATGGTGTTCTTTGGATGCAACTCAGCATTCTTTGTCCTCCAAACACGACGAGTTGAGTTTTTACCAAAAAGTTCTATTTTGGTTTCATCTGACCATATGACATTCTCCCAATCCTCTTCTGGATCATCCAAATGCACTCTAGCAAACTTCAGACGGGCCTGGACATGTACTGGCTTAAGCAGGGGGACACGTCTGGCACTGCAGGATTTGAGTCCCTGGCGGCGCAGTGTGTTACTGATGGTAGGCTTTGTTACTTTGGTCCCAGCTCTCTGCAGGTCATTCACTAGGTCCCCCCGTGTGGTTCTGGGATTTTTGCTCACCGTTCTTGTGATCATTTTGACCCCACGGGGTGAGATCTTGCGTGGAGCCCCAGATCGAGGGAGATTATCAGTGGTCTTGTATGTCTTCCATTTCCTAATAATTGCTCCCACAGTTGATTTCTTCAAACCAAGCTGCTTACCTATTGCAGATTCAGTCTTCCCAGCCTGGTGCAGGTCTACAATTTTGTTTCTGGTGTCCTTTGACAGCTCTTTGGTCTTGGCCATAGTGGAGTTTGGAGTGTGACTGTTTGAGGTTGTGGACAGGTGTCTTTTATACTGATAACAAGTTCAAACAGGTGCCATTAATACAGGTAACGAGTGGAGGACAGAGGAGCCTCTTAAAGAAGAAGTTACAGGTCTGTGAGAGCCAGAAATCTTGCTTGTTTGTAGGTGACCAAATACTTATTTTCCACCATAATTTGCAAATAAATTCATTAAAAATCCTACAATGTGATTTTCTGGATTATTTTTTCTCAATTTGTCTGTCATAGTTGACGTGTACCTATGATGAAAATTACAGGCCTCTCTCATCTTTTTAAGTGGGAGAACTTGCACAATTGGTGGCTGACTAAATACTTTTTTTCCCCACTGTATATTCTGAGCACTTGTTTGCTGCTTTTCCTTCACTCTGCGGTCAACTCATCCCAAACCATCTCAATTGGGTTGAGGTCAGGTGATTGTGGAGGCCAGGTCATCTGATGCAGCACTCCATCACTCTCCTTCTTGGTAAAATAGCCCTTACACAGCCTGGAGGTGTGTTTTGGGTCATTGTCCTGTTGAAAAACAAATTATAGTCCCACTAAGCGCAAACAAGATGGGATTGCGTATCGCTGCAGAATGCTGTGGTAACCATGCTGGTTAAGTGTGCCTTGAATTCTAAATAAATCACTTACAGTGTCAACAGCAAATCACCTCCACACCATCACACTTCCTCCTCCATGCTTCACGGTGGGAACCACACATGCGGAGATCATCCGTTCACCTACTCTGCGTCTCACAAAGACATGGCGGTTGCAACCAAAAATCTCAAATTTGGACTCATCAGACCAAAGGACAGATTTCCACCGGTCTAATGTCCATTGCTCGTGTTTCTTGACCCATGCAAGTCTCTTCTAATTATTGGTGTCCTTTAGTAGTGGTTTCTTTGCAGCAATTCAACCATAAAGTCCTGATTCATGCAGTCTCCTCTGAACAGTTGATGTTGAGATGTGTCTGTTACTTGAACTCTGTGAAGCATTTATTTGGGCTGCAATTTCTGAGGCTGGTAACTCTAATTAACTTATCCTCTGCAGCAGAGGTAACTCTGGGTCTTCCTTTCTTGTGGCGGTCCTCATGAGAGCTTGATAGTTTTTGCGACTGCACTTGAAAAAACATTCAAAGTTCTTGAAATTGTCAGGATTGACTGACCTTCATGTCTTAAAGTAATACCTTACCATAATATGGACTTGGTCTTTTACGAAATAGTGCTATCTTCTGTATACCAACCCTACCTTGTCACAACACAACTGATTGGCTCAAACGCATTAAGAAGGAAAGAAATTCCACAAATTAACTTTTAACAAGGCACACCTGTTAATTGAAATGCATTCCAGGTGACTACCTCATGAAACTGGTTGAGAGAATGCCAAGAGTGGGCAAAGCTGTCATCAAGGCAAAGGGTGGCTACTTTGAAGAATCTCAAATATAAAATATATTTTGATTTGATTTGTTATTTGATTTGTTCTGGTCACTACATGATTCTATATGTGTTATTTCATAGCTTTGATGTCTTCACTATTATTCTACAATGTAGAAACTAGTAAAAATAAAGAAAAACCCTGGAATGAGTAGGTGTGTCCCAACTTTTGACTGGTACTGTATATGTAAAAAATTATATATAGATATATATTTCCAGAGATTTAGGACAGACACTTCAAAACCTTCGATTGTTTTGATGCCTGAAGGGGGTCCTAAAATTCTAAATCAAATAGCTAAATGATCCATAGTATGACCATCTTAAAACAATTCCATATTTCAGCTTAGCGCGTAGGGTTTGGTAATGTTATCTAGTTGCGCCGTGATTGGCTCAGTGTTCTGTCACTCATGGGGACACTACATCACTGCGAAATCTAAGGGTAGAGCTCGATAATTCAAGCCCCTTGGGTGCTGCCATAGAGTTACATTAGAAGTGCCCATCCAAGAAGGCTCAAGGTCATTGGCCACAGATAAAATGACGTCAAATCATGTTATATCTACAGTATCTTTGATTGGACTGATCATGTCAACATCATACTTTCAAAATCTTAGCTAGCAGTCATCATCATGAATCAAGTCGACAATCTACTGGCAAATCCTTTTTAATCCTTATCATATGAAGAGAAATAATGAAGATAAATTATAGATAAAACATATCAGTGCTCATCGGCCATTGGACATAAACATTACACAACAAGTTGGAAATGGCAAATTCAATAATGAGTGGTTTGGAAGGAATCAGTGGCTATCTGCAAGCATTGCAAAGCAATCACTAGCCTGCTATTCAGTGGAGTGCGTGTGTGGTCTCAATTCTCGGTTTAAGGGTCTCTTTTCCAAGCTTAAAATGATAAACATTCAACGTTGGCCATGCTGTCAATCCAGCATGATTTCTGCCGCGCTCAAAACAACTGTTAACTCAGAACTGGGAAATCTGACTTCAGTGAGTTCAAGACAACTGGGAACTCAGGAAAAAACGAGCTCAGACTGGGAAAATACGTTTTGAACGGTCATCCAACTCGGAATTGTAAATCGGGAACTCGGGTCTCTTTCTAGAGCTACGACCTGAAGATCACTGACGTCATCATGATTCAACCTTCTTTCTTCTGAGTTCCCAGTTGTCTTGGAAGCACCATAAATCCAGGGAATGCCAGACTTTGGTGACAACGTTTGATGACGAAGGACCGCCACACCACCGTCCTGTTCAAGTGAGCACAGCACAACAAGGTGAGTCCAAAAATGTATTGTATGCTGATGCATAAATGACGTAATATGCTAAGGAGATATGTATACTGTAGCTAAGAAAGTAACACTAAGTGTATGTTGTGTAGTAACCAGGTTGACAGACAACACTTTCCGGAATAACCACCAAAGAGGCCCGTAAACAATCATGCAATGCCATGAATAATTAAAGTAAATTGCTACAGACATTAAAATAGATGTGGGAGCTAAACCGAGAGGTTGATAATTACTGGCTATGTGTTACGTAACGGTAGCCTATTGATTTTTGTTTTGCCTTGGGATTTTCCTTTTTTGTAATTAGGCATCAGGTTCCAGTGGCTCTAAATGGCCAATTATCTTCTGAAATATAGATGGGATCCTCTCTGGCTCCATGCATCCATTAGGTCCTTTATCTATTCATGATGTATAGACCAACATGGAGAGGATGAATATGAATTAAGGAACTACGGGTTGGAACATATCTGGCTGCATTAGCAATGCCATTATCATCCTTTACTGTATTGGATGTTTTGAATCATTTACTACATTTGTAAAGCGCTTTTCATTAAAAAGCATTATCTCAAATTCCATAACATTTAACATTTTAACCAAACAGAAACAAAATGGACGGGGTAACCAACACAAATAAGACAGCTGACACTACAAGGGACAAGGACACCAAGGAGAACAGCTATCAACAGAAAGCCTTCCTAAAGAGAAAGGTCTTTAAGCCCATTTAAAGGAAACAAAACACAATTTAAAATACATAATATACATAGTACTACATTTACATTACAGTTTAGTCATTTAGAAGACGCTCCCATCCAGAGCGACACACAGCTAGTGCATTCATCTCAAGATAGCCAGGCGAGACAACCACATGTCACAGTCGTATCACAACCATGTATCACATACAGTATCACTACATAATAAAAATGGGGTGACAGAGAGTTCCATGTAGTCATGGCTCTATTTAATACTGTGAATTTCTCAGCCTCTGTTCTGGACCTGGGGACTATAAAGAGACCTCTGGTTGCATGTCTTGTGTGGTACCAATGAGTGCCTGAACTGTGTGCCAACTGCTTGAACAGACAGTTTGGTACCACCAACACCTCTCACAAAGGCCAATAGTGATGCAGTCAATTTCTCCTCAACTTTGAGCCAGGAGAGATTGACATGCATGTTATTGACATTCACCCTCCGTGTACATCTAAGTGCAATACGTGCTGCTCTGTTTTGGACAAACTGCAATGTACCTACAGTGCATTCGGAAAGTATTCAGACCCGTTGACATTTTCCACATTTTGTTGCATTACAGCCTTATTCTACACACAATACCCCATAATGACAAAACGAAAACAGTTTTTTAGAAATGTTTGCAAATGTATTAAACAGAAAAAAACTGAAATACCTTATTTCAAATCAAATCAAATCAAATTTTATTGGTCACATGCGCCGAATACAACAGGTGCAGACATTACAGTGAAATGCTTACTTACAGCCCTTAACCAACAGTGCATTTATTTTAAACAAAAAAGTAAGAATAAAACAACAACAAAAAAGTGTTGAGAAAAAAAGAGCAGAAGTAAAATAAAGTGACAGTAGGGAGGCTATATATACAGTAAAATAAAGTGACAGTAGGGAGGCTATATATACAGGGGGGTACCGTTGCATAGTCAATGTGCGGGGGCACCGGCTAGTTGAGGTAGTTGAGGTAATATGTACATGTGGGTAGACCCTTTGCTATGAGACTCGATATTGAGCTCAGGTGCATCCTTGAGATGTTTCTACAACTTGATTGGAGTCCACCTGTGGTAAATTCAATTGATTGGACATGATTTGGAAAGGCACACACCTGTCTATATAAGGTCCCACAGTTGACAGTGCATGTCAGAGCAAAATCCAAGCCATGAGGTCGAAGGAATTGTCGTAGAGCTCTGAGACAGGATTGTGTCGAGGCACAGATCTGGGGATGGGTACCAAAGAAATTCTGCAGCATTGAAGGTCTCCAAGAACACAGTGCCCTCCATCATTCTTAAATGGAAGAAGTTTGGAACCACCAAGACTCTTCCTAGAGCTGGCCGCCCGGTCAAACTGAGCAAATGGGGGAGAAGGGCCTTGGTCAGGGAGGTGACCAAGAACCCGATGGTCACTCTGACAGAGCTCTAGAGTTCTTCTGTGGAGATGGAAGAACCTTCCAGAAGGACAACCATCGCTGCAGCATTCCACCAATCAGTCCTTTATGGTAGAGAGGCCAGACGGAAGCCACTTCTCAGTAAAAGGCACGACAGCCTGCTTGGAGTTTGCCAAAAGGCACCTAAAGGACTCTCAGACCATGAGAAACAAGACTCTCTGGTCTGATGAAACCGAGATTGAACTCTTTGGCCTGAATGCCAAGCGTCACGTCTGGAGGAAACCTGGCACCATCCCTACGGTGAAGCATGGTGGTGGCAGCATCATGCTGTGGAGATGTTTTTCAGCAGCAGGGACTGGGAGACTAGTCAGGATCGAGGGAAAGATGAACAGAGCAAAGCACAGAGCGATCCTTGATGAAAACCTACTACAGAGTGTTCAGGACCTCAGACTGGGTTCACCTTCCAACAGGACAATGACCCTAAGCACACAGCCAAGACAACGCAGGAGTCTCTGAATGTCATTGAGTGGCCCAGCCAGAGCCCAGACTTGAACCCGATCTAACATCTCTGGAGAGACCTGAAAATAGCTGTGGAGCGTCGCTCCCCATCCAACCTGACAGAGCTTGAGAGGATCTGCAGAGAAGAATGGGAGAAACTCCCCAAATACAAGTGTGCCAAGCTTGTAGCGTCATACCCAAGAAGACTCAAGGCTGTAATCACTGCCAAAAGGTGCTTCAACAAAGTACTGAGTAAAGGGTCTGAATACTTATGTAAATATGATATCAGTTATTGTTTTTATACATTTGCTTAAATTTATAAAAACCTGTTTTTGCTTTGTCATGGGGTAATGTGTGTGTATATTGATGAGGAACAAAAACTATTTAATCAATTTTAGAATAAGTCTGTAACGTAACAAAATGTGGAAAAAGTCAAGGGGTCTGAACTTTCCGAATGCACTGTACATCCCTCTTTGCCGCACATGACCACACAAGTGGGCAGTAGTCCAGGTGCAACAAAACTAGGCCTGTCTGGTTGATTGAGATGTCAAGAAAGCAGAGCAACGCCTTATCATGGACAGACCTCTTCCTATTTTAGCAACCATTGAGTCTATATGTTTTGACCATGACAGCTTGCTATCTAGGGTTACACCCAGCAGTTCAGTCTCCTCAACTTGCTCAACAGCCATATTATTCAATAATACATTTAGATGAGGTTTAGGTTTGAGCAAGTGATTTGTCCCAAAAATGATGCTTTTAGTTTGAGATATTTAGCACCAGACTATTGCTAGTTACACATTTTAAAACTAATGGAGCTCTATGTTAAGGGTGTCAGTTATTTATTTTACTGACGTAGCTGGCGTGTATACTCGAGTTGTCAGCGTACATAGACACACAGGCTTTATTCAAGGTCAGTGGAAGGTTATTACTAAAAACAGAAAACAATGAGTACACCACACTCAAATGAATTTGGATTAGAGAGGCTTCCATTAAAGAAAACTCAGAGGATGTAAAGCCATAACACCTACGCTTTTTCAGCAGTAGGTTATGATCAAAGATATCAAAAGCCACTCTGTAGTATAACAAAACAGCTCCCACAATCTTCTTATCAATTTCTTTCAGCAAATCATTAGTCATTTGTGTCAGTGCCAAGCATGTTGAGTGCCCTTCCCTATAAGCATGCTGAAAGTCTGTTAATTCCTTTTCTGTAAAATAGCATTGTATTTGGTCAAACACCATTCTTTCAAAAGTTTGCTAAGCACCGGTAACAGGCTGATTGGTTGGCTGTTTGAACCATTGAAAGGGTGCTTTGCTATTCTTGGGAAGCGGAATGAGCTTTGCCCGCCTCCAGGCCTGAGGGCACACACCGTCTTCTAGACTTCAATTGAAAATGTGGAAAATAGGCTTCGCAAATATTCTGCTACCAACTTCAGTAATTTACCATCCAGGTTGTCGGCACCAGGTGGTTTGTCCTTATTGATAGCAATAATGTTTTCACCTCTTCCACACTAACTTTGCGGAACTTAAAACTACAGTGCTGGTCTTTCATTATTTGGTCCGTTATAAATGAATATGAAGGCTCAGCATTTGTTTGCATGTCATGCCTAAGTTTGCTAATCTTGTCAACAAATAAGTTATTAAAAGTGGTTGGCAAAGGATTTTGTTATGAACAAGCCATCTGCCTCAATGAAGGATGGAGCTAGCTTTAGTTAGCTTTTTTGCCTAGAATTTCATTTAAGGTACTATAGAGCTTTTTACTATCATTCTTTATATCATTAATCTTTGTTCCATAGTATAGTTTCTTCTTATTTTTGTTTAGTTACGTGATTTCTCAATTTACTGTATGGTTGCCAGTCTGCTGTGTTGTCAGACTTATTTGCTATTCCCTCTGCCTCATCCCTCTCAGTCACAGTTTTTCAATTCATCATCTATCCATGGGGATTTGGCAGTTCTAACAGTCAGTTTCTTGATTGGTGCATGCCCACCAGTAACTGGAAGAAGCAATTTCAGAAGCAATGGTTCCGAGAAGGCATTCCATATCATATGTACAGTGGGCTATTAGGCTACTTAGCTTGGCTGAAGTAGGTACTCTGGTCTGAGTACAACCCATCACTGTCTGGAAGGAGAAACCTGACTCCAACTCCAAAGGGCTTCCAGTAGCCTACAGCCTGAGAGGTATGGTTACACCAGCCAGGTCGCAAACCTCCTTACAAAGTGGACAGTTTGGTTTCAATGAGGATAGTACACAAACAAATACATGACATCACCATTGCCCCATTTTCCCAAAGTAGGACAAAACAAGTACATGAGCCATAATCTTTTGCATAATGAATGACTCATTCACAGGAAAGCAGCAGAGGCCCACCCACGGACAGATTGAGACAGCGGGAGCTTGAGCGCTCCTCAGCAGTGGCCCTGTGAACAGCCATAGTGATAGGCCTACCTACACCGCCTGGCTCCGGACTTCATCTCCCATAAGCCTTTGTGGCAGCCTGTTGGGCACAAACTCCTGTCCGGAGGTGGGTAACCCTTCCACCCTCCATGACCACCACCCTACCTCAGCCAGCCAGGCAGCTCAAGTGACTGGGCCGTTGGGTTGTTGGTCGTCCCTGGCAGTGGACACACAGGAATGTTAAGAGTCTGCAAAGGCTGTTTAATCCCAGGCATTTCACACCAAAGCACAGAGAGAGCTAACTCTCCCTGGACCATTGTTCAGGCTGGAGAAAGGAGTGGATAGGGTGTTTGCGCTGGAGCTTTGAAACTGTTCCAAACACATTTGGGTCCCTGGGCTCTCTCTGCACTGAGGCCTGTGGAGAAGATGGGTTCTTGATTGATTTGATGTGGGTGGTGGCGGCATAGTGTAGTGCACACACACTTTACTAGATTTAGGCACACTGCAGTGGAGAAGTGATCAGTGAATCTGTTGGAGGTGTGTCTGCATCAAACTGAATTAAGCATTATCCCTGCAGCATGATCACAGAGCAGTCAAGGACAGGAGAGAATGAATGAGAACTATAAAAATAACTGGGAAAAAATAGGAATAATAAAGTAGGAGTTGTTGAGTGGATAACAACATTGCTCAATGCAGTTGTGACCCATTTTTTGGGACGATTATGTGAAGCGCTTTTCTTGGCTCAGTGCATGCACTCTACTAACCCCCCAAAAAGACGATATTTTTTACAAAATCTTGTATCGGCGTCATTCTTCAATTGGCCCCTCAGATTCACATGACCGCCTCGTCACAAAGACCCAATGTTCCATAGGCAGAAAATAGCTTGGTGACGAACGATGGCGTCGTACGGCCTATCATTGTCCAACACATAGAAACATCAGGAGCTATTTATAACGTCTCTTCTCCACTGAGGTGAAGGTAATGCCTGTCTAAAGGAATATCTCTCTGCCTGTTGCCATGGAGCCCAGTGCCGATGACATCACGGGGTGAGGACGAAGATGAAAGTGAGTCACGGGGAACAAGATCAGGTGACGTGTTGTGGGGTTGGGGGCAGGGCTGGGGGGCGAAAAAGAGAGAAGCAGGGAGCGTAACCACAGGCTGTATAGTAACACAGATACAGTAGTAGATTGATATCACACACACACACACACACGTTTGTTTAACGATCCTTGTGGGGACCAAACAATTGATTCCCATTCAAAATCCTATTTGTGGGGTGGGGGGGAGAAATGTGTTCAGTTTTAAAGCTAATTCCCTGCAATTCTACACATTATGCATGCCATGACTAATGCCATGTTAATGATATCTGAGTGAGAGTGACTAACAAAATCAATGTGGGCCCCCTGGAGGTCAGGGCCCCTGGGCCATGATTACTACAAAAATAGATAGCTGGCTAAACCAACTTCCCAATAGACCATCTTTTTTCTGACATGGCTAATTGACAGACTGTCATGCTAATTTTGCCACCACTGCAAAAAAATATAATCATTTGGGAAACACTGCGTGCGTCTCTCACACACACACCACAATGTTACGTAAAGAGAGAACATCCACACACATTATCAACAGGTCTGACTGGTAATAACAGGAGAACTGATAAGACCAGGGTTGATCAGCTGTGGACAGTTTCCAGGCTTTGACTTTGGAAAGTGACATTGAAGCTGTGACATGAGAAGGAGAAATTGATCAGTGGTGTATCATATAGTATCTCAAATGGTTTTGAATTGCTAATAACCACATTGATGCTGTGCATTGACTATAGTCTCCAATCAGCTGTGCTCTATATGGGCATGCAGAAGTGTGTGTTGGTGCTCCCCGGGGTTGTAATACAAACACTGTAGACTGGGTGGCAGGTAGCTTAGTGGTTAAGAGCGTTGTGCCAGTAACCGAAAGGTCGCTGGTTCTAATCCCCGAGCCGACTAGGTGAAAAATCTGTCGATGTGCCCTTGAGCAAGGCACTTAACCCTAATTGCTCCTGTAAGTCGTTCTGGATAAGAGCGTCTGCTAAATGACTAAAATGTAGACTGAAAGCAAACATTGCAGATTGTGTGTGTGTGTACAGCACTCCATGGTGACTTGGAGGTGGCAGCCAGACAGAGAAAGTGTGGCTAGTTTAACTATGTGGCCGGTCCAACACAGCCACCACCGGGACCACACCACACTGACAAGCCTGTCTTCTCTCTCCTGCGGCCAGCTGCTTCATACAGAGATACCAGACACAGTAAACAAAGAGTGAATGCTGTACAGTTACAGGCAGCACAGGAATAATGTGTCCATTGTTCTCTGTCACACCACCACCTCACTCTGTTCTTCAGCGTTACCCATTCATTAACAGTGTCACTATTGTTTTACAGTGTTTCACACTGCAGCAGCCAGCCGACCCTGAGTTTTTCGTCACTGCTCATCTTTTTGGGGTGCTAAAAATATACCTCCCCCCAACCGTGGTGCCCATGGGAGCCAAATCCCTGAGCCCTGCTTCACAGAAATACATGTTCCTCCCTCCTGTCATATTGTAATGACAGTTAAACTATGCAAATGTGGCTTTCACACACAGACACGCTGGCACAGGGATGTGCACGCATCTGTAGATGCAAATCACCATGCATATCATGTGCACACATTATGCAAAGTATGGTGCCCGACCCAGCCCTTAGAGTCCTTAAAGAATGGAGATCCCCGGGTGGAAGACAATCTGTCCAGGGATGGATAGATGGAGGAAGTAGTGAACGCTCCACAGCCGTTAAGGGGTATCTGTGCCAGTCCAATGCCTCCTCCGCTCCCCTGAGGTGGCCCAGATCTGACTTGGGATAGGGGAACTCACAAGAGCGTGTCACAGAAGTGGACACTAGTAGTCTCTGCCTATGGAAAGTGCTAACTCATTTACATTGAAAACAGTGTTTCTGGGATAACATCTATGACCAATACAAATATGTATCAGCTAATCTTAACAAGCTCACACGAAATGGAAACTGAATAGGTGTGTCTCACACACACGTCAATTCAACGTCTATTCCACGTTGGTTCAATGTAATTTCATTGAAATGACGTTGGAAACAACGTTGATTCAACCAGTGTTTGCCCAGTGGGAGGTTACTGTGGAGATTCACCATAGAGAACCTCATCTCTCATGACAGGCTGTTCTGGGTTGTAAGGTTGTAAAATAACCTATAAACTACATGAAAGGTTATAAATAACCTGTAAACCACATGAAAGCGTTTTGTTTCCCGTGAAAACCCAAACCAACAATAGCCCTGCAGGGTAATCTGGCTAATGAGATTAGAGAAACAAGATAATGGGGTAGTGATTTTTAATGTCATTATGACCAAACATGTCACCATGTCCACTGACCAGACACTCTGCCTCTCCTCAAGTCACCCACAACCCAATGACAACAGGCTGTCAATCATTCAACACCCAACAACAACAACAGTAGCACCACACTCCAAACAGCTGTATATTCAAACAGACAGGGAAATGCCACTGGAGGAGAATAATCTAGAGACAAAGAGAATTGTCTCCAGTTTGCCAGTTTCATTGATCACACACACACAATGATGTGATGTGTTTTGTATGTGTTTGTGCCAAACACTCAAGAAACACTTTAATTTCTAAAATGTTACGCTATGTTAAAGTAAAAAAGTTAAGGAACACAGACACTGGGAATTAGCATGGTGGGAATCCAAAGTAAATCCCTACGTTATACTGTTTCACAGTGAAGTGTGTCACACTGTGTGAAGTAAAACAAAAGCGAAACCGAAGGATTCATTTTGGGGTTTTCCCCAGCTAACTGGGCATGGCAGCCAGTCAGCATGTGACATCAGTGTGACATCGCCATGGCATAAATAAACAGGATGGTAAGACATAAAAATGAAGATGACATAAGGATGACTACATGACATAAGGATAACTACATGACATAAGGATGAATACATGACACAAGGATGAATACATGACACAAGGATGAATACATGACATAAGGATGAATACATGAGGATGAATAGAGGAAATGCTCAAACTCACCTGCTGTAAGTTAACTCCCTCCCCCTTTTCACCAACTGTAACTCAGGAGAGGAGTGAAGAAGCCACAGCTTCACTGAATGGTTTGTAAAGGGTTTTTATTAGCAAAATATGGGAATGAGTCTACAAAGGCTCCCCATCTGTTGGAGAACACACACAGACAGCTGTGGCAGTTTCTTGAAGGTTACAGACCATAACCATGTGTTTGCTCCCCATCCATTTTGACTTCGCTTTACAAGTGTGATTCTGCAGTGATCGCAGAGACCAAGTCCCCGAATCCTCCTTAAATAAATCTTAAAATATACAGTAAAATATGACTCCAGTTTAGCTATTCTTTCATTCTGCAGCATAGTGTAAGCTCCTTGACCTAGCTAGTGTTCTCATTGGATACACATTGGATATGGTGTACTGTTAAAAACCGCATCCCTTTCCAGGTACAGGTACACATTAGTATGGGACAGCCTGTGGGCGGAGCTGTGTTGGTCACCATCGCCCCTTTGGACCATGGGGAATCCCGCCACTAAATTGGCCGGGAATGTGCACATAAGAAAAAAAGGAAACATTTCACCTTTTATGTTGGAACGATTTCAGCAGGCAAAAAAAAAAAGAAATTTGTCAAGAGACCGCAGAGAAAAAGGCATGCAAAGGCACAAGTACCAACAAACTGAGCTCAAATCAAATCCTTTTCCCCAAAACAATTGGGGAGGGAGAAAAGGAATATTTCCACCAAAAGGCAAGTTTCCTTTTCCAGAGAGGGCTTAAAAAAGAACAAACAAAATAAAACAAGCTTCTTCCAAAGAAGAATGTGTGAAAATTGTTTTACAAATGATACAAACATCCTACAGAAATGTTTAAACACTAATTCAAAATGTTCCAAGACAAAAACATAAATACATTCGTTAAAAGTGGCACATAGTACAGCAATGGTCCATAATTGATTCTCCCCATTCTTGTGATCTTCTCCCCGAAAATGCACATTATGCTGGCTTTTCGCTGCCTAGAGAGAGAGAGAGGGAGAGGGAGAGAGGGAGAGGGAGAGGGGGAGAGAGAGAGAGAGAGAGACATACAGAAAGAGACACCATTAGATCTTATTGTCTGCTTGGCGGTACAAAGGCCGTTCCATGAAAATATCCTGAAAATATTGTTTGACCATGACATTATCATCTCCCAAACATCTTAACGGAGCAGAAAATCGAATTAGGCTCCCGAATAAAGAGGGCCTTGATTTCAGCTGATTAGATTACACAATTTGATTATGAAAGGATTAAACTGCATCTCCAAGGCAGCCTTGGAAGCAGCGCAACTTGGAACAATTCAAACACGTCAACTGATTTTAAAACGTTTGAAGTTGGATGCCAATAGTCAGGAGGTAGAGATACACGCGACAAACGACAACAAGAGCTTTTGTGGATAACTCTCAACATCTGGGAAAGCTAGCATACTAGTCTAGCACACTGGCAATGTGGACAATACGGCTGCCTGTGTTGCACAAGGAGAAGCGATGAGAAGGGAGAGAGAGGGAAAGATCGACAGAGGAAGAAAAAAAAAAAAAAAAGGTGGGCTCACCAGAAAACTTCCATCGATCAAATCTAGAAGAGTCCACAGTCCTTCAGGTTGTTCTTGATGATGACGTCGGTGACGGCGTCGAAGACAAACTGCACGTTCTTGGTGTCGGTGGCGCAGGTGAAGTGGGTGTAGATCTCCTTGGTGTCCTTCCTCTTGTTCAGGTCCTCAAACTGACACTGGATGTAGGCCGCCGCCTCCTCGTACGTGTTGGAGCCTGGCCGCAAGACAAGAAAAACACCACATCTCTCATGATTTTCCTCATAAGGGGGGAATCTCAACATCTACTTCAGTCATTCTCACAAAGTCATGAATATATGTCAATAGGAGACTAAGTGAGAATTCAACTGAAGTGCAAGTTAGAATTTGTCTCATATTTTTATTTTTTATTTTATTTCACCTTTATTTAACCAGGTAAACCAGTTGAGAACAAGTTCACATTTACAACTGCGACCTGGCCAAGATAAAGCAAAGCAGTGCGATAAAAACACCACCACAGAGTTACATATGGGGTAAAACAAAACAAAGTCAAAAATACAACAGAAATACATATATATACAGTGTGTGCAAATGTAGCAAGTTATGGAGGTAAGGCAATAAATAGGCTATAGTGCAAAATAATTACAATTAGTATTAACACTGGAATGATAGATGTGCAAGAGATGATGTGCAAATAGAGATACTGGGGTACAAATGAGCAAAATAAATAACAATATAGGGATGAGGTAGTTGGGCGGGCTAATTTCAGATGGGCTGTGTACAGGTGCAGTGATCGGTAAGGTGCTCTGACAACTGATGCTTAAAGTTAGTGAGGGAGATAAGTGTCTCCAGCTTCAGAGATTTTTGCAATTTGTTCCAGTCATTGGCAGCAGAGAACTGGAAGGAATTGCGGCCAAAGGAGGTGTTGGCTTTGGGGATGACCAGTGAGATATACCTGCTGGAGCGCAGACTACGGGTGGGTGTTGCTATGGTGACCAATGAGCTAAGATAAGGCGGGGATTTGCCTAGCAGTGATTTATAGATGGCCTGGAGCCAGTGGGTTTGGCGACGAATATGTAGTGAGGACCAGCCAACAAGAGCGTACAGGTCACAGTGGTGGGTATTATATGGGGCTTTGGAGACAAAACGGATGGCACTGTGATAGACTACATCCAATTTGCTGAGTAGAGTGTTGGAGGCTATTTTGTAAATGACATCGTCGAAGTCAAGGATCGGTAGGATAGTCAGTTTTACGAGGGCATGTTTGGCAGCATGAGTGAAGGAGGCTTTGTTGCGAAATAGGAAACCGATTCTAGATTTAACTTTGGATTGGAGATTCTTAATGTGAGTCTGGAAGGAGAGTTTACAGTCTAACCAGACACCTAGATATTTGTAGTTGTCCACATACTCTAGGTCAGACCCGTCGAGAGTAGTGATTCTAGTCGGGTGGGCGGGTGCAAGCAGCGTTCGGCTGAAGAGCATGCATTTAGTTTTACTAGTGTTTAAGAGCAGTTGGAGGCTACTGAAGGAGTGTTGTACGTTTGGAGGTTTGTTAACACAGTGTCCAATGAAGGGCCAGATGTATACAAAATGGTGTCGTCTGCGTAGAGGTGGATCTGAGAGTCACCAGCAGCAAGAGCGACGTCATTGATATACACAGAGAAAAGAGTCGGCCCAAGAATTGAACCCTGTGGCACCCCCATAGAGACTGCCATAGGTCCAGACAACAGGCCCTCCGATTTCACACATTGAACTCTATCTGAGAAGTAGTTGGTGAACCAGGCGAGGCAGTCATTTGAGAAACCAAGGCTATTTAGTCTGCCAATAAGAATGCGGTGGTTGACAGAGTCGAAAGCCTTGGCCAGGTCAATGAAAACGGCTGCACAGTACTGTCTATTATCGATCGTGGTTATAATATCGTTTAGGACCTTGAGCGTGGCTGAAGTGCACCCATGACCAGCTCGGAAACCGGATTGCATAGCGGAGAAGGTACGGTGGGATTCGAAATGGTCAGTGATCTGTTTGTTGACTTGGCTTTCAAAAACTTTTGAAAGGCAGGGCAGGATGGATATGGGTCTGTAACAGTTTGGATCTAGAGTGTCACCCCCTTTGAAGAGGGGGATGACCGCGGCAGATTTCCAATCTCTGGGGATCTCAGACGTTACGAAAGAGAGGTTGAACAGGCTAGTAATAGGGGTTGCGACAATTTCGGTGGCTAGTTTTAGAAAGAAAGGGTCCAGATTGTCTAGCCCAGAAGATTTGTAGGGGTCCAGATTTTGCAGCTCTTTCAGAACATCAGCTGTCTGGATTTGTGTGAAGGAGAAGCGGGGGGGGGGGCATGGGCAAGTTGCAGCGGAGGGTGCAGAGCTGGTGGCCAGGGTAGTGGTAGCCAGGTGGAAAGCATGGCCAGCCGTAGCAAAATGCTTGTTGAAATTCTCGATTATTGTAGATTTATCGGTGGTGATAGTGTTTCCTAGCCTCAGTGCAGTGGGCAGCTGGGAGGAAGTGCTCTTATTTTCCATGGACTTTACAGTGTCCCAAAACTTTTTGGAGTTAGTGCTACAGGAAGCAAATTTCTGTTTGAAAAAGTTAGCCTTTGCTTTCCTAACTGCTTGTGTATATTGGTTCCTAACTTCCCTGAAAAGTTGCATATCGCGGGGGCTATTTGATGCTAATGCAGTACGCCACAGGATGTTTTTGTGCTGGTCAAGGGCAGTCAAGTCTGAGGAGAACCAGGGGCTATATCTGTTCTTAGTTATGTATTTTTTGAATGGGGCATGTTTATTTAAGATTGAGAGGAAATTACTTTTAAAGAACAACCAGGCATCCTCTACTGACGGAATGAGATCTATATCCATCCAGGATACCTGGGCCAGGTCAATTAGGAAGGCCTGCTCGCTGAAGTGTTTTTGGGAGCGTTTGACAGTGATGAGGGGTGGTCGTTTGACCGCGGACCCGTTACGGACGCAGGCAATAAGGCAGTGATCGCTGAGATCCTGGTTGAAGACAGCGGAGGTGTATTTAGAGGGTAAGTTAGTCAGGATGATATCTATGAGGGTACCCATGTTTACGGATTTAGGGTTGTACCTGGTAGGTTCGTTGATAATTTGTGTGAGATTGAGGGCATCTAGTTTAGATTGTAGGATGGCCGGGGTGTTAAGCATATCCCAGTTTAGGTCACCAAGCAGTACGAACTCTGAGGATAGATTGGGGGCAATTAATTCATATATGGTGTCCAGGGCACAGCTGGGGGCTGAGGGGGGTCTGTAGCAAGCGGCAACAGTGAGAGACTTATTTCTGGAAAGGTGGATTTTTAGAAGTAGAAGCTCAAACTGTTTGGGCACAGACCTGGATAGTATGATAGAGCTCTGCAGGCTATCTCTACAGTAGATTGCAATTCCACCCCCTTTGGCAGTTCTATCTAGACGGAAAATGTTATAGTTGGGGATGGAAATTTCAGAATTTTTGGTGGCCTTCCTAAGCCAGGATTCAGACACTGCTAGAACATCAGGGTTGGCGGAGTGTGCTAACGCAGTGAATAACTCAAACTTAGGAAGGAGGCTTCTGATATTTACGTTCAGAAAACCAAGACTTTTACGGTTACAGAAGTCAACAAATGATAGCTCCTGGGGAGTAGGAGTGATACTGGGGGCTGCAGGGCCTGGGTTAGCCTCTACATCACCAGAGGAACAGAGGAGGACTAGAATAAGGATACGACTAAAGGCTTTAAGAACTGGTCTTCTAGTGCGTTGGGTACATAGAATAAAGGGGGCAGTTCTCCGGGCGTTGTAGAAAAGATTCAGGGCATATGTACAGAAAAGGATATGGAAGGATATGAGTACAGTTCAGGTAACCCTAAGCGTTGGGTAACAATGAAAGAGATAGCATCACTGGAGGCACCGATTGAGCCGGTCTCGGCGTGTATGGGGGGTGGAACAAAGGAACTATTTGAGGCAGTTTGAGAGGGACTAGGGGTTCTACAGTGAAATTGTATAATAAGAACTAACCCAAACAGCAATAGGCAAGGCATAATTGACGTGGGAGAGAGGCATAAAGCAGTCACAGGTGTTAGAGAGAGCTAAGACAACAACTGGAAATAGCGATAACGTTTGGGCTAAGGCTAAACAGAATAAACAGGACAGGGTACCGTGTAAAGGAACAGTCCAGCAGGCATCAGCTGTGCAGCTGAGTGATCATAAGGTCCAGTGAACAGCAATATGTGAGTTCGAGAGCAGTTCAAATTGGTGCTTCAGCACAGCTAGCAGGGAGCACAGTTGTAGTTTGTGTGTGCTAGCGGGCCGGGGCTGGCAGATGGATCTTCGTGGTCGTCGCAACGGGAAGCCTGTTGAAACCACATCAGACTATTTCGTCGGCAGACCAGTCGTGTTGGATCGGCGGGGCTCAGTATCAACACTAGGAGGTCCCGTCCGGTTGACAGAGAGTTAGATAGCCGGGAGATGGGCCTGAGGCTAGCTCAAGGCTAACTGGTGCTTGCTATAGGGCAATGGTAATCAGCCAACAACAGGTTGCAGCTAGCTAGCTGGTTGCGATGATCCGGCGCTAGGGTCCAGTGATTCCGGAAGAAAGTCCAATAAGCTCTGGGTCGATAGCCTGCTGGGTCGATAGCACGCTGTGCAGACTGGCCGACGAATTGTCCAGGCTAGAGCTGGCTGGTGGATAGTGTAGGCCACGGACAGTGGTGAAGACGCTAACGGTGACTAATAGTAAGTAGCCATTCAGTTGCAGCTACACTATTTTCAGCTTACGGTTCTTGATGAAAGTTATAAAGAAATAATAGAATCCTTTCCACGTTGGGTGAGGCGGGTTGCAGGAAAGTATATTTAGTTAAAGAATGAAAAGTAAAAATTGAGAAATATATACAAAATAGACAAAAAAACTAGAAACGGGATATTTACACAGGGACAATGAATAAAAGCGACCGCACTGCTACGCCATCATAGTTAAGACCATACATATACAACAAACATATTTGCCATCCATACAAAATAAAACAGTGAACAAACCATGAGACAAACATCAATTTGTTATTCTCCCCAGTTTAGACAACAGAATTCCACAGGAAGTGACCTCATGGGAATTGTGTTGAAATGGGATATCCCCCCTGTGGTATTATGGAGGAATAGGTGACAGAGAAACACTGTATCCTGCCTCTTGGCTTTCCGCTATTTGTTTTGTTCTCATTGGTCTCTTTAAAAGGTAAAAGTGACTAATGTCTGTTGAACGTTTCCTGTCACAACACCGATGCTGTGAAACATACCATCTCCATATGTTCAGTAACTACAGTATATTTCCAGAGCTATAGGTTTATTTGAGATCCTCTTTCCACTCATGTAGACATTCAATTATATTTGTTCAGGTGTGCAAATGACAAAGAAATCACAGAAAATATACAAACAACTCCATTCATACATCACACAGTTCTTCCCAATCATTCTATAGACAGTCTACCATGGCTGGCTGGCTGTTACTGTACCTGCGTATTCTGGGTAACATATAGTTAGAGGACTCTTCTTGATCTTCTCCTCAAACAGGTCCTTCTTGTTGAGGAAGAGGATGATGGAGGTGTCTGTGAACCACTTGTTGTTACAGATGGAGTCAAACAGCTTCATGCTCTCATGCATCCGGTTCTGGGGAGAGAAGACTGCAACATTGAACAAATGGTTTTTCTGGGGCTTCGAGCTACAGGCCTTCATCTGCACTGATCTGGAAAAACGGCACAGGTGAAAGCAAACACCTGCTAGGACGTCCACCATTTTTGCTTTATCCTATGTTTTCAGATCAATGCAGATAAAGGAAAGGAGTTGAGGAGAGAAAGCCTCTTTAGACTATCGAGATATACCCAGAAACAGTTTCACAGACCCAGAGGTAATTTTAGTCCAGGACTAAAATGCATGTTCAATGAAAATATTCTATTGAGAACACATTTTTTTGTTCAGGACTGGTTTCATACAAATATACATGTACTCTTATTTAATGTCCATGGTTGGACAGGAACTCACCATCTCCTCATCCTCAGCCAGCACCAGGTCATAGTCGCTGAGCGCCACACAGAAGATGATGGCAGTGACGCCCTCGAAGCAGTGGATCCACTTCTTCCTCTCTGACCTCTGACCTCCAACATCAAACATCCTGAGGAATAAGTGGCGGATAATGCACCAGACAATGTAAACGGAGCATGTTTCCAGGCACGTAGCACACAACACAAACAACTTTATTGGACATTGGCCACTAGGGAAAATGTACATTGTGGCCTGAGGCTTTGGGTTTAAGTGTTAGTTGGTTAAACAGGCCACCAGGTAGAAATGAGAGAGAATACATGAACTTTTCTTTTTGTGGAGGCTTTTCTGTGTTGTGGAGAGATGGTATACAGTAGAAATGCTCAACACAGAATAAAATATTTAGAAGGGAGGGTATGAACTTTGTTACTTTCAACGTTTTTGTATTTTAAAAGAACATATTATTTTTTATATCCTTACAAATGTGGACTTTGAGCTGTATATCCCATTAAGTCAACCCAAGGTCACCTGCTTTGTGAGCCAGTTTCCACCCATAGGCACACAGAGGGCTGTGGGGCTCCAATGTACTCAGATATGGTTTGCGTTGGAACGGCTCCACATAGTTCTCTCTGCTGAGTTGCACTGAGTGGCTTGGCTGAACAAACTGATGAGAACGAGCATTTTTAAAGGGCTTGATACCCGATTGGACGTGGCATGGGGGACAGCTGTGAGAAAACAGCCAAATGTGCAGTGTTGGGGAAACTACTCTGAAAATATAGTTTAACAAGCTTCCAATTACTTCACACTGGAAGAAGTTAAGCTACACTAATGCTACCCTTAAGGAAAATATAGTTTACTTAAAGTTACTTTGAAAAAGTAGTTCACTACATCCAAACTACAAATCTGAAATGTAATAGACTACAATTTGCAAGAACATATCACTTTGGGGTCATATGCTACCAGAATGTGTAATTTAGTCCCCAACACTGCAAATATGGGTATTGACCAGTGAGCCAACCGTTTCCCTTTCCTCTCTGGCATCAGCCAATTGAAGAATAGAACAGATATGATTCACTGCTGATGTCGTATGGTCAGCTCTGTCATCCAGTCACAATGAAACCACTGGACTAAGGACATTTCTATGGGTTTGAGAGATTCAATACGCACAGTAGGGAAGTAGATTGAGTCATCCTATTTAACGTATGGTATTTGACTACACTTAAAAAGGGATTTGAAGGAAGTGCTCACTTAAAGTGGAGGTCCTTGAAGGTGAAGTGTGTCTCCACAATGCCTGTGGTTTTGACTCTGGTCCTCAGGACATCCTGCTGGGTCGGGATATAGGTAGCTTGGGATATCCTGTCCAAATCGTTTAAGTAACTGGAGAATGGGGAGAGAGAGAGTTCAGATGGGAGTCAATGCATCCAATACACATATTTCAATGGAACAATAGGACAATAGCTATTCAAATAATAAACAGATCTTGTTTGGCCATGAACCATGTCTGCTTCTACTTCTTGAACTGAGAACAACAAGTGACATTATTTCCACTCTCTCCCAACTATCAGTGCTCATGTTGTTGCCTCAGAATGCCCAGACAGTCCAGGTTATGAGACTGTGTTAATAAAAAGGAGACAGGCCATAAATGAGCGTGGTGAAAAGCCATCATCCGCTCCACCTGGGCTATATCCATTTCTCTATCCCAGCCTGCCCAGTCTCTTCCAGCTAAGTAAGGTCCCACTAAGCCAGTCTGTCCACAAATTGTCCACATAGGGCTCAGTTCTGGACTTGTTTGGAGTCTCAGGACCCAGACAGACAGAGACACCCGGGACATGGGTCCGGAGTGGGGGGGACGCACCCCCCCCCCCCCCCCTGTATTTATCTTCCAAAAGATTACGGCACCAGAAATTACACACGACTCAGCAGCACTGGTGTTTCAACCCAAACAAACAGCAGAAATCGGGGTCAGCAGCCTAGCTGTTGAGGCCCGTCGGGAAGCTACGTGACCATGTGACGCTGGTCTGTGTGTGTGTGTGAGGTAAACTTGGCCTAAAGGATTCTGGGTTTTTATTTGGAAATGGACAGCAGTTGCGGCACCAGAGGCCAGAGAGCCAATCAGTGACGTCTGTTCTGTTGCAAAACAAGGTGGAGGGGTTTCTCATGACACACCACAGGGGTTGCCCCTCTGGTGACTTCACTGGCTAATGGAAAGGCTCTTGCACAATGCATACGAAAAAAGAACAACCACTTCAGGAAAAACAACTGAACCGAGGTGGTTTAGAGCTCAAACACTGCCCACTGACTGAACGGGATTTGGATATGCTTTCTAGCGCTACTGTCAGTGTTTTTTTTCTACCAGGGTTCGGTAAACACAACAACCCTGGGCAATCTGCTGTTAGACAGCTACATGCACTAAATGGTTAAGGTCAAAGACTCGGCAGACACACTGCAGCCTGTGTGTTACAGTCTTGCTACAGGGGTGACACTCCCACACAAAACAAATATTGACAGTCTCACTCAAGGTTCAAACACCAAGTATTGTAACAGTCAGTGGACTGGACTGTAGGGAGTAGAGACATGTCTGCCAGAGAGTGGGTGGGTGCCTCTGTAATAAATGGACTACTCAAGGCCTTTGGTTATTTCGGATATAGGAATGATAATTTATTTACTTCAGGCAGAAGAGAATTAGGGAGGAAGAGGAACCGCAGGAGCTGGTTGTATGTGTTTCAGACCAAGCTGAGCAGACTGTGTGAGCAGGACAAGGTGGTGTGTGTGTGTGTGTGTGTGTGTGTGTGTGTGTGTGACTCACTATGCTGCCGAGTCGTTGAGCTGGTACTCTCGTGAGCGGCTGAAGCAGGCCTGTACCCCTCCGTCCTTCCACAGGCGTTTGATGACCCCGGCCAGTTCTGCCGTCATGAAGCCTTCCTCTGCCGACCCTGCCAGCACAAACAGCTGTCTCGCATCATCCTGGGAGAGAGCAGTCTGTCAGTACAACCATCCCTATCAACACTATGATCACAATCATCACTGCCAGCACTACCATCACTACTATCATTGAAATCATCACCATTACCATCAAATCATCAATTTCAGTTATACTGTCAAAATCATCCCTACCATCATTACCATTAATAATACTGCCATTTCATCAATAGTATTGAACATGATCGGGTGAGTTAGGTGATAATAGTTTTAGTCAGATGGCTTTGATAAATGCAATCCATCATCGTCATCAACTCTAGCCCACTCACGGCTCTGGCTGCATCTCCAAAGTCGATCTTGAGTCGTCCCATGGCTCTGATGATGGCGATGATGGACTGGATGGTGTTGCTGTAGACCACAGCCCTGTACTGTTTACACTCCTCCTCCGAGTAGCCTGCCTCGTGGATGATCCTGACACACAGGAAGAAGGACAACTACACAGTCAGTCACCATGAGGAACATGGAGCAACACAACACAGTCAGTCACCATGAGGAACATGGAGCAACACAACAGTCAGTCACCATGAGGAACATGGAGCAACACAACACAGTCAGTCACCATGAGGACATGGAGCAACACCACAGACAGTCACCATGAGGAACATGGAGCAACACCACAGACAGTCACCATGAGGACATGGAGCAACACAACACAGTCAGTCACCATGAGGAACATGGAGCAACACAACAGTCAGTCACCATGAGGAACATGGAGCAACACAACACAGTCAGTCACCATGAGGACATGGAGCAACACCACAGACAGTCACCATGAGGAACATGGAGCAACACCACAGACAGTCACCATGAGGACATGGAGCAACACAACACAGTCAGTCACCATGAGGAACATGGAGCAACACAACACAGACAGTCACCATGAGGACATGGAGCAACACCACAGACAGTCACCATGAGGAACATGGAGCAACACCACAGACAGTCACCATGAGGACATGGAGCAACACAACACAGTCAGTCACCATGAGGAACATGGAGCAACACAACAACACTTTCTGTTTTTTAGAACATAATATATAGACAGAAAAATACCAGACCAATAACCCCCAACCCCATGGCAACCCTTCCCTCATAAAATGACAGGGGGAAAAATGAACATTGATAACAACAACACTACCCAGGTAACAATGTTTACACCATCTGAATTGAATGGGGCACTAGGACAATAACAATGACTAATTTCTGAGAACTGTCCCCACAGAAGGGCAAAAACAATGCTTTGCTTTGATTGTGTGGCATTTGGAAGAATGGAAGGAACAGACACTCACTTCATCTGCTTGACTATTGTGCTCTTCCCCGACTCACCAGCACCTGAAAGAGAGAAACACATTTATCAAACCAGTCAAAGCCTATATTTAGCTAATTGCAATTATGCGATAAGAGCGATGTGTTCCGAATCTGCATTGGAATTTCAAGCCAACACTGACCATAATGTATATTTCCTGGTATGGGATTACACTGACAAACATACTGAGAAAGAAAAGGCAATTGTAAAGATCTACTCATTACAGGCCATTATCCAACCCCTTTTGAAATGGACCATAGTGGAGAACACTGATCATGTCCCTTCCTGTGTTTCTGTATTGACGTCTTTGAGCCACAGCATCGCTCTGCAGCCATTCGGTCGATACAGACCCTCCCCATGACTCCCTTTATCGGCACATTTCAACGGCAGCACTTACACAGCATTATGGAACCATCTACTGCAGTGGAACCAACGACCCCATCCCAGGCAGCATCGCAAGACTCACTGAATGAAGAGCACCATAGCAAAGCACCGTAGACATTCAGAGAGTGCAGAGTGATGTGTGTGAGTGTGTTGGGATGGGAGTAGAGTGAAGGGACAGAGGTGAATACATTGTGGCCCTCAGTATTATAGCAAAGGCCAAATCACAGGCAGTACAGTCCTCATCATCTTCATTAACAGCAATAAAGCATGCAGCTGCAGTAGTCCCCAGCAACCACTAACACACTATCAACACAACACTGCTATCAACCAGTCAATATCTGGTCATTGGGTCTTTGTACATTAATGAGTTAGTTTGTCAGCTCTGATATACCACCAGAAAGACAACGATCACCAGTTCTAACCAGGGTTTGCCATAAAGGGCCTCTGAGCACATATTGTGTTACTTCAAGGTGGTACAAGCCCTCTATATTGAATTACACATTACTGACCGATAGGCTGTGTAAAACTCTCACACGAGGACAAGAGCCGGGAGGGTGGACACTACGCTAGCAGCCAATGAGTGTGAGGCGGAGAGGTGATTGACATGGCAATACTCCTATGAGAGAGGCAGGGAACACAGAACAAGCATTGCTTGGGCCTAGCTGCTGCTAGGGGCTCCGTGCTTCCATCACACACACGTCACACTTCCATGGCAACCGGGCCCATTACCAAAGACATCTCAGCGCTCGCCACATGGTCACCTGAGGAGGGTTGGTGGCAATTGTGTAGTGATGGCTCATCTCCATAGCCAGGGCATGTATTATTGATATGCAAATGTCCCCATAATGCACGCAATGTCCCCACAACGCACGCAATGTCCCCACAACGCACGCAATGTCCCCACAACGCACAACATTTCCTCATAATGCACGCAATTTCCCCATAATGCATAAGTAGAGGATGTGTCATGGTGATTGACTAAGACAGGCCCCTCCTCCTTGAAGTAAAACCCACCGGTGGACGTTTCCACTCAGGGACAGTCGGAGTTGTCCCTGTAAACAAACTCATGTTCTTTTCACTTGTTTCGTGGGCTTGCTAAGACCCTTCCCACAGAGGTTGCTCAGCTCGGACACCATAAACACAGTCAAAAAAAGGGAAACTGTAGCCATGTCACAGTCTATACTTTAGTCATTAGTATTACTTTGTAATTCTATAGAAGTTCAGTCGTTTTTGTTAATGTACACGTGGAATGAGAAAGTCCCAATTTATGTTGTGTAATTACAAACGTCATTGCTATGCAATAAAATACAATTTCCAAAATATTATATAACATTTTAATACAATGTTGTTGTTACTAGTGTGATTAAAGTCTGCACTTACACCCATCTGAGTTGGCAGGAGGAAGCTAGTTCTGTAACACCCAATCTTCCCATCTCACAAGACCCAGCTAGCATTGCATTACAGCAAGACAATGAGCACATGCACGCCACACACTACGTTAGGGCTTCTCGCTGTGGCAAGTGAAACTTAGGGGCCTGGAACTTTCCCTAAAGCAGAAGAGAACCTGAAACCAACATGTAGAAGCGAATTCCTGTGGACAAGCCTTTCTCCAGAGCCTTAGAGCATGCTGATACAGTGTGTGTGTGTGTTTTAACAGTGTGCAAGCCAGGCAGGTACCTCCTACTGTTCAGCCTAATTGGAATGGCTTTCACCGGAGGACAAATTGTTTTAATTACATGTCACCGCTGTGGCCACGGCCCCAGAGAGGAGAGGACTAACACGTCTCATTGCTCTGGAGCCAAACAGTCACACGCGCCACTATGAACCCCAGAGGGACTGCGAGACAGCAGACACACGTGCACTGTAACACACACACACAAAAACACATGTGAGTGCACACACAAACCCATACACAGACACTGCATTGGCAGCAGGTAAAGTCACCTCCCTCCTTCTGCTAAGGGCCTCAGTGCCAAGGCAGCGACATTACACAGCACTCCACTCCCTACCACACACTGGCTGCTTGCCTCTCAATCTAGAAGAAATATACCCTCCTTACAGACAGACCGTTGTGTGTTCACTGAGCCCTCCATCTAGATATGTTTTACTGTCTGACTGACACACTTGATTTCTCAATATGGAACACAAAACCCTGCATAGGGTCAACAAAATGTATGCTAGCAAGTCATAGTAAGATATTATTGGATGATATCGCCAAGGTACTGTTCCCTTACTATATTTCTTTAAGTCAGTCCAGACTGGAGAGTGTTTGCCTAACTGACCTTACTCTGTCCTTCAACTCTAGTGATGTGTGGTCCTCTGTAGCTCAACTGGTAGAGCACGGCGCTTGTAACGCCAAGGTAGTGGGTTCGATCCCCGGGACCACCCATACACAAAAATGTATGCACGCATGACTGTAAGTCGCTTTGGATAAAAGCGTCTGCTAAATGGCATATTATTATTATTATTATTATGTCATAGGGGTGTGGCCCCACCCCAGTAACTTTATAAAGTCTAACCTCTGCTCTGAGAGAATGGCCCTGATTTGACACACATGGGCCAATAGAGAAAGCAAAACCAGAAAAGTGGACCTCATGGCCTGGGCTAGACAGAGTCACATTACCCACCCACAATTTGATACACCCATCAAAGAGCCAGACCAAAACCACAGTGAGGCAGCTGCTTTCTGGTTTCGGGCGGTTGGGAAACGACTGTATTTTAAGAAAAATGGTAGAGGCCTGCAAACATAATGGACGTTTATAGAACAGTACTTCTAAAGCCCACCAACCATCCAACCCATCTCTCCCAGAACTTCCCCCAAGGTGGTTTTCCACAGAGAGTAAAATAGGACATGGATGGAATGCATGTCGACAATGAGGGAACGCTTTACAAAGTGCTGTGGTAGGATTGGCTACAATCAAGTCTTCATTCCAAATTACAGCTCTGTTACATTTTAATCTTAATGATGATTTAGTTGGAGCTTTTATATAATACCAGGGTGGGGAGAATAGCTTTTGGAGTTCCTCCCTCTCTCAGAGCCCAGTCTCTCCGCCTGTCATGGAGTTGAGGAGGGCTTTCAGATCTAATGAGCCAAGGGGTTATCCGTCTGGGTCACCAGAAGAACCAGGGCCTGTCCTGCCTGGGGTTCAGTTAGGCTGGCCAGGGCCTGTCCTGCCTGGGATTCAGTTAGGCTGGCCAGGGCATACAGTCCTCTGGCCAGGCTGGGCTGTCCTGGTAAGCAGGGAGAGAGGGACAGGGGGACAGGGCTGAGAGGGACAGGGGGACAGGGCTGAAAGGGCTTACGGCCGGGCCTGGCTCACTCTCCATGAACCACATTAGTGACGCCACAGAGCATGAGCTGGCACCATCCCTCTCTTTTCCTCTCGTTCCCACTGGGAGCTGTTGAGCCTGTGAGTGACTCACAAGGGAACCCAGGAAGTTACAGTAGCATTACCCATCAGGAAGTCATGTAGTTAAATCAGCTGGATTCATCTGCCCACATCCAGATCAATGGATAATAGTGTTCCCTCAAAATCTCCATGCAGGCCGATACTTTCCTGGAAGATACCAGTAACAGTAGTAGGTGTAATGGGACGGTGCTGGAGAAGTGGAAGCTATTGAATTCCTCATAATTCAGTAGCACTTTAGTTTACAGTAGACCTACATAGATCACCAGATGTGAGAAATGACATGGTAAAATAGCAACTAGTGATAACCTAGGTATTGCTTGTTTGTTGATTTGAGAGTTATTACTATAAATTTGGTACCAGGTATTTACCATTTGTGTTAAACTATTTGAACTAAGTACAAGAAAGACCCTTACACAATGTCCTATCAAACATCTGGGAAATACAAGTGGAAGCATTAGTACCATAAAATAAAGTACTACCCATAATACTTAACATAGACCACCTACAGAATCCTCGACACCAATGTGGTTGGCTCTAGTAGACCTACTATAGACAAGACAAGATGTTGCTTGTACAGACTTGACAGCATACACCCAGAAATATTCAAAGCACTCCTCATGCAAATTAATGAAACAACAATTGTTTTATGTTTATGTGTGTGCGTGCTACAGTATGCCACCACCCATCAAGCTCACAGCACAGACATGGACAGGGTCATCCCGTCAACTCCACCCAATGTAAAACATGGATGTTTGACGGTTGGTGTCCTTGAAGTGATTAATAGTCAATATTCACCACCATTTCTGAGGTGCTGTCTGTACTGATGTATACATCATCAGCGTCACTGATATGGTTGTGACCTCTTGACCAGGCTGTAATTCAACAAAGTATGTTTTAGTGGGGCGGCTAGGAGGCAGATTTGAGAGGAATTGAGACTTTTGTGATAGAAGTATAGTCATTGAAAAGACTAATAGGTAAACAAACAGCAACCAATCATCTTACTCCTCTCCATGAGTACACCACCTTAATTTATAATGAGTGTTGTTAGGGTTTAGACCTGATCTAGAACATTCCTTCCTCCTGCCCCTAGCTCCCCAATTAGCATGGCTCTCTGTCATCTGACGAGGCTAGGTGTGTTACCTGCTTACCAACCTGAATGGCTGACACAGGAAGCAGGTCAGGGTGCCAATGCGTAAACAAGTTTAAATGTCACGCGCACAAGTACAGTGAAATGCCTTTCTTGCAAGCTCTAACATGCGGCCCACAATGCTTGCGTTGCAAAATAAATGTTACTCAATCATTTCATCTAAACTGCTCGCGCGCGCGCGTCAACAAGCCTCTGCATAGCCAGGCACTAAAATAGAAGTTGGTTCTATTATGACGCGCTGCAAGTCCCACCTCTCCCATCTTGTCATTGGTTTTTAGGAGCATATACCCACGTGGGTGATTGAAAGATGAACTGCGGCCCACACTCCAGTCCAGTTAGTAGTGGTAATGCACCTTAAAGTTGGTTGCCAACCGACATAAAGTCCACAGACGACGACTACTACTACTACTATAGGAGTAAGGTGACTAGGCATCAGGATATATGATAAACAGAGTAGCAGCAGTGTACATTTTGATTGTATGCGAGTGTGTGTGCGTGTGTGTAGAGTCCATATAAATGTGTGTGTGTGTTGGAGTGTTAGTTTGCGTGAGTTTGCAGAGTCCTGTGAGTGTGCATAGACAGGGGTCAACTCAGATAGTCCGCGTATCCATTTTGTTAGCTATTTAGCAGTCTTATGGCTTGGGGATAGAAGCTGTTCAGGAGTCTGTTGGTGTCAGACTTGATGAGAACAGTCTATGGCTTGGGTGGCTGGAGTCTCTAATGATTTTCCAGGGCCTTCCTTCCACACCGCCTTTTATGGAGGTCCTGGATGGCAGGGAGCTCGGCCCCTGTGATGTACTGGGCTGTCCGCACCACTCTCTATAGCGCCATGTGATCGAGGGCGGTGCTATTGCTATACCAAGCAGTGAGGGTTTGAGGGCCCATGCCAAACCTTCCTGACGTTGAGGGAGAGGTTGTTGTCCTTGCACCACACGGCCAGGTCACTGACCTCCTACCTGTAGGCTGTCTCCTCATCGCCGGTGATCAGGCCTACCACCGTCGTTTCGTCAGTAAACTTGATGATGGTGTTGGAGTCGTGCGTGGTCACGCAGTCGTGGGTGAACACGGAGTACAGGAGGGGACTAAGCACACACCCCACGTGTTGAGGGTCAGCATGGCAGCCTGGGGTTGGCCCATCAGGAAGTCCAGGATCCAGTAGCAGAGGGAGGTGTTCAGAGCCAGGGTCCTAAGCTTGGTGACGAGCTTGGAGGGGACAATGGTGTTGAATGCTGAGCTGTAGTCAATGAACAGTATTCTCACATTGGGTCGTCTATGGATCTGTTGGAGTAGTATGCAAATTGGTGTGGGTCTAGGGTGTCTGGAATGATGGAGTTGATGTGTGACATAACCAGCCTTTACCATCATTCTGTAACCATGAAGTACTTCAGTCATCTTAGAATGTAGGGATTACAGACTGGGCCAAGGGGAGGTTGAAAATTACTGTGAATATGTCTGCCAGCTGGTCTGCACATTCTCTGAGAACGTGCCCTGGAATACCGTCCGGACCCGCGGCCTTGCGACTGTGACCTGATTAAGACCTTACTCACGTCGGCCTCGGACAGCAAGATCAACAACCGAAGCAGCAGTATGTAACATAGCACCTATTGGTATATATATGGGTATATACAGTACCAGTCAAAAGTTTGGACACACCTACTCATTCAAGGGTTTTTCTTAATTTTTACTATTTTCTACATTGTAGAATAATAGTGAAGACATCAAAACTATGAACACATATGGAATCATGTAGTAACCAAAAAAAGAGTTAAACAAATCAACATTTATTTTCTTTTTGAGATTATTCAAATAGCCACCCTTTGCCTTGATGACAGCTTTGCACACTCTTGGCATTCTATCAACCAGCTTCACCTGGAATGCTTTTCCAACACTCTTGAAGGAGTTCCCACATATGCTGAGCACTTGTTGGCTGCTTTTCCTTCACTCTGCTGTCCGACTCATCCCAAACCATCTCAATTGGGTTGAGATCGGGGGATTGTGGAGGCCAGGTCATCACTCTCCTTCTTGGTAAAATTGCCCTTACACAGCCTGGAGGTGTGTTGGGTCATTGTGTAGCTCAGTTGGTAGAGCATGGCGCTTGCAATGCCAGGGTTGTGGGTTCGATTCCCACGGGGGGGCAGTATGAAAATGTATGCACTCACTAACTGTAAGTCGCTCTGGATAAGAGCGTCTGCTAAATGACTAAAATGTTTTTTTTTTAATGGTCCTGTTGAAAAACAAATGATAGTCCCACTAAGCCCAAACCAGATGGGATGGCGTAATCGCTGCAGAATGCAAATAAATAAATCACAGACAGTGTCACCATCAAAAGCACCCCCACACCATAACACCTTCTCCTCCATGCTTTACGATGGGAACTACACATGCGGAGATCATCCGTTCACCCACACCGCGTCTCACAAAGACATGGCGGTTGGAACCAAAAATCTCCAATTTGGACTCCAGGCCAAAGGACAGATTTCAACCGGTCTAATGGTTATTGCTCGTGTTTCTTGGCCCAAGCAGGTCTCTTCCCCTTCTCCCTTGGTAGTGGTTTCTTTACAGCAATTCGACTATGAAGGCCTGATTCACACAGTCCCCTCTGAACAGTTGATGTTGAGAAGTGTCAGTGACTTGAACTCTGTGAAGCATTTATTTGGGCTGCAATTTCTGAGGCTGGTAACTCTAATTAACTTATCCTCTGCAGCAGAGGTAACTCTGGGTCTTCCATTCCTGTGCTGGTCCTCATGAGAGCCAGTTTCATCATAGCGCTTGATGGTTTTTGCGACTGCACTTGAAGAAACGTCCAAAGTTCTTTACATTTTCCGTATTGACTGACCTTCATGTCTTAAAGTAATGATGGACTATCGTTTCTCTTTGCTTATTTGAGCTGTTCTTGCCATAATATGGACTTGGTCTTTTACCAAATAGGGCTATCTTCTGTATACCCCCCTACCTTGTCACAACACAACTGATTGGCACAAACACATTAAGGAGGAAAGAAATTACACAAATTAACGTTTAAGAAGGCACACCTGTTAATTGAAATGCATACCAGGTGACTACCTCATGAAACTGGTTGAGAGAATGCCAAGAGTGTGCAAAGCTGTCATCAAGGCAAATTTGTTTAACACTTTTTTGGTTACTACATGATTCCATATGTGTTATTTAATAGTTTGACGTCTTCACTATTATACTACAATGTAAAAAATAATAAAAATAAAGGAAACCCTTGAATGAGTAGGTGTGTCCAAACTTTTGACTGGTAGTGTGTGTATGTATATATATATATATATATATATATATATATATATATATATATATATATATATATATATATATATATATATATATATGATATTGGGAGAGACCTTTGTTTCATTTTTTTATTAATACACTGAACATAAATAGATAACGCAACATGCAGCAATTTCTAAGATTTTACTGAGTTACAGTTCATAAGGAAATCATGTCAATTGAAATAAATTCATTAGGCCCTAATCTATGGATTTCACATGACTGGGAATAAAGATATGCATCTGTTGGTCACAGACACCTTTAAAAAAAAAAGTAGGGGCGTGGATCAGATAACCAGTCAGTACCACCATTTGCCTCATGAAGCGCGTGACATCTCCTTTGCATAGAATTGATCAGGCTGTTGATTGTGGCCTGTGGAATGTTGTCCCACTCCTCTTCAATGGCTGTGCGAAGTTGCTGGATATTGGCGGGAACTGGAACATGCGGTCGTTCGTTCACTTCAATCCAGAGTATCCCAAACATGCTCAATGGGTGACACGTCTGGTGAGTATGCAGGCCATGGAAGAACTGGGACATTTTCAGCTTCCAGGAATTGTGTACAGATCCTTGCAACATGGGGCCATGCTTTATTTACATTTTAGTCATTTAGCAGACGCTCTTATCCAGAGCGACTTACAGGAGCAATTAGGGTTAAGTGCCTTGCTCAAGGGCACTGACAGATTTTTCACCTAGTCGGCTCAAGGATTAGAACCAACGACCTTTCGGTTACTGGCACAACGCTCTTAAGCACTAAGCTACCTGCCGCCCATTATCATGCTGAAACATGAGTTGATGGCGGTGGATGAATGGCACAACAATGGGCCTCAGGACCTCATCAGTTTCTCTGCGCATTCAAATTGTCATTGATAAAAGGCAACTGTGTTCGTTGTCCGTAAGCTTATGCCTGCCCATACTATAACCCCACCGCCACCATGGGGCACTCTGTTCACAAGTTGACATCAGCAAACCGCTCGCCCACACAACGCCATACACGTTGTCTGTCATCTGCCCGGAACAGTTGAAACCAGGATTCATCCATGAAGAGCACACTTCTCCAGCATGAAGTTGGTTACGACGCCAAACTGCAGTCAGGTCAAGTGGTGAGGATGACGAGTACGCAGATGAGCTTCCCTGAGATGTTTTCCGACAGTTTGTGCAGAAATTCTTTGGTTGTACAAACCCACAGTTTCATCAGTTGTCCGGGTGGCTGGACTCAGACGATCCTGCAGGTGAAGAACGTGGTCTGCGATTGTGAGGCCGGTTAGACGTACTGCCAAATTCTCTAAAACGACGTTGGAAGCAGCTTATGGTAGAGAAATGAACATTAAATTATCTGGCAACAACTCTGGTGAACATTCCTGCAGTCGGCATGCCACTTGCACGCTCCCTCAAAACTTGAGACATCTGTGGCATTGTGTTGTGTGACAAAACTACATATTTTAGAGAGGCCTTTTATTGTCCCCAGAACAAGGTGCATCTGTGTAATGATCCTGCTGTTTATTCAGCTTCCTCATTACATTACATTACATTTACATTTTGCAGACGCTCTTATCCAGAGCGACTTACAGGAGCATTTAGGGTTAAGGCCTTGCTTAAGGGCACATCGAAAGATTTTTCACCTAGTCGGCCCGGGGATTAGAACCAGCGACCTTTCGGTTACTGGCACAACGCTCTTACCCACTAAGCTACCTGCCACCCTGATATCCCACACCTGTCAGATGGATGGATTATCTTGGCAAAGGAGAAATGCTCACTAACAGGGATGTAAACAAATGTGTGCACAACATTTTAGAGAAAAGCTGGAAAATTTCACTTTACATGTTGCGTTTATATTTTTGTTCAGTATATGATATTGGGAGAGACCATTTTCAGAAGAGGTTTCAAAATATTGGACGTCAGAGGTCAGGTATTGACCGAACACAAACCTTATAATTTCACTCAAAGGAATAGTTGATGACATAAGTTGCAGCCTGTAGCAAGACCACAGTACATGATCCGACTTGTTTCTAATCTGTTTAATCAGTCATAGCAAGACAGAGAAATGCAGCCCAGGCTCTCAACAACAAGGAAGAGGCCTACTTGTTCAACCAGATAATGTGTGATCAAGATTTTAATTATTTGGTAAAGTGGTTGTCCCACTGGCTATCATAAGGTCAATGCACCAATTTGTAAGTCGCTCTGGATAAGAGCGTCTGCTAAATGACGTAAATGTAAATATTCTGCAATATGATCAATTAAAAAGTGATCCACTACTTACAGTCATGCAACTTGTAGCCTACATGTTGATATCATATAACCGTAAATATCAACAACTAGAGGAAAATAGCAGGTCCATCATCCTCTTCACACAACAATAAAAAATGCATGAAAACAAAATGAAACACATGGACAATGTCCTCACCAAAAGCTTTCACAGCCATCCACTGCCAGGCCTACAGTTTTACAGGTATTTCAGGTCAGCCGTTTTTGCTCATGGCATCAGTGAAGAATACCCACATTTATAGAGAAGACACGTCCTGTCCTGGTGACCCATATTCAACATGGAAATGTTCTATGATGTGCATGTCAACTCTAGAGATCTCTCCCCCTACGGAGTGGATGGTAGAGCAGTATTTCAAAACAATCACTAGTTTCTGTCCAGGGAATGGCCTCGTTTCTTTGTCAATGGAATGTCCACGGTTTTAATGGATTTTAGGTAAAACACATTGAGCAGTAGGCTAAGCGCAGAGATAAATCCATCCACTATTGCACGAACCAAAGAGTAGCGGTAAGAAAGAGCCTCAAGTTTAATTTAGACCTATGTTTATCTAAGCAATGGCGGAATCATAAATCGCCTACATCCATGCCTGAAGTAGCAAAAAAGGTGATGAAGTCTCAAACGAAAATGTTTTGAACATAGTAGTATAGTTATTGCAATTCTTTATCCCTTAAATGTAATTTAAATGCAATACAGTTTCTGGCCCAATTACCAATTTGGAAAAATCATATGCACTTGTTGAATAGTTAATCTGAATCAGCTGGACATAGCATTCAAATACAATGCTGCAGACAGGCGACAAGGTGTCAAATGCTGGGAGGATTAAGCCAATGAATATGGCCTATAGAAACCATTTGTGTTGCTGGACAAGAGTAACAAAGGTGGCTACTTTGTACACACCGAAGGCTGGAACTGATGAGCCAGCGTGGACAACGACCTTTGTTCTGCCTATAGGCTAAATCGGAAATTATTCTTAAACTTTTGTTTATTAGGCAGTCCAATGTGCTTTGTGATTTCAAGGTAGTCTATGCAAAAGTTGACAATGTTTTAAACGTGATGACGACAGCTTGTGTGCTATGCGGAATTGTATGAAATCGTGCTAGAATTATCAATTCAAATTGTTGCCATCATATGTATGCAGACCAATTTTTTATCACTGTAAATAGTGCGTTTGACATTTTGCTACAATGTCGCAATCGCAGCTAATATTACAGTTAGTGAAGTTCACGGATAACCATTGCTTCGTCCCACACTGTGTCACGTTGCGGGACGAAGCAAGGACAACCACTCTCCTTACCGAGGAGCAGTAACTTGACCTCTCTTGCGGCTTTCTCCCCGTCGTCCCGCAAATTCCTGTCGATCATTTTACTACGCTCCACCGCCGCCTTATCGTCCGTGCTCAGGGTACACCCCATCCTCAAACAAATCCTCCGAACCCAAGTGATGCAAAAATATCAAATATATACAGTACCAACATGCAAGGGTTAAAAAGCGAGCCGCTGCTCCCCGAGACGCACACACGCCCTTGTGTGAAAGCTATCGGGTCGCTTGGATTGACACTTTTTTTTTTAAGATAAAAAAAGGACCAGGAGTGTACTTCTTCAATCCACTATAGTCCTATGCTTTCAGTCAGTGTAAACTATTTCTCGCGTCGTGGCATAACTCGTTTTAAATGAAAACAGTTCCACGGCGAATTGATCTCTCTCTCTCAGCGCATCCGTCTCCACACGCTGCCACAGTGAGCTCTGCTCATTCAACTACAATTGCCACCAGCTGGCTACACGAATACTTCCTGTTTCAGTTTTTTTCTGTCAAAATTTCAGACTGACCTTTGAGTCAATATATTGTGGTCTTTGGAAATGCCTAATACTGTAAGTGACATTTCATATCACATGAGAAAACAATGTACTGTCCTGTTTTCTTGTCTGTGTAGAAAATATTTTAGGGACTATCCTACTTCTGACACCGTTATAGGGAAACCAAGGCAAACACGCTATCCACCCCCAAGAGAGACCTCTAGAGATATATCATACGGTTCATACAGATTCTTAGGCTACTAGGATGTTATAATATATTTTCATCATCAAGCCATAAGGGTTGTTATAGGATACGTGATTTCTTATTCCACTGCCTTATTCTTTGATTCTAGTATCCTACTCCTACAGTTAACATAGAAGTTACAGTACAAATAGAATGAATTAAAACGTTTTTTAATCCCAGAATTCAACAATATCTAAAGGGTATGCAACACCTGATTTGTAGTTTTATTTCTGCCACCTGGTGGTTTTATAGAGGAAAGACCAATCTCCATAGAAAAACCCCATCTCCACGTTCTGATAGAGATACCTTATGAATAGTTTGCATCATAGGAGGCTGCTGAGGGGAGGATTACTCATAACAATGGCTGGAATGGAGTGAATGGAATGGTATCAAAGACACGTGTGTTTGATACCATTCCATTTATTCCTTTACAGCCATCCTCCCCAATTAAGGTGCCACCGGCCGCCTGTGGTCTGCACTAAATTAGTGGCCCAATGAAACAACTCAGAAGGAAGAGTGTGTGTGAGGTTCTCCATAGTAAAATTATAGCCTTGCATGAAAGTGGAATGGCATGAACTTGAATAACCAGGTAAGGAATCTACTTATTTTCAAAATAGCTAAGGTTTGAATATTTATCAATGTTTTACACCTTTAACCAAGGAGAAGCTGTATAGGTTCTCTGTAAAAATTCCAGCAAATAGTATCAATCCACACCGAGTTCAATTTGATCATATAATAGTGATTACTGTTGATTTGCAGCACCTGGTTCCTGCTGTAACCTTGGCCTTAAGATGCTTTTGGGAAACTGGGCCCAGGTTGGTGCAGCCAGGGAACATTTCCTGCATGCCTTTTACATAACATTTCACTTTCAAATGGCGATGTTTAGGAGTACATGCAAAATAATGGTGGTGACCCCTGCTTTTCTAATGGTTTCCTATAAACAGATTTCCCTTTGTGACCACAGCCACAGGTCAGGTGCTGAGGAGAGTAGAAGAGGTAGCTACAGAATTGTAACGTGGTATGTGATGGCTCCATACAGCGTTACAGCTTGGCTAATGGAAAGCGCCAGCACCCATTTTTCAACTAATCTGTTCTTGGCAATATTTTCTTCGTTTTCGAATCGGAAGAAAAGTGAATCTTATAAATGTCCGTGTCCAGTTGCAGACCTGTGGTCTGTCTGTCTTACAGAAGAGCCAGGAAGATGTGGTGAAGGAGATGGTGAGCCTGGTCAGAGAGATCGGGCCAGTGGCTGCTTTCAGGAAGGTGCTGATTGTCAGAGGTCTCCCCAAGACCTGCTGTGGGAAGGTATCCGTGCCAACCTGGTCAACGGGAAGCCATAATGTAACTCCCTTCACCAGCCATTCACCTAAACTAAACTTAGGTTGAATTCAACAAGCCCTTTGAATCACATTGAAAAACGTGAGCCATTCAGGCACACTTTGAGGGATGGTTGCATAGAAATGAATAATGGTTGTTTCTGGACAACAAAGGTGGAATTATTCACTGAGATTCCTGTACAGCTGCCAATTTAGTTTTCTGGTGAGCCGGGTGTTGGATAAATTGAATTCATACTGCTAAATTGGATAAAAGTTTGAGGATCATATAAAATATCAAATTCTCTCACAATGTAATCCAATTTAAGCTGATTTTAAGATATAAAAAAGGCTACTGTGGAAGCCTCTTGTCTCCACAGATCACTCCTACCATTGAGGACCCAGATGTGGGCAAGGACATTGAGAGGATGGTGAAACAGGAGCAGAGACCTGATGGACAGTGACTCTCTCTAGGCTGCTCCTGTAACCTCTAACCTCTCGCCTGGGCAGCAGTCTAATTACCTATACTGGCCCTCTCCTGAGTTGTGGTGCTGTGAATGAACATTATAACCTACTTCCTACATTAGGGGGCCATCTTCACAAACTAACACTCGACCCCAAGCAGTAAACTAACCAACGGAATATGCTGAAGTCCTCAGCAAGATCCAAAATAAAACATGTTGGGATATCAATCAAAAAAATGAAACTTGGCCATGAACGGGATCTTTTTCACTTACTGATACACTGGAGCCTTCAGTGGCCTCTTACTTACACTGCCTAGGAGCATGCTGGTGGAGAATGCAGGTGAAGAGAACATAGGGATGAATACTCATTTGAAACTCTGAACCCCTGAGTTCCTCGATAGCTCAACAGGTTAGTGCTGGAGTTGCAAGCCACCAGCCAACTCCAACATGGGTTTGAATTCCAGCTTTTCCCAAGATCTTTGTATTTAAGTGTTTTAGACTTGTCTGGTTAAATATCACGGATGAGCACTTGTCAGATCTCAGGAGTGGCTCATGAGGTATATGCTGGGGTTTTCACACCCAGCACTTGAAGATCACATTCCTTGCAATGTGGGTTCAAGCCCCACTCAGTCTGTCTCTCCTTCACAGGTCGATGTGTTGTCCATTCCGGTGGAATGGGAGGAGATGTTGCTGGATTCAGGATCTGGTATGTGGGCTGGGGTTGCCCAGGATGGTGTACTGGCAGGGACACCCCATAGGGGAGGGGTAGATGGGGGCACTGGCTCCCCTGAGAAAAGGAGAACATAAACAGGAGTATTGGGGAAGCCAGAAGAACAGGACAAGGGCTAATGCAGGTGTCTCCTACATGTGAGGCATGGTTTCAAATCCTGCAATTATTATATTCAAGCCTCTGATCATTTGCATGGTTAGATATGATGGCATGGCGTAATGGGTTAATGCATACTAATTCAATTCCTAAACCATCTTCTCATTAACAGACACTACGCCACTGAGGTACAGCTTACAGCAAAATAAAAGCTTTTACAGCTCTTCCAACCTATGTGAAATGAAAAGCAAACAAGACTGAACTGAGAACCTTGCATCTTTTAATAGTTTACCAGACACTCTCATACAGAGCAACTTACAGTAGTGAGTACATACATTTTTGTACTGATCCCCCGTGGAAATCAAACCCACAACCCTGGCGTTGCAAGCGCCATGCTCGACCAACTGAGCCACACGGGAGTGGCATTAGTCTGAAATGGTAATGTTAGTCATGACCCCAGTCTTGCAATGTCATTAAATATAACTGCATTCACTAGATTTAATTTAATACATCTTGTAATGTAATTCCTAATATATTGTAACTATTCCAATAGGTTTCACATGAAGAGAGGCATGCTCATGTGCCTGTTTGCGAAGCAAGGAACAAAAATTGAAATGGGTTTAGAACTTTTATTGTGAAGATGAGAATTAAAATTGGAAGGGAGGAAGCCAAGCAGACTGTAGGGTAATAACACATAGCTGTGGTAGGCTGCTGTGGTGATGGCGTCGTCCTGAAGTATCTCAATGTGTGAAAGACCAGTCATTTCAACCAATATTTTACTGACAGTATTAATTTTTTATTGACAATTAACATTTGCTTGAACACCCTCATTCAGACAGCAGTTTATTATGTGGAATGCATATGCTGCTTTGGCATATTGAAAAAGGAATCACACATAAGCTTTATTCATGTTTGGCCCAGCTTTGTGAACCTGTTGTAGTGATTCTTCAGGTGGAGTTTGATGCCCTCCTGTGGATTAAATACATTTAAATAAAAATTTGTAATTTAGCGGACGCTCTTATCCAGAGCAATTAGGGTTAAGTGCCTTGCTCAAGGGCAAATCAACAGATTTTTTACTTAGTCAGCTCTGGGATTCAAACAAGAAGCCTTTCGGTTTCTGGCCCAACGCTCTTAACCACTAGACTACCTGCTGCCCGTAAAGGGGAACAACAGGGTGTGGCAGGTCAGGAGGGCAGAGGAGGCTGGTGGAAGGCACTATAGGAGGATGGATTCATTGTAATGGCTGGAATGGAATATATGGAACGGTATCAAACATATGGAAACCCCACATTTGAATCCGTTCCATTAATTCCAATCCAACTATTACAATGAGCCTGTCCTCCTATAGGTCCTCCCACCAGCCTCCTCTGGGTCAGGGTGGTTCATAAAGTAGAGATATGGATATTGGACTGAAGGTCACCTGGAGGGAAGAGGAGGAACCTATGAACTTTAAGATAACAACATCTGAATAACAGACGTCAGTACGGTATTGCAATAATGACTACACCTGTTCAACAAAAGATGTATGTCTATATTTGTAACACCAGGGGGCATATTTGTGACACAGAATCACCCACATACTGTATGACCTGACATATGACCAGACTGAGGGAGAAGATAACTCCAATATCACTCAAATGTATGGCTGTCATAAGCATGGTTTGCCATAATCAAGATAATGTATCTTCTTCTTCGTTATCAGCATGGGATTGATAAAGCTCTGCAAATTCCCATGAAAACATATAGTTGTGGATATATTATCTGAAAAGTACCCAATTCGTCTCCTCTGACACACCTCCAACAGTGACCATCTCATCTCTTCCACTAAGCAGGGGGAGAGTTTAAAGCAATCTTCACCCCATCAGGAAATAATATTAGAATAGAATAGAATATCCAGTTAACACAACACGATATAAAGACACCTGCTCTGTATTTAAAGGTACATAAATCACAGTGCCTCTCAGAGCATCTCCTTCCTTCTAGACTCCTCCTCAGTTAAGCAGAGCTCTAATCAGCTGTCATATAGTACAGTGATACCTGTGGGCCAGGAGCCATCATCACCAACCTTCAACCCCCAGTTGTCACATTATTATATACCTCCTATCAGTGGGCTGCCTGGTTTATGACCAGCTATGTCTGTCTGTACTTGTCCTTCAGTCTCAGTCTCTCTGTCTCTCCACTGGCACGGCTGCTGCTGGGACCTACATACACCAACAGACAGAAACACACACCACCATGAGTTGCTGTAACAAGCTGTGTGGGCTAAAGGCTGGAATTGCGGCTGGAATTGCGGTGGCCATATTAGGTATAATCCTTATCCCTGTGGGGAACAATATCATCCGTGAGACTGTTACAACGGTGAGTGTCAGCTTGCTAGAGGTGTAAACATTGTGGAGGTTAATCAAAGCATGAGAGGTGGTCAAGAGAAAAATTGAAATAGGCTATGCATAGAGGATTTCTGAGAGGTCCATTTAGGAAAAAGTGGTTTGATGCTAGCAAGAAAGGGACATGAGAGTAGATTAGAAATAGTAAGTGAAGGAAACTTCTCCATTTGTTCAATCTCTTGTGTTACTAGGTCCCAGGTCATATTTTCCAAATGCATCTAAAAAGTTGACAGCCACTTTGGACATAACTTAAATAAATGAGTGAAAAGATTGCTGCTTTACTTAAAACCAGGGCACTGTATAGAAAGTGTTTCTGTCTGTCTGTCTGAATGCAGGAGTCGGTCATCGAGCCTGGGACCACAGCCTGGGACAACTGGGTGTCTGCAGAAGTACCTGTGTACAGACAGTTCTGGCTCTTTGACGTGCAGAACCCACTGGACGTGGTGGAGAATGGGTCAAAGCCAAAATTGGTGGAGAAAGGGCCCTACACATACAAGTAGGTCTCTGCTCACTCAAATGTCTCTAAAAGATCAACAAAATGATGTATATACGATGTGCATAATCTCTGTTAGGTGATTTCAACCCTGTATAGAGAAACAAAACCTATGGTGTTGTTAATCTCCGCTTTGTATTCTAAATATAATTGGTTGACTTTGAATTATAAATTGCTCTTTAATATCTACAATTAATATAGATGAAGAGAAAACACCTCTATTTTAATACATCTAATCTAGAGTCTAATCTAATCTGATACAATGTACAAGAGAGTCACTGGGTGAGAAAGCAGGAGACGAAAGGGTGTGTGACACTCCTCCGTGTGTCTCTCTCTACCAATCAGGACGCGGTACCTGCCCAAAGAGAACATCACGGCCAACCCAGAGAACCACACCATCTCCTTCCTGCTCCCTGCGGGGGCCATATTTGAGCCGTCCATGTCTGTGGGGTCTGAGGAGGACAGTGTCACTTCTCTCAACCTGGCTGTGGCTGTAAGTGGGTGACTCCTCAATACCATGTGATGGCTCTCCACCTGTCTGAGTGGATGTTGTGTATTCCACCTCTGTCAGGGTTACTTTGTCTGGAGGAGAGAAGAAGGAGAATAAGGGGAGCTGGGGTTGAAGGGAGCCGACTGTCTGGATTGTATGAGCACAGTTATGGGGCCCAAGCGTTTACTGTTTCTACAAACCACTACTTATTTTGTTGTGAGTCTGGCTGTGGTGGTCTCGCAACACTCCAGTGTTGTTATTGTGAATGTTTGGTTGAAGTGCACATGTATATACAGTGAGGGAAAAAAGTATTTGATCCCCTGCTGATTTTGTAAGTTTGTCCACTGACAAAGAAATGATCAGTCTATAATTTTAAAGGTAGGTTTATTTGAACAGTGAGAGACAGAATAACAACAAAAATATCCAGAAAAACGCATGTCAAAAATGTTATAAATTGATTTGCATTTTAATGAGGGAAATAAGTATTTGACCCCCTCTCAATCAGAAAGATTTCTGGCTCCCAGGTGTCTTTTATACAGGTAACGAGCTGAGATTAGGAGCACACTCTTAAAGGGAGTGCTCCTAATCTCAACTTGTTACCTGTATAAAAGACACCTGTCCACAGAAGCAATCAATCAATCAGATTCCAAACTCTCCATCATGGCCAAGACCAAAGAGCTCTCCAAGAATGCCAGGGACAAGATTGTAGACCTACACAAGGCTGGAATGGGCTACAAGACCATCGCCAAGCAGCTTGGTGAGAAGGTGACAACAGTTGGTGCGATTATTCGCAAATGGAAGAAACACAAAATAACTGTCAATCTCCCTCGGCCTGGGGCTCCATGCAAGATCTCACCTCGTGGAGCTGCAATGATCATGAAAACGGTGAGGAATCAGCCCAGAACTACACGGGAGGATCTTGTCAATGATCTCAAGGCAGCTTGGACCATAGTCACCAAGAAAACAATTGGTAACACACTACGCTGTGAAGGACTGAAATCCTGCAGCGCCCGCAAGGTCCCCCTGCTCAAGAAAGCACATATACATGCCCGTCTGAAGTTTGCCAATGAACATCTGAATGATTCAGAGGAGAACTGGGTGAAAGTGTTGTGGTCAGATGAGACCAAAATGGAGCTCTTTGGCATCAACTCAACTCGCCGTGTTTGGAGGAGGAGGAATGCTGCCTATGACCCCAAGAACACCATCCCCACCGTCAAACATGGAGGTGGTAACATTATGCTTTGGGGGTGTTTTTCTGCTAAGGGGACAGGACAACTTCACCGCATCAAAGAGATGATGGACAGGGCCATGTACCGTCAAATCTTGGGTGAGAACCTCCTTCCCTCAGCCAGGGCATTGAAAATGGGTCGTGGATGGGTATTCCAGCATGACAATGACCCAAAACACACGGCCAAAGCAACAAAGGAGTGGCTCAAGAAGAAGCACATTAAGGTCCTGGAGTGGCCTAGCCAGTCTCCAGACCTTAATCCCATAGAAAATCTGTGGAGGGAGCTGAAAGTTCGAGTTGCCAAAAGTCAGCCTCGAAACCTTAATGACTTGGAGAAGATCTGCAAAGAGGAGTGGGACAAAATCCCTCCTGAGATGTGTGCAAACCTGGTGGCCAACTACAAGAAACGTCTGACCTCTGTGATTGCCAACAAGGGTTTTGTCACCAAGTACTAAGTCATGTTTTGCAGAGGGGTCAAATACTTATTTCCCTCATTAAAATAGAAATCAATTTATAACATTTCTGACATGCGTTTTTTGGATTTTTGTTGTTGTTATTCTGTCTCTCACTTTTCAAATAAACCTACCATTACATTTATAGACTGATTATTTATTTGTCAGTGGGCAAACGTACAAAATCAGCAGGGGATCAAATACTTTTTTCCCTCACTGTACCAGATTGGGACTTTTGTATCCTATATGTTCAATGCTCTATAATGCTAGAGGCAATAATACAGCAATTTGTAGGACACAGCCCTCTCTCGCATGTCACCATATCAGTCATAAAACGTTGTTGTTGTAATCCTCTATCTGTATGAGCTGGGGAAGCAGTAATATGCACGTGTACTGACATTGTGTAATGTACTCGTTTTGAACAATGAAAATACAACTTCATTTTTCTTCTCCTTCCTTTCAGGGTGGGTACAAGTTGTTTCCCCCATGGGTACTGGAAGCTGCAATAAAGTTAAACAATGTCTCACTGTTCCAGCGACGCACAGTGAGGGAAATACTCTGGGGTTACAAAGACCCCATTCTGAAAGGGACACTGGGCCTCTTTTTTCCTGTAAGCTCACCTGCATATCATTTTCATACACCTTCCCTATATAGAATAATACAAATCCTTTATTTATTTGAATATGTACATTATTCCAAAATACTAATCTACATTATTTATGTGACATTCACTGAAAATGTGAGAATAACTTAATCAAATGTATTGTTGTAAAACCCTTTTGAGTTGTAGCTACCTAACTGTTCCATGATGTGGTGTGCTGTTTCCTCAGTACAATGGTACCTATGATGGGCCATACAGGGTCTTCACAGGCAAGGATGACATCTCTAAAGTGTCTATCATTGACAGTTGGCAGGGGGAAAAGTGAGTCTTTCTTGAACCTCAACACACTAAAGTTGATGGAGAGTTGTGAGGGTGGAATCGAAAATTGAGCAATGAGTACTTACTAACCTCCCCCCCATATCATAACAGGGGCCCATGATGTAATTATCTTACCGTTATTCCGTAACCGGATGTAAATCCACTTAATCTACTGTAATTTCAATAACCCAAATAAAAAATAAATAAACTCCAGGTGTCATGTCATAGCTGACACCCCATTCTTTCTGCAGACATCTTTGATATATAACATATTTTTTGGAAAAAGTGGCCACATTTTACCGTAATTCTGTTACCAAAATGTGCATCTGCACAGTTCTTCTAGTAAATGTGTTTTTGTGACATTTTCTGTATACATTGTTCAAAGTAGTCCTTGTGCATAGAGTTGCATGGTTTGTTAAACTTTTAAATCAATGTTTTTTGTTTGGCCTACATTTTAAAGTGTAAAATCTGAGTCTGTTACTGTGGAATTGCCAATATTGTCAATTTAGTCTAATGACATTATGTCATGCAGCATCATCTGTAGAACTCTCCCGGCAAACCATGTAAAGCCACAGGTCTTTGGTGATTGTAGGCAGGTGTGGACTGGCCATCTGGTATTTTGGGCAAATGCCAGATGGGCTGGTCAATTTTTAGCCTAGTGGGCCTGTCTAACTAGTTTTTCTTGCCCAAAATAATTATCTGACTAATAATGGGGGCCTCAAATAAAAACATTTTGTTGGTATGGGGGCCTCAAGGAAAATAAATGGGCCGTTGTGTTTGAAATGCCAGGGCCAATTTATTGTCCCAGTCCGCCCCTGATTGTAGGTAGTTGTGTGTCTGGGTCATATTACCCAATAACTGATGGCTTTACTGATGAGCCCATTTCTCTCTAATAGGAAGGTGTCTTTCTGGAAGGACACATACTGCGACATGATCAACGGCACAGGTACAGTCACCCAAATAGCCAGGCAGCAGACAACTTGCATTGCATCACTGTCTTGTTGAATTACATTTTACTCTATCATCACGTAACCAAAACATTTAAAACCAATTAAGAATACTTGAGAATCATTACTAAGTCATCTCATACTCTCATGGTTAATTCTAAATGATGTTCTTTACCGTTCTGACTATCTTATATATTTCACCAGATGGCTCGTCATTCTCTCCCTTCCTGGACAAGAAGAAGCCTCTGTACTTCTTCTCCTCTGACATCACCAGGTGGAGTGATCTTCATTTACATATTGGGGTGGATAGTAATGTTCAGATCTAATGTAGACTGGTGTTACGAAGACAAGTGGAAATTATAACTGATTATGTTTTGCAGTGGCCCTAATCTGTAAGGCAAATTTTATCAGCTTTAATCCTGTTCATTGCCATCATACAGCCAATAAGCATTTACTACTTGTTTATCATCCCCCTTGAAGTCTGGAAGGGACTCTTCACTATGTCCTTTGGCCTAATATTCACATACACTTTAGTCAGATCTGGGGCCATTTGCATCGAGCATCTCAGAGTAGTTCTAATAATGATCACAAGAGGTCAGGCTCCGGCAAAAACAAAGAGCCTTGTCTCCTAACAGCACTGTTCTTCAATGTCTTCAGGTCTGTGTCGGCTGAGTATGAGAGGAGCCTGAACCTGAAGGGGATCGAGGTGTACCGGTTCAAACTACCCCCGCTCACCTTAGCCTCCCCTGCAGTCAACCCAGACAACCAGTGCTTCTGCACGGACTCTGTGGTCACTAAGAACTGCACATTGGCCGGAGTCCTGGACATCAGCGCCGCTCGCGGTAAGGGATACAGGCAACAATCACTAACTGGTTCCTGCACTGCTGGGCATCAGCGAATAAATATCATAATATGATCTAATTATCTATTAGCACTGTATGAATGGCACAGAAGTCTAATACATTTATATTTTAGTCATTTTAGCAGACGCTCTTATCCAGAGAGACTTACATGAGCAATTAGGGTTAATAGCACATAGCATTTACTGCAGTTCCATTGGACTACAAGCAGGTCCCAGAGTTTTTCCTGGTCAGGGAAACTGTTGGTTCTACACATACTGTATGCATGTACTGTATACAGTACCAGGTCCATCTTTGATCTTCTCAACCAGGACAACCAGTCTACATCTCCCTGCCCCACTTCCTGCATGGTAGTCCATACCTGGTTGACGATGTGGAGGGCCTTAGTCCTAGTGAGGAGCATCACGTCACGTTCCTGGATGTGGAACCGGTGAGAGCTCTGCATCCATTCACCTTTAACCTCTGACCTCTAGGATATGTTAAATGACCTTCCCAACTATGCAGTCATCTGTGAATATGCTAACGCTCCCCCCAAAAATAGCAAGTCTTAGAACGCATGGTATTCATGTGCTGGCCTCTTAATAAGCTACACCCTTTTGCATTTGCATCTATTTTGATTTTGACAGGGGACCTACATACACCCACAGACAGAAACACACACCACCATGGGTTGCTGTAACATGCTGTGTGGGCTAAATGCTGGAATTGCGGCTGGAATTGTCTGTTGCTGGCGTGTACAGTACAGTAGGCCTAATTTCTGTGGGAATAAATGTGAGTCTGATTTGATTTGGTGTTCGTTTGTTTCTGTCAGACCACTGGGTTCAGTCTGAGGTTCGCTAAGAGACTGCAGGTGAACATGATGTATGGCCCCTCCAAGATCATCACGTAGGTTTAATGTCTTGGTCTATTATTTTCCGTACTTTACTATTGTATATAGACACTCATCCAATAACATCTCTCTCTCATTACATATTCTCCAGTGTGTTAAAGAAAGTGAAGGATTACACCATATTCCCTATAGTTTGGCTAAACGAGGTAAGTCATTTGAGTTGTACTTACTGCTGCCAGGTCTTACTTCTAAAGCTTTAACTTGCCTTTGTTATTGCATATTCCCAAAGTATTTCCTAAGTATATAACCTCTCGTTTCTGTACATGCTATACCTCAATGACTGTCTGTTTCTGCAGACGGCATCCCTGGATGACGAGACAGCAGACAGGTTTAAGAAGGAGCTGTTATCTCGTATTGACATGCTTGAGACGGTGCAGTTCACACTGATAGGCTTAGGGTTATCAGCCTTTGTACTCTGCATAGTGGCCCATTGTTTGGTAAGCAGAAACGACAACAAGCTTGTGTGAGAGGGACAATGCAGCTGTACAACAGAGGAACAGCGCGGGTACACGGATATCAGTGTACTGTAACTTTTAATATCTCTTAATTTCAATGTTATTTACAATGTAAATATATATTGTAGGCATTGTGTGAGTTAGAATGTACATTATTTTGTAAAAATTATTATAAACTGTTCTTTCATGTAATTGTAATTTGATTTGCACACACCTCGCTGCTAGATTTTGGTCAGGGATCTTGAAAGCTAGAATATACAGTGGTTGAAATTGCTGTAACATTCATGTAGCTAACATTCATGACTCCAATAAAAATAAATAAATGCTGATTCAAATGTATTCAGCTTAATCTTGGCTCACACTGAAGTTGAGCTATGAATATCAATGGAGGCAGGAACGGGGAGGAAGTCAAGTTATTTTTTAAATGATACCCTGCTTCTCAAGGGGTCTTAACTAGGGTTATGAACATGGCATGAGTCTAGCAAAACCGGTCCACATCCCCATGGGAAGTAACCAGCATAGGTTCTCTCATTGCTGGAATAAACCGCTCTATTGTACATTTGAAGCCAAATTATTCTGTTTCCCTTTCACCTCATGTGGCCTGTAAATCAAAATGATAGTGAAAACACCCCCATACGGATGATTATTCTGTGATTTCTGCATGGCACTTGGGTTTGTTTAGTGAGAAAGCACTGTTTTTGCCCAGCAGGAACCCTCTCTTAGTTTTATGGGGTTTTAAATAACCATCTGCCAGTTCCCGGGGCTCTTTGATACCTCTGTTAGTCTGGAGAGTACAGTAACAGAGGAAAGTGTTTCATTGAGATTGAAGGAGACATCTTTACTTGCCTTCATACTCCTCAGCTCTCTCGCCTTCTCTGCACCAGTGCACTCTGTAAGGCGACCATTTTCTTTCTAAGCCATATGTTCTAAGATGTGTGGCTGTTTGAAAATGAATATTAAATGCTGAATACGAATCTACAAACGGAAACTAACCAATATTCAATGCTAGTTTCAACAGCAGCTACTGATATCTTCATTGAAATATTCTGAAGGAAAGTAGGCCAGGCCTAAGTATAATTTATCAAGTATTTAAACTTGTGGGTACATAATAAATCACATTGTAAATATATTCAGCCATCACTTGGAGTCATTACACTGTTTCCCAGAATTCTTACCCGTTTCCGTTTCCCAGATCCACTCCGTTTGCATGGGCAGCTTCTTCCTACCTAGAATTCCTCAGAAGTGACCCCTGACCTCATTCTCAGTATTAATGCCACGTTCACGTGCTAGTCGGAACTAGGAAACTGACATTTCCGACTTGCTAACTGGTTGTAGTTATTATGCACGTGCGCGGTCAACCAGTTAGCAAGACGGAAATGTAAGTTTCCTAGTTCCGACTAGCACATGAACACAGCAAAAATCTAGCCAATAGTACAGTAATGTGATTTTTTAAATTCATAATGCAATTTCATCAGTGGAGGCTGCTGAGGGGACGATTGCTCATAATAATGGCTGGAATGAAGTGAATGGAATGGCATCAAACACATGGAAACCATGTGTTTGATGCATTTGATACCATTCCACATATTCCGCTCCAGCCATTACCACAAGCCCGTCCTCCCCAATTAAGGTGCCACCAACCTCCTGTGAATTTCATACATTAAATAAATATGTAATTCCTAAGCATGACTGTAGACGGTGAAAGTGTATCACATCTGAAGTGAAATATAGTGACTCCCCTGTCAGATTAATCTAGGACTACTTACAACCAGAATGTATGAAATTCAAAGTAGTTTTTAAATGCATTTATTCAGGCTGTCATTACATCAATAAATAGACATACACAAGTTTCATGATAACATGGAAATGACATTGAACATAGACATTCACTAAGACGACACTTCAACTTATTTGTTAAAAGGTTGAATTGATCTCAAAACTTAAAATGAGTCATCAGTCGAGAGATTTATGTTAAGGAAAAGCCAGACCTTCAAAAAATATTTTGTCAAAACGAAAATATATCTCTACGATTTGCAGATACGGTCAATAATATTTGATGAAATATGTAATTATATACACAAGGGTCACATTCAAAAGCACAGAGCCACAAAAACACAATGACATAAGTTACAATGATGAAAACATAGAATGAAAATCTCTGTACCAACCATGACTATATCTACACAGACTATACTTCTGAGACAAACAGGAAAGAGATATTCACACTATATAAACAGAGAACGCCAATCTGACCATCTCACAAACTGTGAATTTAATGCATTATTCAAAATGATTAAAATGATATTCAAGTTAAATGGTCATCATGATTCTTTTTGATCATGCATGTCTGCCTTGCTGTACGTGAAATTAAAACTCAGTAAGGAGATGATATATATATATCTCTTTATCAAATCATGGATCAAGAAAATGCAAACCCCAAAGTCAGGTGTGTATACATGTCTGTACCTGAATACAAAAGCTAGGATGTCTGTGACTGCTATACTCCAGTGGTATAAAACCAATCCAGCGATGTATTGCAAATAGCCACAAAGTTTAGAAGGATTTTATATACATTAACATGCTTATGTGCTGAAAACACAACACAGTATCATACACTATGAAAGAGATACTTGTACTGTATGGCACACTTCTTGTCAATGTCCCGTACCATTTAAGGACATCATAATGTTCCAAGTAAGGTGAATAAATACAGGAAAGAAGACGGATGCTGTGACCTAACATTTTACATTACCTTTGTCCTATTAAACGTGATGTTTATAAAATGACTGAGTAAGGATTGTGAACATGCAGGGTGGTCTTGCCTGTGTTCCTGTAATAAATTGAGCAGAATCTCTCCCAACAAAGTATCTTTGCTCACACAGCGCTACATGTTCTAGTGTAATGGTACTGTCCATATGGGTGGCAGCTGAGCTGGAGGTGTACTTTGGCCTAGCCACTATGTTTTAATTTCCAAGGCTGGAATATTTTTATTGGGACCACTTAGTATGGACAATATGCCCTTTGTATAGACAGTGCTGCTATTTTATCTGGTGTTAGAAGGGATAGAGTTTCTCCATAGAGACAGAGCTACAATGTGTACATAGAAATGGTTCATACGATGAGAGATTTGTTTTGATCTTGATGATAGCCCTGTCGTTTTGTCAAATGTAAAACTGTAATATATGTTAGTTGTAAACAGTGTTCATATAGATGAATATTATCTGAATATGACTCAATGTATAGTTGCAGAGCAGTGTAAACAGCTAGGGTGCTCCCTATAAAACATCCTTCTCGGATATGCAAATTAATATGCCAATGATTTCCCTACTCAATCACAATCTTTACCATGTGTAACTCCAGGTTTGTTCTCCTTGGACCAGACATCCATCCATATTAAGCCATTACATGCTGCCTGATACATTTCCCCATTCTGTAAATGTCTATACTGCAATATACTACAATACTGCTATTAGACCATTGTAAATGTCTATACTGCAATACACTACAATACTGCTATCAGACCATTGCCTACTGTATAGCGTGACTACAGTATATATGTGTGGCAAGTATTATCATACAACTTTGGGAGCAGCAGTGAATGCAGTAAGTCATCCTGTGTATGTAACCTACAACACCTGAACCTGATGTCTAAATCCACACATCTTCATGTGTCCTGATCCAGGGTCAGTGCTTACACCGCTGTCTAAATGGCGAGTGTGACAGGATGTGAGGTGTGTATGTATATCACAGTCATCTGGTCAGCGTACCTCATGCATATAAGAATACAGACAGCCCCAGGCAGGGTGAGTCCCACTCCCACTTCCTCCTTGTAAACCTGCAGTAGCCTAGGTGGAGCTGGGGAAGCGTGCAGTTCAGGTCCATTGCCTTTGGGCAGGGCAGGAGCTTGGGGGTTGTGTGTGTGTGTGTGTGTGGCCAGGTGTGTGTGTTCATGTATACCCCCCTCTCCACAGCCCTGTTAACCCCTTGTCTCCCCCAGTCAGACATCATCAGGCAGTTCCAGGTGGTTCCTGCGGTTGCGGCTCTTCCTGCGGTCTAGCAGGGGCTTGAGCTTGGCCATGTCTCCCCGGAGAGGAGGCCCTCCCCTCGGCCCCTGCTGCTGGGCCCCCTGCAGGCTCTGAAGCTGCTTCCTCTCCTTACAGTACTGCTGTATGGCCAGGCTCTCCGCAGGGCTGAAGGCTGAGAGCAGGGCCTTGGGGTGCAGGGTGCTGGCCCAGGCCCAAGGAGACTGCTGCTTGTCCATCAGCACCGACACCATGGCCTCACTCAGGACACGCAGGCGGATCTTGGCCACGGTGCGCTTGAAGGTGTTCTCCGTGGCCAGGCAGTAGTACAGGCCCTGGTCGGACAGCTGGACGGAGCGGATGAGCAGGCCGTGGTCAGTGGTGACCAAACGGTCACCCAGCTTCACCTGGAAGGGGGAAAGAGAGGTGTCAGCAGCATGGTCTTAAATTACCTATATCATAACACATTATACCACACCATGATCTATAGTCAAGTAAATCGAGCCAAAACAAATCGACTTAAAGTGGCACTCCAGTCTCCTTTTCACCTAATTTAACACTGGATTTACTGGATGTGAACTTACATGTGCCTTCATAACAAAGTAACTGACAAATGTATGAACGCTCAACACCTGTTGAATATGGCCGGTGTCAGTAAACGTTGGCAAAAAAAGCATAATTAAATTGTTGTCAGCAGCACAGTTGCAGTCACCAACACTCCGGATAACATAAAGACAGCCTAACCAGCTCTGCTAGGGTGAGTAAAATGGTCAGAGTGAGCTGTTCTCTCATTTGTGTCTGGAAGTAGCTAGCAAGCTAGCCAACGTTAGCCAGTTAGCTTGGGTGCTTGACTGCTGTTGTTAGGTCAGAATGCTCGGATCAACCCTACTTTTCGGCCAGAGTGTCCAGTGTGCGCTCCAAGAGCGAAACGCTCTGAATTTACAAAACGGCCAATCTGACAACGCTCTGAGTTTGCGAACATCCAGAGCACACTCTGGCACTCCAGATTAAATTTACGAACACACCCGTAGTATAAACCAGCCTTTAGTCTTGAAATCTTGGTTGTTTAGTACATAGCCTCACATGTGAATCCTTAAAGAGATGGGTGGGTCAAAAGCTTAAAAGGGTGTGAACGATGCTGAATGGGTGTAGACAAAGAAGAGCTCTCCAGTAGATACCAAAACATTCAAGGACCATTTTCTCAAAAGTGAGGTTACAAGTTTATCAACTTTCAAAGCAGAATTACTTTCCCATTGTTCCTCAACTGTAGTGTTTTATCCAATGTAAAAAACACAATTTCAAATTTTGCTACATAAGACCGAATCGAGCCGGTCGGTCAATTATTTTTTTACCCTTTAATGTGTCCTTTACTGTATGTATACTGGGGATATCGCTTTTTAATAGTAAAAGGTCAAAAATAGCTGGAGGACGTCTTTAAACAGTTCACCTGGAATACTCATTCTCATAGAATCTCTGATATAAATATTATGCATGAGCTACAAACAACAGTCAAATCTGTAAAATATGTGAATCTTTATCAAAGAGCAGGTGCTCTCTTTGCGCAGCCCCATATCATTTCTTATGGCCTGATTGGGAACAGTAACAGTTTTAGATGGTGTCAGTTATTTGTGAAATGTTTCCCCTGTTGAGAATGGACTCATTAATTAGGTCCCATATCATATCTGATCTACAGTATATCACTACTCATTGTCTTGCTACACCGGCAATAAAACACTTTGCAATGTCATCCCCGAGGCGTGACATGTTAGTGGTCTGATGCTATTTCAAACACGTCATCACAGTCAAATGATTGTTTTGAATGCCTTGATATACAGTACCAGTCAAAAGTTGACACACATTTACATTGACATTTTAGTCATTTAGCAGATGCTCTTATCCAGAGCGACTTACAGGAGCAATTAGGGTTAAGTGCCTTGCTCAAGGGCACCTACTCATTCCAGGGTTTTTCTTAATTTTTACTATTTTCTACATTCTAGAATAATAGTGAAGACATCAAAACTATGAAATAACACATATGGACTCATGTAGTAACTAAAAAAGTGTTAAACAAATCAAAACATATTTTATATTTGAGATTCTTCAAATAGCCACCCTTTGCCTTTATGACAGCTTTGCACACTCTTGGCATTCTCTCAATCAGCTTCACCTGGAATGCTTTTCCAACAGTCTTGAAGGAGTTCCGACATATGCTGAGCTCTTGTTGGCTGCTTTTCCTTCACTCTGCGGTCCGACTCATCCCAAACCATCTCAATTGGGTTGAGGATGGGGGATTGTGGAGGCCAGGTCATCTGATGCAGCACTCCATCACTCTCCTTCTTAGTAAAATAGCCCTTACACAGCCTGGATCATTGTCCTGTTGAACAACAAATGATAGTCCCACTGAGCCCAAACCAGATGGGATGGCGTATTGCTGCAAAATGCTTTGGTAGCCATGCTGGTTAAGTGTGCCTTGAATTCTAAATAAATCACAGACAGTGTCACCAGCAAAGCACCCCCACACCATAACACCTCCTCCTTCATGCTTTACGGTGGGAACTACACATGCGGAGATCATCCGTTCACCCACACCGCATCTCACAAAGAAACAGCGGTTGGAACCAAAAATCTCCAATTTGGACTCCAGACCAAAGGACACATTTCTACTGGACTACTGTCTATTGCTCATGTTTCTTGGCCCAAGGAAGTCTCTTTAGTAGTGGTTTCTTTGCAGCAATTCGACCATGAAGGCCTGATTCACACAGTCTCCTCTGAACAGTTGATGTTGAGAAGTGTCTGTTACTTCAACTCTGTGAAGCATTTATTTGGGCTGCAATTTCTGAGGCTGGTAACTCTAATGAACTTATCCTCTGCAGCAGAGGTAACTCTGGGTCTTCCATTCCTGTGGCGGTCCTCATGAGAGCCAGTTTCATCATAGCGCTTGATGGTTTTGGCAACTGTACTTGTAGAAACTTCTTGAAAGTTCTTGAAATGTTCTGGATTGACTGACCTTCATGTCTTAAACTAATGATGGACTGTCGTTTCTCTTTGCTTATTTGAGATGTTCTTGCCATAATATGGACTTGGTCTTTTACCAAATAGGGCTATCTTCTGTATACCCCCCCCACCATGTCACAACACAACTGATTGGCTCAAACGCATTAAGAAGGAAAGAAATTCCACAAATTAACTTAAGGCACACCTGTTAATTCAAATCAAATCAAATTTTAGCAGATGTTATTGCGGGTGTAGCGAAATACTTGTGCTTCTAGCTCCGACAGTGCAATTGAAATACATTCCAGGTGACTACCTCATGAAGCTGGTTGAGAGAATGCCAAGAGTGTGCCAAGCTTTCATCAAGGCAAAGGGTGGCTATTTGAAGAATCTGAAATATTAAATATATTTTGATTTGTTTAACATTTTTCTGTTTACTACATGATTCCATGTGTGTTATTTCATACATCTACAATGTAAAAAATAATAAAAAATAAAACCGTTGAATGAGTAGATGTGTCCAAACTTTTGACTGGTAGTGTAGATCCAACTAGATCAAGGTATTCGACACAATAATTTGATTGTGATGACGTTTTTGATATCGTAATAGACCACCAACAGCCTTTGGACTCAGTCTGTCCCGTGTGTTACTGACTGAGGAAAAAGGATGCCTCGGAATTTAACCAATTGAGCCAGCTCTGATGTTCAACACATAGAATGAATCATTCAATTTCTATGGTTCAACCCAGCTTCTCAATTAACTTTGACTCTGGAAGTTGTCTGACCTCTTTCCTCCTGTCATTGTCTCTGTGGATGAGCCAGCGGACGGAGGCCTGGGGGGACTTAGGAAGACACTCTAGGAAGGTGGTGTTGTTCTTCACCCCATATTGGGTCATCTCCACCGCGTTCCTGTACGCTGAAACAAGGGCGGTTCACACACACATCAATTCACTGACAGACATAAACCACACAGCTGGATGATGTACGTCCCAAGACTTCCAACAGTCAGGGTCAAAAGTTGACCTGAGGGTTAGGGACACCTGCAGTACAACCAAACCCTCCCAGTCACTCGGAGGAGAATCCTAACTTAACTTTTCACTTAGTCTCCCATTGACTTCAATGTATGACGAAGTGAACATTTCACTCAAGTTAAGATTATCCCCCAAGCATGCTTGTTTGTCAGATTGTATTCCGACTGAGATGCACTTCATATCTGTATAGTAGAACAAGCTTGGTCTTTAACTGTCAGCATTGTCATCTGATGTTTATGTTCCAGCCAATGAGCTCATCCCCATGCCTGATGGATGACAGGGTATACACTAATTAGCACCAATGACCATATGGTTTAGTCCCATGACACATGTTCATTTACACAGACTTATACTGGAATGTAGCACTCTGGGGACCGTAGCTCCTCCCCTTGTTAGACCGCTTGCCGACAGCTGACTGTGTGAATCATCTCTGTACAGTCTGTTCACACACACACACACACACACAGGGACTATACAGTAAAACACTATGCACCGGCTGCTGAACCATGAGAGGGCCTGAACTCAAATGACCCATAAACCAACAGAATCTATGTTAGACCCTTTTAGAGTAAAATGAGTACAGCTGGTATAGACTAGCAAATGAGTCAGCACACCAATGCCCTCTGTTGGCCAATTCAACAGAGCTGTGGGCTTCTCAGACATTTGGTGCACGTTGGCTGGATGTTGTCATACCTTTCAGGTTGAATCCTCTGCACTGAGTCAGTGGGTTGCCATGGATGATGTCCTGTCTTCTGCTCCTTCTGTATAGAAACCATAACCATCCATAAATATTTCCAATGCCACAATAGAGTACCCTATATAGTGGGTTAACCGTTGAATCCTGCCAAATATATTGTATATCTAGTTTCATTGCCTACATAAACTATTTGGAGAATACATACATTTCACAAAGCCCAGTAGCTTTGAAACCCTGTTATTCCAACCCTCCAGCCCATTATGAAAATCTCTAAAATCCCATAATATCAACAGTTAGGAAGGACCACTTTGAGCCAGACACAGCGGTGTGAGGAACATTTGACAGTATTATTCCACTGTATGGTTCAGTCGTCTCCCATCCAACATCTACAGGGAGAGAGAGCTTCAACAGCAGGCACATTTCCAGCAGATTTTCTGAGGAGTAAGGGGGCAGAGCCTCTGTTCCCTAACCAAGCTAAACTTGAACTGCGGTTGACTGTAATGGCAGCTGAGCAGCCGGCGAGAAGGGAAACCAGAGGAAGGGACTGTTCAAAGTAGAAAGTTATCACTCACTGTGCTACGGCTGTGTTATGGCTATGGTTGGATCAATTCAAGAATACATGGTGTATACACAGTCATTTGGGATGTCCTTTGGGTGGTGGACCATTATTTATGCACACAGGAAACTGTTGAGCGTGAAAACCCCAGCTGTGTTGCAGCTCTTGACACAAAGCGGTGCGCCTGGCACATACTACCATACACCGTTCAAAGGCACTTACATCTTTTGTCTTGTCCATTCACCCACCGAATGGCACACATACACAATCCATATCTCAATTGTCTCAAGGCATAAAAATCCTTCTTTAACCCATTTCCTCCCTCTCATCTACACTGATTGAAGTGGATTTAACAAGTGACATCAATAAGGGAGCATAGCTTTTACCTGGATTCACCTGGTCAGTCTGTCATGGAAAGAGCATGTTTTCTATACTCAGTGTATAATATCATTACAACCTGCAGATACATTGTATAACCAGCCTAATACATTGCCTTATACCAGTGGAATAACCTAGCTATGTAATTACAGTAACAGGCTAGGACGTGCATGCAGTATGCATATCTTTAGCTCAAAACCTTTGGTATTTTGGGGAAAACCAAACAACTAAGAGCTGTATATTTACTTGTACTTATTCCCCACTAATTCCCCATGAAAAACACCTAAACTATGTGAAGTGTTAAGGACCCCTTAACAACCTGGGTCCTCAGCACCAATGTTTTATGGTTAAAAGAAGACTGCACTGCACCATAGAATGGAATAACACTGTAAAATGTTAATATTGCCACTCGGTTTGCTTTAAAGTGCTCCTTTCTCACAGCTAGTATTGTACTGTTGACCCAAACCAGGGACTGTAGTACCGTACCTCTTGCCGGTGGGGTAGAAGCGGGAGCAGCTCAGGCCGTCCCAAGCACAGTAGGGGTCTCTGGCCAGGCAGCAGTCGGCGCAGGCTGAGCCATAGGCATGGCAACGGTGCAGAGACACTTGGGACATGCCATGCTCGGAGCTTACGTACAGCTGTTGCTGCAAGGCAAAACAGTTCAAATGTCAACCACACTGTTTGTTTTAATAAGTGGACGAGTGACTTAAGTTAAGCTCACGGACAATTATGGCTTATTAGTTGGCTTTCCAGCTGAGTCACAATTTTAATGCAGAAAATAAACTGTTGCACTAGGCAATAGCAATGAGCTAAATGAAGCATTTTGAAACAATATTGATATGCATTAAGCACTGCTAGCATATATTTACTTTTTTGGAAGATATTCTCAAGTTTGTCACTGGAGCTTGGTTCTGGAAAAGAGAGAAACATGCCAAAATGTCAACCATCTTATGTAACAAATGCTGTGACCCTATGTCATAAATATAATGGACTATATAGTGTTCTTATCTTATCATATTACATAAGACTGTAGGTGTGTTTGAGCTAGTCTTGTTGCACACCGTAAATCTTAGGCAATTCCTTTTTGGTCCTTTACATTCTGTGGAGGGATCTTTTTATCAACACTCTCACATCTCACACTCAGGTCATCTAACATCCTATTGAATACCACACAACCTTCCACTGCGCAGCACTAGTAGGAACACTATGCGAGATCTCTATGACACATCAAACCACACTAGTGGGAGACTGGGAGACCGATGTAGTCCAGGTGCAGAGCGAGATTAAAGCTTGGTTGGGCCTTGATCACACGGAGGACTTGCTTTGTTTATCAGGCTAAGATAAAACAGCGCGTGTGAGGGTTGGTATGGGTGACTGGCATCGCCCTCTAATGTCCATATGCTTCCCATTAGTCTTGTGTGGTGGTCTAGTGCCCGGGTCATCACTCTCCTGAATGCCCCTTCCTTAGGAGTACAGTCTGCAACCCTTTGTGAAGAAGCCAAGAGCCCCTAGTCTGTCTGCCTTTGATGTCTGTCTGTGTTTGAGAGAGAGAGAGAGAATTCAAACCTTAAACACTTCCAGCTCCTCTAGTATCAGATCCTGGTCCAGGGAGCGGTTTGTGGGGAGAGCGATGACCTTTTGCACTGTCCCTTTGTCTGAGGGGACACGGGTCACACACACACACACACACACACACACACACACAGATTTTGATTTGATTTACTAGGATCCCCATTAGCCGACGCCAATGTTGACAGCTAGTCTTACTGCGGTTTGACACATAACGAAAAAGACATTACAGACAAAATACTTTACAATTTACATACATTTTAAAACATTAACATGTAATTTAGTATGTGTGTGCATCTATCAGTTCCATATACATGTCAGAGAATGGAGACAGTCATTAGACAACCAGTTCACAGGCACTGACCCCTACACACACTAAACACACCAACCTCACCACAGACCCAAATTAGAGTGGCTAGTGAAATTAGAATGGAAAAGTAAATGAACACAGCTCTGGCTCTTTATTCTCCTCGCACATATTTGGGTTTGAATGAAACACGACTGCTGTGACCGGCATCCACAGTAAAGTCAGTTGTGGGTGTGTGAGCTTTAGAACCCACAGAGAGGAGAACAGACAGAGGCCATGGAAAGGGGAGGAACTCTGTTTGTCCAGGAGTTAGCTAGCGAGCAGAGGGAGGAGAGAGGAGAGTTACAGCAAGATCTCCTGGAAATCCCTGATAAAAAAAACTCTCCACATCCCTGAAACAAAGACCCTGCCTCTCCGCCCTGCAGTCTGATATTGCTGGCATGTCTTCAGGAATCCTGGAGGACTGGGAGGCTGATAAACAAACAGCTGTGAGTGAGAGAAAGGAGAGAGGCTCCCTGGGATGCAGGACGTACAGCCAGCTCCACACTCCCCTCTGTGTTGTTCAGACCTGCACAATTCCTCTTCTACCTCTACCCAGTGGGCTGCATCTCCCTCCTGGACGTCTATTTGTCTCTGTTGCAGCTCGTTACAGCGTAGTCTATTGTTCTATTCACTGAAGAGCGAGACAGACAACTTATCTTGTATCCCAGCACGACCAGAGTTCATATCCCCTATATAATCATTTGCTTATGAAACGCCGGCGTTATGGCACGAGAGAGCAGAGATGGATCATTACAACATAGAATATAATGGAATTAAGTGGTTTATGTATAATGAGGGCATTATGGTGAGGGCATTGTGGTAACGCCACCCCCTGGTGACAGAGAGAACAGGCTGTTTAGGCTGTCATGTTGGGGGCTGGAGGTCTATTAGCAACTGTAGCGCACATGGATGCTCTATCATTGACGATGTCACGCTCTATACTTAGCATCCCACTCATGTAACCCACCGCATTAGTCAGAGCTCTTTAAAGCGTATCTCTGATGATTGTTGAACACAAGTGGCGAGACGAGGAATATGAGAATGTTAGTCTGAAGGAGAGATCCTGAACAGGCATCCTGAACAGCTAGTTAGGTGCTGATGTAGGCAACGTATAGGCTTGGCCCTGTGCTGCTCCCAGCCTGTGGTGTGTGTATGTTGTGTGGTTGGACTGGGTGCTAGTTGTCTCTAATGGAACAATAAAGATGTATTGTTGAGTACAAACCTGTGCCCAGGAAGAGGACCTGGTAGTGCCCGTCTGCGGCGGTCACCTGGTCCACAGCGATGGAGGTGTACTTGTAGTCAGCATGCGTTCTGACCACCAGGGGCCTCCTGCCCACGGGGTAGATAGGATTGAACATGACCGGGTGGTTCCTGACAAACGACACCACGTCGTCAGGGAACTCCTTGGTGCTCTGAATGTAAGGGGTGAAGGCTCCGCCTGGACACTGGAGGGAGCGAGGGAGGCAAAGGGGGACGGAGAGAAGGAGAGAGAGAGATTTGTTATAAAGGTGAATAAAGCCCTACCACTCAGCTCTGTGACAAAGGTACATAAAGGAAAAGCCTACCCCTGACCCTGAACTCTGCTGACACTGTCCTCATCCTCATTGCATAATGTTTCTCTAACCTAGTTTCCTCCACTGATAGACACTGATAGTCGTGGTCAAAAGTTTTGAGAATGACACAAATATTAATTTTCACAAAGTCTACTGCCTCAGTTTTTATGATGGCAATTTGCAAATACTCCAGAATGTTATGAAGAGTGATCAGATGAATTGCAATTAATTGCAAAGTCCCTCTTTGCCATGAAAATGAACTTAATCCCCCAAAAACATTTCCACTGCATTTCAGCCCTGCCACAAAAGGACCAGCTGACATCATGTCAGTGATTCTCTCGTTAACACAGGTGAGAGTGTTGACGAGGACAAGGCTGGAGATCACTCTGTCATGCTGATTGAGTTAGAATAACAGACTGGAAGCTTTAAAAGGAGGGTGGTGCTTGAAATCATTGTTCTTCCTCTGTTAACCATGGTTACCTGCAAGGAAACACGTGCCGTCATCATTGCTTTGCACAAAAAGGGCTTCATAGGCAAGGATATTGCTGCTAGTAAGATTACACCTAAATCAAACATTTATCGGATCATCAAGAACTTCAAGGAGAGAGGTTCAATTGTTGTGAAAAAGGCTTCAGGGCGCCCAAAAAAGTCCAGCAAGCGCCAGGACCGTCTCCTAAAGTTAATTCAGCTGCGGGATCAGGGCGCCACCAGTGCAGAGCTTGCTCAGGAATGGCAGCAGGCAGGTGTGAGTGCATCTGCACACACAGTGAGGCGAAGACTTTTGGAGGATGGCCTGGTGTCAAGAAGGGCAGAGAGGAAGCCACTTCTCTCCAGGAAAAACATCAGGGACAGACTGATATTCTGCAAAAGGTACAGGGATTGGACTGCTGAGGACTGGGGTAAAGTCATTTTCTCTGATGAATCCCCTTTCCGATTGTTTGGGGCATCCGGAAAAAAAAGCTTGTCCAGAGAAGACAAGGTGATCGCTACTATCAGTCCTGTGTCATGCCAACAGTAAAGCATCCTGAGACCATTCATGTGTGGGGTTGCTTCTCAGCCAAGGGAGTGGGCTCACTCACAATTTTGCCTAAGAACACAGCCATGAATAAAGAATGGTACCAACACATCCTCCGAGAGCAACTTCTCCCAACCATCTAAGAACAGCTTGGTGACGACCAATGCCTTTTCCAGCATGATGGAGCACCTTGCCTTAAGGCAAAAGTGATAACTAAGTGGCTCGGGGAACAAAACATCGACATTTTGGGTCCATGGCCAGGAAACTCCCCAGACCTTAATCCCATTGAGAACTTGTGGTCAATCCTCAAGAGGCGGGTGGACAAACAAAAACCCACAAATTCTGACAAACTCCAAGCATTGGATTATGCAAGAATGGGCTGCCATCAGTCAGGATGTGGCCCAGAAGTTAATTGACAGCATGCCAGGGTGGATTGCAGAGGTCTTGAAAAAGAAGGGTCAACACAAATATTGACTCTTTGCATAAACGTAATGTAATTGTCAATAAAAGCCTTTGACACTTATGGAATGCTTGTAATTATACTTCAGTATACCATAGTAACATCTGACAAAAATATCTAAAAACACTGAAGCAGCAAACTTTGTGAAGACCAATACTTGTGTCATTATCAAAACTTTTGACCACGACTGTAGATACAGGAGAACAACAAGGAACTGTACATTGCATTGGAGCAATTGTCTTATTTTGATTTCAATACGGATATTAGACCCTAAACTCACTGTTCCAGGCCGGGGGTAGGGGATCCGTCCCTGGTACGCCACCCACTGAAAGTTTGGCCCATCCCTGTGTGCGAACGGGCCGTTGAAGACTGTCAAGATGTCCGCCATGTTGTAGACACACACGGCCGAGCCCTTGAACACCGAGCTGTGGGAAACGACACAAACACATTCCGGCGGTCAGTGTGATGTGGAGAACTGACATCCAGGAAGCCCCCAGATCCACCCAGTTAAAAAATCACAGTCCTTTAAACCTTGCTGTTCATAGGATATCCAAGCCATCCAATCCGGGTGAAGCTTACTGCCACCTTAGTCTGCCCTACCCCAACTTGCCCCTCTTCCCCCATTCTTGCTCCATTCCCAGAAGGATATGAGGATATGATGTGGTTTGGACCGGACCTAAAAACCACATGACCATAAGTAATACAGAGAGAGCCTTTGTTCAGTGAGGGAAACAGAGGAGAAGGCCTGAAGGAGCGAGAGGTAGAAACACATTGTGCTGATAAGAATGACAACGTTGCATGGAGACTACAGACTGTTTGTGTTGGCTATAGAGAGAATATGAATCCCAAAAGTCACCCTACTGCCTATTTAGTGCACTACTTTAGACCAGAGCCCTATGGGCCGGCTCAAACGATGTGCACTATAAAGGTAATGCGATGCCATTTGAGACGCAGCCAGAGAGTCAAGCTAATCTACTCTTGATCTGCTCCTTGGGTTACAAGTGTTTCCTTGGGTTACAAGTGTTTCCTTGGGTTACAAGTGTTTCCTTGGGTTACAAGTGTTTCCTTAGGTTACAAGTGGATCATGGGGATTTATGGAAGGGTCACTGTACATGGTTACAATAGCCAGAAGGTTGAGTAACCCTGATCTAGATGCTGCCCAATTAGCCTTGATGATTGAAGAAACCAGGGTTGTATTCATTAGTGCACACCGTAGCAAAACGTTTTGTAATGTAAAAAAGAACAAGTGTTTCTTATTGATAGTTCCCTTCCTGTTTCTGCGTGTTTGCTTCCGTTTAGTTCCTAGTGGATGCAAACCAGTGAGTACACGGTAACAGGCACGTGTAGCCATCCTGCAAAAGCCCTTGAGAATAAATAAAGTTGACTGAAGTTAATTGAACACAGTGTCTGGGTTACCACATACAGTAATAGTAGACCATAGCAACCAACAGGGTACTACATGGTGATACGCATGCATAATGAACTTGCTGTCAACATTGTGGAAGGAAACAGAGCTCACTAACTGTATTGCTAGGACATCAGGAAATGTAATGTGAACGGTATGGTAAAGTTCTGTCAATGAGCCAAATACTGTAGTACCAGAGGAGGCTGGTGGGAGGAGCTGTAGGAGGACGGGGTCATTGTAATGGCTGGAATGGAATAAATGGAACAATATCAAACGCATCAAACATATGGAAACCACATGTATGACTCCGTTCCATTTATTCCATTTCAGCCATTACAATGAGCCCATCCTCCTATAGCTTCTCCCACCAGCCTCCTCTGGTGCTATATGTAGATCACTAGAGTATGCTACAATAAGGTGATACTGGAGGTCTCTATCCAGGAGCTACTGTCATGTCTGCATCATTCCTAGTGATATCCGGTGCTGCCCGCCAGTCAGCATAGTCACTAATGCTTGAGCAATATTACCGTTGGCCTCACCTTGTGGACGTGAAGACGCCGAACACCAGGAGGCTCTTGGGGTGATCAGTTTCCAGCAAAAACACACTCTCTGGAAGGGAAAACACAACGTTGTGTTATGGAGTCAACGTTAATCATGCACCTTATCGTTTAATATTCCCGGAATAGATGAGTCTGAAGTGGAGATTCATTTAATGAATGTCCATGTTGATAGACCTCCATAGACTCACAGAAGACTAAAATAATACCAAGGGATGAATTGGGTCACTATTTATTTGGATATTTCGGATTATCATACTATCAACAAACTATCTGTTACTAAGCAACTGCTTGTTAGGGTTAGGTTTAGAATAAGGGTTAGGGTTCAGGTTAGGGCTATGGTTAGTAGATAGTTAGTTGAAATGTTACTAATAGTCTGTGGAGCATCCACAGATGGACAATCCAAATAAAGTGCTACCATGAGTTCTTTCAATACTGAGGAGCAGGTCAAGAAATGTGTGTAAAGACCCTGTTTATAATCAATAACAATCCAAAACACCTGAGAATCTGAAATACATTGGTATTTGTAGAGACTGGCCAGGGAGATGTTTAGTTCTAGGTAAACAGGAAAAGTGGTTTGGGTTGGAATAGAATGTTCCAGGCCTTGGTAAATACAGTAAGTAGGTGTTGGCGTATTCCTCACCGAGCTCGTCAAAGTGTGTCTCGGTGCCGTCCTCCTCCAGAACGGAACACACCATCCGGGCCTTCAGGAACGTGGTCCACTTATTCACCAGGCTACGCTGGCCACCTATGTCATTCTGTAGACATCGAAAGAGATGCATGTTAATGTCTCATGCATGCACACATTTGCAATGCACGCACACACATACGTACATGCACGCACACACACACTTCCTGGACACACACACTTCCTGGACACACACTTACAGGACACACTCTAGCCACCATGGTGTGGATGTTCTTGGTATTCCCACTGTTGTCCGTCAGTCTCTCCCGGAAGAAGAAATACAGTTTAGCATCGTTGGGATCCGATCCATCTGGGATTAACTGGGCATCTATGAAGATGGGTTCTATGGAAAATAAATTAACAGGCTAAAATGTTATAGCATAACATATTCTGTCCAATGTCTCAACATCTTCCTTACATGCAGCACCAGTATCAAAGTAGTTGAAGTACATTTGATGTACTAAATGGGGGTCTCCAACTAACACAGATGTGTTCGTGCAGGGCTGGAACATAAGCCTGCCTAACCTGTAGCTCTTCAGGGTCACAGTTGGAGACCTCTGGTGTAGAGTATATGTACTTCATATGTTTCTGCTGTATGTGCTCACCACTCAGCCACTTGGAGTTGTGCTGGTCTGTCCTCACTGCGTTCCTCCTGGTGAGGCTCCTGAAGATGGCAGCGTCCGTCCCCATGAAGTCTATGTACATGCCTGAGAACAGCTCCTGGTCTGGAGCACAACAGAGACGCATTACAGGGCTGTGTTCATTAAGGCACAACATGGAAGAAAACGAAGTGAAACAGGGGAGGTACTACCTGAACTTGTCCACAAAGAAAAGCTTGTTTACATTTTCCATTGCGAAAAGTTTTGCTTTGGTGTGCCCTAATGAACACAACCCTGGCTCACAGCTGAACCATCTCACTCCCATCTGACCAAACAGAACCCCCCCCCCCCCCCCCCCCACACACACACACACACACAAGCCCCTGACCCTAAAGACTTGGCAAGACAAGATCAATCCCTGACTATTAACAGCCAATGGAACAAAGATGTGCCTGTGTCCATTTCCATTGACAGCAATGGAAATTCTGGGTTCATATTCAATAGTGAATTCAATGGTGATGGATTGATCTACCAGAGACAGTACATCACTGTGGAGAGGGAATGGTGACATTAAACAGTAATGGAGCCAACAGTGGATATACAGCCATAGTATTTGATCTCCCTGTACTCTGCTAATGACCCTGGCTGTGAGCCCGCTCTCTCCCTCTCTCTTTGTTTCCTCTCTCCATACCCTCTGTGCATTTCATCATTCCATTACTCTGTCACTTCATCATTCCATCAGCCCAGTATGCAGCAGCCTGTACTCTGGCGGTATGGCTCAGGTCCAAGTGTGAGTGTGTGTATGTATATGTATGTGGTTAACTGCTCTGAGTGGAGCAGTGGTGTCAACATCCCCCAGACAGCACTGGCTTATATGAGGGGTTCAGTATGGAGATAGAGCCTTTAATCTAGCCCAGACACAGACCTGATTGTCCCCTAGTGTGACTCAGAGTCCCCCTCTCTGGTACCACTAACCCTCCTCTCTGCCACCACTACCCCTCCTCTCTGCCAACCCTCTCCTTGTGACCAGATTTCCCGGGCTGGGCTTGAGGGGCTGATGATGGGTAAGGCTGCTGACGCCACGGCGCTCGGGTGTCAGAAAGGCATGTTGTGCGTGCGACGCGGTGACTCGGGCTGTTTCGTCAGCAACTTGACACCAGGCAACCAATCAGAGACCAAAGGATGACACAGAGTGACGAGGGTGTGCAGTCCGACCCACGGCAGGGTCACCGATAAGTGGGGTTGGGAGTTTGGTTAACCATAGGGTGGAGAAGTATAGCGGGTTGTGTTTTTGTATGATGCGTGCTGCAGGGACATACATAGAGCCAACAGAGGGAGAGAGAACTTACTAAGCATGACGGAGACGGTGTTGACTCTAGGATTGAAGGAGCACCTTCCCTTCCCAGATTCCGCTCTGGAGTCAATGTGGAACACCTGCTCCTGCAGGAAAAGAAAATGTAAATAATAGATTTTATATGGGAGTTTGGCGGAATTCTACCCTCCGTTCTTTTTAGCAACGAATATGAGATTATGAGCATTCCAAATGTTCTTAAGGTTTTTTCCCTCTGGTTTAAAGAGTTACAAAGCCTGCGCTGGACTTTACCTTTACTGATCTGTCTGCGACATTAAAATAACCTTCCATTAGGGAGGAATGTCCTCCGATGGGCAGAGATGCTGTGATTCCATCTCAGACCTGGCCCTCTGCCACCCCTCACAGTGAAATGGATAATCCGGCATTACAATCTCTGCGGTCAGCGGAAAATCCCCCCGTCCCATCCCCCGGTTTGGTTCGACCCACACTTCGACAGCTCTGACTGGGGGAATGAAGTGGAAGGAGGCGCTGTCAGCCCAGGGACGTTCTCCAGAAAAGCGCGGCTGCTCTCCAAGTGGTGCGTGAAGATTTGGACTCTGCCTCATTCCCTTTGGCTCTGGCGGCGAACCGTGGCCTTTCATCACAGGGTCTGAACGGCAACACACTCACACAAGGGTGACCTGTCTGTGACACTGACATCCTCCTCACTAGGCTCCCATGCAACGTGACACACGCTTAGGGGCCAAAGAGCCCAGGGAGTTGCGTGTCAAAGTCCCACAATAGCAGCTTGTTACGGTTAGCAGACCCAGTCTGAGACACGATACTGACACATCCAAGCATTGGCTGAGGGGAAAAACAGAGCAATGCTGCTTTAATGACAAAGACACCATACTGCAGAAAGAGCTCTGTGCCGATTAGCGTTTGGCAGGCGCTGCAGACTGCTGCAACTGCCAGTGAGTTCAGTGAGCGCTTTTCTCCTGGAGGGGTTTCCCGCTCTCGTTTCCAGGGCCGGGTGACCAGAGACCGGGGCAGACAGCTCCTCCTCTTCTACTCCATCCCTCTCTTCTCTGTCTCAGAGAGACTGACACACAAGGCTAACCTCAACTGTCATGGCTGCTTTCCTGAGGATGTCTTGGATCGAGACAGACTTCCTCTTGCCCCAGATGAAACATTACAAATCCTGTAGTTTGGTTTCAGAAGCAGACGCCCAGCCGTAAACTTACCAAGCTTTAGTTTCAGCAATAACCACATATCACCACAGGAATGTCAATTTGTATGAGAATATGGTGGTAGAGACTGTACTGTAGGTGAAGTCTAGCATCGTGGTCATGATCTGACTATAGGTCAAGGAGCATACTAACCTCTGGTCTCCTGCCCCTGTTGATGAAGGCACAGACAGGACTGAAGGCACCACTCCCACAGATGAACAGATGCGTTCTGTTGAACGGCTGGACCACCCGGATGAAGTTCCCACATCCATGCTGCAGAGGGGTGGTGAGGAAATTGGTTAGTACATGTATGAAATCACCAAAGTATCCATACATCAGTCAAATCAATCTATCATGCAATATTGCATGTTCAACAGCAAAATCCTTCCAGACTGCAATTGTTGAGAATGGTCAAGTTAAGTGGCCAAGTTTTGATTGATCAGGGCCTATGATTCATAAAGAACAATTACACAGTTCCAACTGGTTAGCTACCAATGTTATTCCAACTTTCCTCACTTGCTACTTATATACTGTCATGAAGCACAATCAGAATAGCTATTTCCAGTTTGCTCCCTGGCACTGGTAGAGTGGAAAAAAGCGTGTCAACAGTGAAATTGATATTTTGTCAAAGCCCCGTCTCCAGGGCTGAGTATACACAGCCCTGTGATCTGATTACAGATCCAATCGAGATCTTTCCCTCTTCAGCACGAGGTGGGAGTGGCCGGAGCACTGGGCTTTGTGCGTAATAAAAATTCAGACTGCGGAGCGAGCCAGTGGAGGAGAGGAGTGAGGAGCACCCGGGGAGCCATTAGGAACTTGGCCATCCCCACGGAAACGGGGCAGCTGCGGCCGCTCACACTCCGCACACCAACTCCACCGAGAAAAACAACGATACGTCCAACAGTACACACCCTTCATTCCCTCTCTCACTTTTTCACTTTCTCTTTCATTCCCTCTTTCTCTCCTCCTAGCATATAAACACCCCTCAGACGACACCCTCCAACTCTACACCCCCCACTGTCTGCTCATATCAGAGCAACTGTAGTAGGGGATTTAAAACCAGGAGGATGGCCTTTAGGAGAGGATCACACAGTGAGGGAACTTTTAAACATGGATTTAATCAATCTCAAGCTTTTATACATACAATAAAGGAATATTCCTCCCCAAATGCCACACATTGTTAAGCACTGGAGGAGTGCTTAACAATGTGTGGTCGTAGTCTGGAGGCCCGGTGACCCCCAGATTCTATCCTAAAGGAGGAATTGAATATATACACATCAGGAGGGTAACCATAACAAACTGACAAGGGCTGCGATTCAGGAACACAAATAAAATGTCCAGGAGAAACGGCATTATAAAAACAGAGTTTAAACAGAGAGAGAGAAAGAAAGAAAGAAAGAAAGAAAGAAAGAAAGAAAGAAAGAAAGAAAGAAAGAAAGAAAGAAAGAAAGAAAGAAAGAGTGAGTGAGGGGTAGAGCGAGACAGTAAGAGTAGAGCGAGAGAGAGGGGAGAGGCTGAAACTGCAAGAGAGAGACCAGGCAGGGCTGTGGAAGAGAGGGAGACCAGGCAGGGCTGTGGAAGAGAGGGATGACAGAGTCGAGGAGGAGGAGAGGAGGAGGGAGGTAAGCCGACCACCAGGGACAGAGACGGCTCAGCCAAATATTTGTGCGAGGCTGTCCACAGAGCTGGAGCCATTACTCTAGGCAGCACTAATCACCCTCCACTGACTGGAAACAGCTTCTTCTCTACTCCTACAGCACCAGACTATGATCCTACACTATAGTACTGTACAAGACCACAGCTCTCTGCCATGGTTGCTGTTGTTACTAACTACAGCTACTAGCTCCATAACAGTACACCACATGCATGCCTTTGAAGTCACAGTCCATATAAAAACAGGCCAACACAGTCCAATAAAAACAATGGAACAAAAACAGTCTAAACAGATGAATTACAGAACTTTTGTCCTGACATGCAAAACAGCCTAATTAGTTACAGAAAACTGAATCACCAGCTGCTGTTGTTTTATTTATTTATTTTTTATTTATTTAACCTTTATTTAACTAGGCAAGTCAGTTAAGAACAAATTCTTATTTACAATGACGGCCTACCCCGGCCAAACCCGGACGACGCTGGGCCAATTGTGCGCCCCCCTATGGGACACTCAATCACGGCCGGATTGTGATACAGCCTGGAATCGAACCAGGGTCTGTAGTGACACCTCTAGCACTGAGATGCAGTGCCTTAGACCGCTGCGCCACTCAGGAGTTTTGAGGTTGTCAATGTTCTATACGCTAATACAAAAGACAAGCAGTAAGGGATTAGGCCAGGTTATGAGATCTGTTGTCAGTCACAGTGGTTAGCGTACTGCTTTGATGCTTGTATATTTTCTCTGGGGTGGATTTGAGCACTCCTACACCTCATTCTCCTATCGACTAACATAAGGAATGCCAGGAGGAGTCAATGGCTCTCCTCAACTCCGCATCTGCAGCCCCACGTGTTTGGAACCCAGGATGCTAACATGCTAACACATGCTCATGGAAAAGGACCAGAGACATCTGAACAGTGTGTTCATTCATTTAATTAGCGGTTAGCATGACACATGACTTTCAGTGGATTTAGTTAGCGGTTAGTGCTACATATTGAGTGTTAGTGTTCTTACCGTGGGGTCCTTGCCAGCCATTTGGCATTCCTCAATCTTGCTAACAGATGCAGGCCAAAACACCTGGTGAGAAACACAGAAAACAGCTTCATTAGGGACCATTGCACATCCTGGTCTTCTTGGAAAGCTGGGAAAAAACTACCCAGAAACTAGGGACAGCTTGTGGGAGCAGAAGGAAGGAAGAGATGAGAACATATTGAACAGAAATAAACAGACTCTGAAGCAAACTGACAAACTTCACACACTGTAGTGACTTCCTAATATGGATGCCCTACTCTGTAGTGAACTTCCCAATAATGATGATAACTTGTCTCCAGTAAATGCTATATTTCCAAACCTGTGAGGTGCTTGAAGGGTCTAATGCTGGGAACGTATCAGGCAATTACTTTGCAAATGGATGTGCTACAGCACTCTCTGGGGTGAACTAAATGCATTCCTATCTGTTCTCCTCTTCACGCCTGTCAGTTATAGACAGGGTAGCTCCCTCACTGCACACAGAGATACAATTAGCAGGGAACTTCTGCTACTGCATCACATAACTGCATCAAACACCACTGATATATGTCATACATTTTGCTCCATGAAATGGGTGTGATCTAGCATAGAAAATGTACTTTATCATAATTTAATTACCACCATTACTGTTCTTGAATAATTAGCATAATGTATTCAGCCATGATCTGTCACATGCAAGGAAAGCTAAATGAGATCAACGTCATTTTGTCTCCTTTAGTGAGAGCCTGATAAATAGGATGGAAAGTAATGGAAGTCATGTTGGCATCGGACAGGGAGTTATGAGTCATCATACGATCATATCATCATACTATCATATAGTAAGGCAGATGAAGTCAGTTTCCCGGTATATTCATGCTCTACTTACAATACTATCACAACAAACAATGATCAACTAAACATTTCACTGATGCTGTAAGGAAAAATCCTCTTAGCAGTTTAATGGACTGCTAAGAGGACCTCACCTTGAGTGTCCCATGGGTGATGTTGTTGATGTCCATGGACAGGACATGGTCCTTACAGCCTACATACATCCTGTCCTGGTCCTCATCCATCAACAGGATCCTGTAGTCCATGGCCTTATCTGACAGACTGTAGAACTCCACCGTCTGGGACGCCTGCAGGTCTGGGGGATACACAAACAGAGGGAAAATGTTACGGTGGGAAATAATGGGGAATCTGTAACATTTACAGTAGGACTATACCAAGTCAGCTAACACTGACTAAACAACAAGTGCATAAAGGTGATTGCATCCATTTTGCAACGCATGCAGTAGATACCACACAAAACAACTTTCAACTTTCCACTCAAGTCCAGCCACTTTATGAACACTGGACAGTCATGGTGAGCAAAAGAGATCTGTGGAAAAACCATTTACTTGGTTGTCTCTCTGACCGACCAGCTACTGTAAAAGCCCTTATTGTCCTAAAGCTAGAAGGATGAAGTAAACATCCCCTGTCTCTAAGCATCCAGAGAGGGAGAGCTCTCCACCCAAACCATCAAAGGCCTTCACTGTCTATGCCAAACTCATGCATATTCATCACTTTTTCAATCACTATTGAGAGGGGGCAGGAGTGGAGGAGTTGAGAGCAAGTTCATCCAGGCTTTTTATCCCCTTCTTCCTCTGTCTTCTCTCGCTAATCTACAAACAGGTTGGCTATGCTCTCCTTCAGGCCTCCAGGCTAAAGTCACTTCTATTATTCTATTCAATAGTATCGCACATTGCTTTTGAGGTCGAGGCCCTTTTATCCTGAATGAAAGCTGTTTTTCAGTGCCTCCCCTCCCCCTCTCTTTCTGGTCATGGATGTGTATTTAGTGCTGTTGCAGTATGGAATAAAAATAGAGTTGTTTACATGAATAAGTACAATTTCCCACGCCTCTTCACTCTATTGATCTTAACATACCTCTATAAGCATCCTCATATCATACGCCCCAATCATATGTAGATAAATCAACTTAGGCGATATTGTTAAAAAAGCAGAAAGCAGTCGGTTGGTGAATCATGTATAATTTTAGGCATGAGCATCATCTCACAGCGCCTAATGAAGAACACACACACAAAATATGCTTTGTTTCCACCAGACTCAAATCTAATACGAAGGCCCTTGTCAAACTCTAATAAGCCAACGTGCATGTAATAAAGGGAACCTCTCGACAAAGAAGGAGAACATCACATCTCCAAAGCTTTAGAGCCTAGGAGATAGCGTTGTCACGCCCTGGCTCTGGGGAGGCTTGTATGTTGAGCCAGGGTGTGAGTGTTCTTTGTTTTTCTAGTTCATGTATGTCTATGTTGGCCAGAGTGGTTCTCAATCAGAGGCAACGAGTGTCAGCTGTTGCTGGTTGTCTCTGATTGGGAACCATATTTAGACAGGCTGTGTTCCCACAGTGTTTGTGGGATCTTGTTCCAGTGTGGTTTGTGTTAGACCGAGGACGTCACGTTATCGTTTGTTGTTTTGTTAGTGTAATCATTAAATAAAAACTATGTTCGCCTTCAACGCTGCGCCTTGGTCCTCTGTTCCCGACGATCGTGACAAGCGTCGCATTGGGCTCAGGGTGATATTAGGTTAGCTCAAGCCTTCGGCTCATCAGGACTAAAGATGTTCAACGGCAGCTCAGCCAGAGAACAGGGAAGCCAGGCGTGTCACCAGGGGTGAATAATAATAATAATAATAATAATAATATGCCATTTAGCAGACGCTTTTATCCAAAGCGACTTACAGTCATGCGTGCATAAATTTTTTTGTGTATGGGTGGTCCCGGGGATCGAACCCACTACCTTGGCGTTTCAAGCGCCGTGCTCTACCAGCTGAGCTACAGAGGACCGTGAAGGAGTAACTATAAGAACTAATTAAAACCATGCTTTACTCCAAACCACAGGCAAAACCACTCTCTTACCTACACCCCTCCAGAATAAGCAGGCAGGGGAGAGATTTAAAGACCTTCTTGGAAAGGGTTTTATTTTATATTTTTCTTATGCTTGAGGGAAAGGAGAGTTCAGTTTACAAGCCTGCGGGCTCCTGCTTCTGTTTTTCCTGGAGCAAAAGGTGCTGACTCTCACTTACTAATTATGCCTGTTTACAGAAGGGTTTATTGTAGCTCTGCTTAATGTGGATCTGGAATCCCCCCTAAAGTCAATGCTCTTGGTACAGTCTGATTCTATCCACATTGTCCCTCTGGAACATTCCACAAGGGGAACAAATTGTTCAGAGGGGTGTGGGTTGAGGCGGCCCGGGTGAAATAACTGTTATTATTATCATTAACTCTATTGTTTTCTCAGTGGAGGAATTGGAGACTCATGTTTCCTCCCGTGGGTGGAAGCCCTAACTAAGTCCACTGTTTTGGGGGGAAACAGCGCGGCAGGCGTGTGTCATATGACCCCGCCACCCAGCTGATCCACGGTGAGGCGAGCCTCTGGTGCATACCATGGGATCCAGTGTCTGTCTGCTCATCATGACCCCAGCAGGAAACACATGAGTCATGCCTGGGTAAGCATTACAGCCTTCTATCACAATGTCACAATAGCAGTTAGTGTAGTGAACCTGCACTCTCTGAGGGAAACATCAAGACTCACTTCAAGTGTTTTCTCTACCATTTGCTGCCTGAGATACATTGGATTTGCACAATTTAACATGTGTCTAATTTATAATGAGGTAGGCTTACAAAGAGAGATGGTGGCAGGCAAGTCTGTGGATGTTTATTCTACTAGCCATTAACCTTTGACCTGATGGGATCGGAGGTCATCCTTGTGGGACGAGTTAAGCTTTTGACACCATAACATTAATACGTAGCTGTGGAATTATTTTCTTGAGAAAAATGAAGAATGCTATTTAATCAAAGCAATCCTTAAGCAATATAATGGCTGTCATACTTTAGTAATAATGAGTCCCAGAAGTATTGCTTGGGGGACTCCCATACACAAAAATGTATGCACGCATGACTAAGTCGCTTTGGATAAAAGCGTCTGCTAAATGGCATATTATTATTATTATTATAAAGCATTTGAGGACAGTGGGTGATACATGTACAGTACTGTCTGTTGCCATATAAATCATTTGGTTGACAAACCCATGCTCTTTATTCAAAACCAACATATGAAATGGGAGCTCCCATATTCTCTCATCACAATGAATTATAAATCCATGAGGTTGTACTAATATTCACTAGCCACATGTGATTTATTAGTCATGGGTTTAGCCTGCGTTCCACTGTGATGCCATCACCAGCAGAGATCCTGAGTATATCATAAGTGTTTGTGGATATCATTGGCTAAAGCGTCCTTGTCGGTCCAGTCTGCTATGGGTGGTGCCGTTGATGTACACTCAGATGTGGCTTGAGGATAAACTGGCTATGACTGTTAAACAAAATGAGTAAGAATGTTGGTCAGTGTTATTGGCTCGGTTTAAGTATTCAGGGGATCGTAAAATGGGAGGACACCACCCTTAACAGTTAGACATTGGGGAGGTCTGGTATGTAGGTTGAGCTGCTGTGGTGATGACTGTGATGATGAAATGGTGTATCCCCTGTTGTTTAGGCATCATGGACAGGATACAAAAACATGTCTGCCCTCATTACAGAACACAGGAGGAGAACGCAGAACAGTGGTGAGGACAGAGTAGAGGATAGTGGGTAGTCTATTATTTATGTGGGCAGGTGGGCCGCACCTTCCCCCATGTGCCTCCTGGTAGGACTCCCGAGTTCACTTTAACTGTGAGCGTTTACCCATGGGGGCTCCGCTGTGCAGGTATAGCATTCTGACCAGGAGCGGTCATCCATGTAGTGGACAGCAGGTTGGCAGAGCAGCCGACCGCTGCAGGTGACTGCACCGTAATACCTCTAGTCCCCTTTGAAGAGTGCTTCATTTGTGAGAGCTTGGTCAAGCGGAACCGGCACAAAAACCTTTTGTAGGGGCCAAGAGACCACAACGGTCATTCAATATTTAAGAGTGGTGGTGGGTTGCGGTCTTCGCATGGTCGTACACTGCCGCAGAGCAACCGCAGATGTTATCTAGTCTGAGTGTTGTCTACATATTTCGCATGCAAGACTAAAACCCATACATAAATCCATACTAGAGGTCACCCAAGACAGCAGGTCAGAGATCCTCGGTGGTGATAATGTAACTAATGAATACACATTCACCTTGACATTACAGCAGGATCTCAGATGATCTATATTTCATTATCTTATTAACACACCTTCGATTCACATTTGCATTGATCCCCTGTCCAGTTAACCCTGCACGGAGGGCAAATCCAAGGCTGTTTTAGACAGCAAACTTTTAATCTAGTCTAAAATGTACCCACCAGGAACGTCTCGTGATATGACTCGATTACAAGCTTTGATCATAATTCCCTATAAATGAGTCTTCTGTAAACTAAGGGAGGAGTTGATCGTTCAAGAACACACGTCTTTGTATGCTAGGAGAGAAAGGCAACAACCCTCCTGCATACCACATAGTACTGTACAAAAGGAACAAAACAGTTGTGATGTCAGTCTGTAGAATCTAAGTGAACGATTTGGGCAGCAGCAGGGACTTGTGATTCCGCCCATGATGGTTTTTACTGTAATTAAAATCTTGGAAGAGACTGCAGTGTTCATTTCGCAATTTTTAAAATGTAGATGGAATAGGCCTTGTCTTGTTTCATGGTGCTGTGATTACATTGAGGGGGAGGGAGACGGGAATGGTGCCACCACAGAGAATAAGAAGTTTCCCTCCGGCGAAGTGAAAACCCATAACACGGAATGACAGACTAACTCTCCCATTTGTTTGGCTGATCAAAGTAGCGGGCCTCCACCATGGTCCCCACCAGTAAACAAGCCAGTGGTGTTTTGGGTTTGGCTCGCCATACAAGAAGCGGTTTATCACATTGCAGGATCGTAAAAAGAGAGATTCAGCGCTGCTGGAAAGTACGCTCTCTGGCTTTTACAAGAGCGATGACTATGTGGGTCCCCTCCAAGATTGGGTTTAAGGACGTGGAGCTAGCAGTCTGTGCTGATTGGTCCACATAGACACCCAGACAGGCTCATTCTACTCTCCCTTTCTCTCTGTGGGGGGCACCAGCTGGGGACTGACACCTTCAGACTGTACTGAGCCATGACACCTGTAGTCCAGCTGTGTCCAGGCACGGTCAGGTGTACAGAGAGGCAGGAGAGGTATCAAAGGATCAGGATTACGGCATTGTGACAACTGACAACTTCCTAATGTGGATGCTGTACATGGTACAGGTTGCTTCGAGCCAAGGCTTTATCTGGGGCCGTTTAGAGAACCAAGTCTACTCAACCAAGATTTAATCCACTCTACTCATAGGAGTACTGAAAAGCTAGACTAGGTTAAATGGTTAACTAGGCTTGTGGAGTGTGAGTTCTTGCTGGATGTTGGCTACCTCAGCCAAAGGCCCAGAGGTCTTAAGACGCCATTAACACCACAGAGCTGGGCAGGCGGCCAATCACAAACCTCCCTTTGTGTCTCAGATTCAATGCAGTCCTTTTCAATGGGCCGCACCCTCAAAGGCCATCATGAATTAATTAACCACATGCAAATGAGGCATCGTCTATTTTTGGCAAATAGGACCTGTGTTCAACTGTTGTCAGGGGCAGGAGTTGGCGAACCCCAATCACTCGCCTTGATAAATATTGAAGCATGGGCTTAGTACACCCCCGCCCACTGATTCATGTACCGACTGAAGATGGAGTGGGTTTCTTTATAAAGGTCTGACTTTAGACGTCTTGCCAAATGTCGGTGCTCTTTGTGAGGACAATGCCACAGCTCCTTGGGTTCAGTTGTGCATGGCTACACTCCTCTAATACAATGTTGGTACATTCACACATACTGCGCCACTCACAACCTTTATCCTGGCAACTAAAAACTTTGATCTGGCTCTGGGGACACAAAATGGCGCTGACTCGCACTAGGACATTACTTCCATCTCCATGGGGATATAGGCCTAGACTATAGTACCTCTACTGTATACAGTGATTTGGCAGGTGGTATATAGGCAGGTAAAGCAGAGGGGATGGGTTGGGTATCGTGCCAGCGCATGGTCTCCTCCTCATCCCCCCCCGTAGAGAGGGACCACCCAGAGTGGTCAGTGCAGGGCGACAGAGTCGTCTGGCTGTCTGTCTAACTGACATTTTCCACATTCTCGGCCAGGCAAGAGGAGCAGGAGCACACACTCTCACCGCTCAAGCGTCAACACACTCCTCTCCATAGACATACAGTGACTGCTTGTCAGGAAGAGGGACAACCACTCGGCTGACTAACTCTCATCCCATCCAATGTCATCATCCTCTTCCCACAGTTGTCTATAAGTTACTGCATTATCTACCAGTCTCCAGACATAATGTCATGGGAATCTCACGGTCATATGTAGGATGCCTATTCGCCTATTAGCTTTTGGTATGACTTCTCTATCATTGACTTTTTATGCAGAGGCCACTCCATCTTCACTGTGTAGGACACAAGGGTAGGACACAAGGGAATGACAGGAGGGTATATAGTAATCTTTCTCCTTGGCAGTGAGAGTGTGGTTCTCTGAGACTCTGCAGGGTGAGGTTACTCAGCACCAGCACCAGCGTCAGAGCAGTCTTCGTTACACGGATGACCTGCGCTGCAGCGGAGTTGTGTAATATTCCCTCCAGGAGTCTGAAACCGGAGACGCCAACCAACCTGTCCATCACACTATCTAGCGTTAGCCTTAATTAGCACCTGGCCTCTTCTTCACCTGCCACAGCATCCCACCAACCCCCCCCAGGGCCTCTCACGACCTTTCAACTAACCAGTCCTCCAGTTACCCCTTCACCCCGCCCGCAGATACTAAATCAATGTATTTTTACTGTCAGTTCAGCTACAGACTACAGGCCCCATGAGACCAGAGGGAGTGTCAATATTGGACTATAAATTGTGCCTTCATGTATTATACTTATGCTAAAATGTTTATTCTATTCTACGGCCATTTACTTTGCAGTCGTATTCTTAACATCTACAGTTGAAGTCTGAAGTTTACATACACCTTAGCCAAATATATTTAAACTCAGATTTTCACATTTCCTGACATTTAATCCTAGTAAAAATTCCCTGTTAGGATCACCACTTTATTTTAAGAATGTGAAATGTCCAAATAATTTTAGAGAGAATGATTTATTTCAGCTTTTATTTATTTCATCACATTCCCAGTGGGTCAGAAGTTTACATACACTCAATTAGTATTTGGTAGCATTGCCTTTAAATTGTTTAACTTGGGTCAAACGTTTCGGGTAGCCTTCCACAAGCGTCCCACAATAAGTTGGGTGAATTTTGGCCCATTACTCCTGACAGAGCTGGTGTAACTGAGTCAGGTTTGTATGCCTCCTTGCTCGCACACGCTTTTTCAGTTCTGCCCACAAATGTTCTATAGGATTGAGGTCAGGGCTTTGTGATGGCCACTCCAATACCTTGACTTTGTTGTACTTAAGCCATTTTGCCACAACTTTGGAAGGATGCTTGGGGTCATTGTCCATTTGGAAGACCCATTTGTGACCAAGCTTTAACTTCCTGACTGATGTCTTGAGATGTTGCTTCAATATATCCACATAAATGTTCCTTCCTCATAATGCCATCTATTTTGTGAAGTGCACCAGTCCCTCCTGCAGCAAAGCACCCCCAGAGCATGATGCTGCCACCCTCGTGCTTCACGGTTGGGATGGTGTTCTTCGGCTTGCAAACGTTCCCCCTTTTCCTCCAAACATAACAATGGTCATTATGGCCAAACAGTTGTATTTTTGTTTCATCAGACCAAAGGACATTTTTCCAAAAGGTACGATCTTTGTCCCCATGTGCAGTTGCAAACCGTAGTCTGGCTTTTTTATGGCGGTTTTGGAGCAGTGGCTTCTTCTTGCTGAGTGGCCTTTCAGGTTTGTCGATATAGGACTCGTTTTACTGTGGATATAGATACTTTTGTACCTGTTTCCTCCAGCATCTTCACAAGGTCCTTTGCTGTTGTTCTGGGATTGATTTGCACTTTTCACACCAAAGTACGTTAATCTCTAGGAGACAGAACGCGTCTCCTTCCTTAGCGGTATGACGGCTGCGTGGTCCCATGGTGTTTATATTTGCATACTATCGTTTGTACAGATGAACGTGGTAACTTCAGGCATTTGGAAATTGCTCCCAAGGATGAACCAGACTTGTGGAGGTCTACCATTTTTTTTCTGAGGTCTTGGCTGATTTCTTTGGATTTTCCCATGATGTCAAGCAAAGAGGCACTGAGTTTGAAGGTAAGCCTTGAAATATATCCACAGGTACTCCTCAAATTGACTCAAATGATGTCAATTAGCCTATCAGAAGCTTCTAAAGCCATGACATCATTTTCTGGAATTTTCCAAGCTGTTTACATACACTAAGTTGACTGTGCCTTTAAACTTCTGACCCACTGGAATTGTGATACAGTGAATTATAAGTGAAATAATCTGTCTGTAAACAATTGTTGGAAAAATTACTTGTGTCATGCACAAAGTAGATGTCCTAACCGACTTGCCAAAACTATAGTTTGTTAACAACACATTTGTGGAGTGGTTGAAAAACGAGTTTTAATGACTCCAACCTAAGTGTATGTAAACTTCCGACTTCAACTGTATATCTTATTCTTGTTGCAATGTTGAGAATGCAAGTAAGCATTTAGTTAGACATGGTAAAAAGTTTTGAGAATGACACAAATATTAATTTTCACAAAGTCTGCTGCCTCAGTTTTTATGATGGCAATTTGCATATACTCCAGAATTTTATGAAGAGTGATCAGATTAATTGCAATTAATTGCAAAGTCCCTCTTTGCCATGAAAATGAACTTAATCCCCAAAAAACATTTCCACTGCATTTCAGCCCTGCCACAAAAGGACCAGCTGACATTTTTTCAGTGATTCTCTCGTTAACACAGGTGAGTGGAGGGTGGTGCTTGAAATCATTGTTCTTCCTCTGTTAACCATGGTTACCTGCAAGGAAACACGTGCCGTCATCATTGCTTTGCACAAAAAGGGCTTCACAGGCAAGGATATTGCTGCTAGTAAGATTGCACCTAAATCAAACATTTATCGGATCATCAAGAAATTCAAGGAGAGAGGTTCAATTGTTGTGAAGAAGACTTCAGGGCGCCCAAGAAAGTCCAGCAAGTGCCAGGACCATCTCCTAAAGTTGATTCAGCTGCGGGATCGGGGCACCACCAGTGCAGAGCTTGCTCAGGAATGGCAGCAGGTAGGTGTGAGTGCATCTGCACACACAGTGAGGTGAAGACTTTTGGAGGATGGCCTGGTGCCAAGAAGGGCAGCGAGGAAGCCACTTCTCTCCAGGAAGAACATCAGGGACAGACTGATATTCTGCAAAAGGTACAGGGATCGGACTGCTGAGGACTGGGGTAAAGTCATTTTCTCTGATGAATCCCCTTTCCGATTGTTTGGGGCATCCAGAAAAAAAGCTTGTCCGGAGAAGACAAGGTGAGCGCTACCATCAGTCCTGTGTCATGCCAACAGTAAAGCATCCTGAGACCATTCATGTGTGGGGTTGCTTCTCAGCCAAGGGAGTGGGCTCACTCACAATTTTGCCTAAGAACACAGCCATGAATAAAGAATGGTACCAACACATCCTCCGAGAGCAACTTCTCCCAACCATCCAAGAACAGTTTGGTGACGAACAATGCTTTTTCCAGCATGATGGAGCACCTTGCCATAAGGCAAAAGTGATAACTAAGTACGCTCGGGGAACAAAACATTGAAATGTTGGGTCCATGGCCAGGAAACTTCCCAGACCTTAATCCCATTGAGAACTTGTGGTCAATCCTCAAGAGGTGGGTGGACAAACAAAAACCCACAAATTCTGACAAACACCAAGCATTGATTATGCAAGAATGGGCTGCCATCAATCAGGATGTGGCCCAGAAGTTAATTGACAGCATGCCAGGGCGGATTGCAGAGGTTTTGGAAAAAGAAGGGTCAACACTGCAAATATTGACTCTTTGCATAAACGTAATGTAATTGTCAATAAAAGCCTTTGACACTTATGGAATGCTTGTAATTATACTTCAGTATACCATAGTAACATCTGACAAAAATATCTAAAAACACTGAAGCAGCAAACGTTTTGAAGACCAATACTAGTGTCATTCTCAAAACTTTTGACCACGACTTTATACCATGTTTATCCCGTACATACGACTAATAAAACTTGAAACTGTCAGGTCTAGGGCAGGTTTATTGGACAGTTTTGGGCCATGGGAATCTCTGATGTATTAGTGATGGAGTTGAAAGAGAAGCAGAGTAAAGTTTAGGCGAATGGGGCGGAGGTGACGTTGAGATCGTCGTTTAGTTGGATTAAAAAGTCAATATTTCCTGGCTGACATCATGCAAGTCAAACGGTAATCTCAGTGCTGTTAAATGATGGTGAGGGTACAGAGAGTAGTAGCTGGTTACAGACCTGCAGTTTATTTTAACCTTCACTCAAAACCTATATGTTATGACCAGGATGTCAGAAATGATCTTGAACTCAAAAGGCTAAAATAACTAACATTTTGTCATTGATCCTGACAATAAAATGCAAACATTTTCAATGGTATAATAAAAAGTTATTCCAAAGAGTCACTCTGAGCCTTGTTCTATTGTTATTGAATACAGTGCATCCGGAAAGTATTCAGACACCTTGACTTTTTCCACATTTTGATAAGTTACAGCCTTATTCTAAAATGTATTAAATTGTTTTTTCCCCCTCATCAATCTACACACAATACCCCATAATGACAAAGCAAAAACTGGTTTTTAGAAATGTTTACAACTGTACAGTACCAGTCAAAAGTATGGACACACCTACTCATTCAAGGGTTTTTCTTTATTTGTACTATTTTATACATTGTAGGATAATAGTGAAGACATCAAAATTATGTATCAACACATGGAATCATGTAGTAACCAAAAAAGGTGTTAAACAAATCAAAATATATTTGAGATTCTTCAAAGTAGCCCTTTGCCTTGATGACAGCTGTGCACACTCTTGGCATTCTCTCAACCAACTTCACCTGGAATGCTTTTCAAACAGTCTTGAAGGAGTTCCTACATATGCTGAGCACTTGTTGGCAGCTTTTCCTTCACTCTGTCGTCCGACTCATCCCAAACCATCTCAATTGGGTTGAGGTCAGGTGATTGTGGAGGCCAGGTCATCTGATGCAGCACTCCATCTCTCTCCTTCTGGGTAGAATAGTCCTTACACAGCCTGGAGGTGTGTTGGGTCATTTTCCTGTTGAAAAACAAATGAGCCCAAACCAGATGGGATGGCGTATCGCTGCAGAATGCTGTGGTAGCCATGCTGGTTAAGTGTGCCTTAAATTCTATATAAATCACTGACAGTGTGACCAGCAAAGCACCCACACACCATCACAACCGTAAAAGCCTTGGTTTCTTGCATGTTAACATCAGAAGCCTCCTTCCCAAGTTTGAGTTATTCACTGCGTTAGCACACTCTGCCAACCCTGATGTTCCCGAACTACAACATTTTCCTTCTAGATAGAACTGCCAAAGGGGGCGGAGTTGCAATCTACTGTAGAGCTCTATCATACTATCCAGGTCTGTGCCCAAACAGTTTGAGCTTCTACTTCTAAAAATCCACCTTTCCAGAAATCTCTCACTGTTGCCGCTTGCAACAGACCCCCCTCAGCCCACAGTTGTGCCCTGGACATCATATGTGAATTGCTTTCCCCCATCTATCTTCAGAGTTTGTACTGCTTGGTGACCTAAACTGGGATATGCTTAACACCCTGGCCAACCTACAATCTAAACTAGATGCCCTCAATCTCACAAATTATCAAGGAACCTACCAGGTACAACCCTAAATCCGTAAACATGGGCACCCTCATAGATATCATCATGACTAATTTACCCTCTAAATACACCTCCGCTGTCTTCAACCAGGATCTCTGCGATCACTGCCTCATTGCCTGCCTCCGTAATGGGTCCGCGGTCAAACGACCACCCCTCATCACTGTCAAACGCTCCCTAAAACACCTCAGCGAGCAGACCTTTCTAACTGACCTGGCCCGGGTATCCTGGATGGATATTGACCTCATTCCGTCAGTAGATGATGCCTGGATGTTCTTCAAAAGTGCTTTCCTCTCCATCTTAAATAATGCCCCATTCATAAAATTCAGAACTAAGAACAGATATAGCCCCTGGTTCACCCCAGACTTGACTGCCCTTGACCAGCACAAAAACATCCTGTGGCGTACTGCATTAGCATCGAACAGCCCCTGCGATATGCAACTTTTCAGGGAAGTCAGGAACCAATATACACAATCAGTTAGGAAAGCAAAGGCTAGCTTTTTCAAACAGACATTTGCATCCTGTAGCACTAACTCCAAAAAGTTTTGTGACACTGTAAAGTCCATGGAGAATAAGAGCACCTCCTCCCAGCTACCCACTGCACTGAGGCTAGGAAACACTGTCACCACCGATAAATCTACAATAATCGAGAATTTCAATAAGCATTTTGCTACGGCTGGCCATGCTTTCCACCTGGCTACCCCTACCCCGCCACCAGCTCTGCAACTTGCCCATGCCCCCCCCCCCCGCTTCTCCTTCACCCAAATTCAGATAGCTGATGTCCTGAAAGAGCTGCTAAATCTGGACCCCTACAAATCAGCTGGGCTAAACAATCTGGACCCTTTCTTTTTCTAAAATTAGCCGCCGAAATTGTCGCAACCCATATTACTAGCCTGTTCAACCTCTCTTTCGTATAATCATCTGAGATCCCCAGAGATTGGAAAGCTGCCGCGGTCAACCCCCTCTTCAAAGGGGGTGACACTCTAGATCCAAACTGTTACAGACCTATATCCATCCTGCCCTGCCTTTCGAAAGTATTTGAAAGCCAAGTTAACAAAACAGATCACCGACCATTTCGAATCCCACCGTACCTTCTCCGCTATGCAATCTGGTTTCCGAGCTGGTCATGGGTGCACCTCAGCCACACTCAAGGTCCTAAACGATATAATAACCGCGAGCGATAAAAGACAGTACTGTGCAGCCGTCTTCATTGACCTGGCCAAGGCTTTTGACTCTGTCAACCACCGCATTCTTATTGGCAGACTAAATAGCCTTGGTTTCTCAAATGACTGCCTCGCCTGGCTCACCAACTACTTCTCAGATACAGTTCAATGTGTCAAATCGGAGGGCCTGTTGTCTGGACCACAGGGTTCAATTCTCGGGCCAACTCTATTCTCTGTGTATATCAATGATGTCGCTCTTGCTGCTGGTGACTCTCAGATCCACCTCTATGCAGACGACACCATTTTGTATACATCTGGCCCTTCACTGGACACTGTGTTAACAAACCTCCAAACGAGCTTCAATGCCATACAACACTCCTTCCGTGGCCTCCAACTGCTCTTAAACGCTAGTTAAACTAAATGCATGCTCTTCAATCGAACGCTGCTTGCATCCGCCCGCCCGACTAGAATCACTACTCTCGGCGGGTCTGACTTAGAATATGTGGACAACTACAAATACCTAGGTGTCTGGTTAGACCATAAACTCTCCTTCCAGACTCACATTAAGCATCTCCAATCCAAAGTTAAATCTAGAATCGGCTTCCGTTTTCACAACAAAGCTTCCTTCACTCATGCAGCTAAACATGCCCTCGTAAAACTGACTATCCTACCGATCCTTGACTTCGGCGATGTCATTTACAAAATAGCTTCCAACACTCTACTCAGCAAATTGGATGTAGTCTATCACAGTGCCATCCGTTTTGTCACCAAAGCCCCATATACTACCCACCATTGTGACCTGTACGCTCTCGTTGGCTAGCCCTCACAACATATTAGTCGCCAAACCCACTGGCTCCAGGTCATCTATAAATCACTTATAGGCAAATCCCCGCCTTATCTTAGATCATTGGTCACCATAGCAACACCCACCCGTAGTATGCTTTCCAGCAGGTATATCTCACTGGTCATCCCCAAAGCCAACACCTCCTTTGGCCGCCATTCCTTCCAGTACTCTGCTGCAAATGACTGGAACGAACTGCAAAAATCTCGGAAGCTGGAGACACTTATCTCCCTCACTGACTTTAAACATCAGTTGTCCGAGCAGCTTACTGATCACTGCACCTGTACACAGCCCATCTGTAATTAACCCACCCAACTACCTCATCCCCATATTGTTATTTACATTGTTATTTATTTTGCTAATTTGCACCTCAGTATCTCTATTTGCACATCATCTTCTGCACATCTATCACACCAGTGTTAATACTAAATTGTAATTATTTTGCACTATGGCCTATTCATTGCCTTACCTCCATAACTTACTACATTTGCACACACTGTATATAGATTTTCTATTGTGTTTTTGACTGTACGTTTTGTTTACCCCATATGTAACTCTGTGTTGTTGTTGTTTTTATCGCACTGCTTTGTTTTATCTTGGCCAGGTCGCAGTTGTAAATGAGAACTTGTTCTCAACTGGCTTACCTGGTTAAATAAAGGTTAAATAAAAATAAATAAAAACATCTCCTCCTCATGCTTCATGGTGGGAACCACACATGCGGAGATCATCCATTCACCTACTCTGCATCTCACAAAGACACGGCGGTTGGAACCAAAAATCTCAAATTTGGACTCATCAGACCAAAGGACAGATTCCACCGGTCTAATGACCATTGCTCGTGTTTCTTGGCCCAAGCAAATCTCTTCTTCTTATTGGTGTCCTTTTGTAGTGGTTTCTTTGCAGCAATTCGACCTTGAAGGCCTGATTCACGCAGTCTCCTCTGAACAGTTGATGTTGAGATGTGTCTGTTACTTGAACTCTGTGAAGCATTTATTTGAGCTGCAATCTGGGGTGCAGTTAACTCTAATGAACTTATCCTCTGCAGCAGAGGTAACTCTGGGTCTTCCTTTGAGAGCCAGTTTCATCAAAGTGCTTGATGGTTTTTGCGACTGCACAAGAAGAAACTTTCAAAGTTCTTGAGATTTTCCGGATTGACTGACCTTCATGTCTTAAAGTAATGATGGACTGTTGTTTCTCTTTGCTTATTTGAGCTGTTCTTGCCATAATATGGACTTGGTATTTTACCAAATAGGACTATCTTCTCTATACCCCCTACCTTGTCACAATACAACTGATTGGCTCAAACGCATTAAGGAGGAAAGAAATTCCACAAATTAACTTTTAACAAGGCACACCTGTTAATTGTCATGCATTCCAGGTGACTACCTCATGAAGCTGGTTGAGAGAATTCCAAGAGTGTGCAATGCTGTCATCAAGGCAAAGGGTGGCTATTTGAAGAATCTCAAATATAAAATATATTTGGATTTGTTTAACACTTTTTTTGTTTACTACAAGATTCCATATGTGTTATTTCATAGTTTTGATGTCTTCACTAATATTCTACAATAAAAAATTTTTTAAAAATAAAGAAAAACCCTTGAATGAGTAGGTGTCCAAACTTTTGACTGGTAGTGTGTGTGTATATATATATATATAGTGTGTATATACACACACATATACACAGTGAGGGAAAAAAGTATTTGATCCCCTGCTGATTTTGTACGTTTGCCCACTGACAAAGAAATGATCAGTCTATAATTTTAATGGTAGGTTTATTTGAACAGTGAGAGACAGAATAACAACAAAAAAATCCAGAAAAACACATGTCAAAAATGTATAAATTGATTTGCATTTTAATGAGGGAAATATGTATTTAACCCCCTCTCAATCTGAAAGATGTCTGGCTCCCAGGTGTCTTTTATACAGGTAACGAGCTGAGATTAGGAGCACACTCTTAAAGGGAGTGCTCCTAATCTCAGTTTGTTACCTGTATAAAAGACACCTGTCCACAGAAGCAATCAATCAATCAATCAGATTCCAAACTCTCCACCATGACCAAGACCAAAGAGCTCTCCAAGGATGTCAGGGACAAGATTGTAGACCTACACAAGGCTGGAATGGGCTACAAGACCATCGCCAAACAGCTTGGTGAGAAGGTGACAACAGTTGGTGCGATTATTCGCAAATGAAAGAAACACAAAAGAACTGTCAATCTCCTTCGGCCTGGGGCTCCATGCAAGATCTCTCACCTCGTGGAGTTGCAATGATCATGAAAACGGTGAGGAATCAGCCCGGAACTACACGGGAGGATCTTGTCAATGATCTCAAGGCAGCTGGGACCATAGTCACCAAGAAAACAATTGGTAACACACTACGCCGTGAAGGACTGAAATCCTGCAGCGCCCGCAAGGTCCCCCTGCTCAATAAAGCACATATACAGGCCCGTCTGAAGTTTGCCAATGAACATCTGAATGATTCAGAGGAGAACTGGGTGAAAGTGTTGTGGTCAGATGAGACCAAAATGGAGCTCTTTGGCATCAACTCAACTCGCCGTGTTTGGAGGAGGAGGAATGCTGCCTATGACCCCAAGAACACCATCCCCACCGTCAAACATGGAGGTGGTAACATTATGCTTTGGGGGTGTTTTTCTGCTAAGGGGACAGGACAACTTCATCACATCAAAGGGACGAAGGACGGGGCCATGTACCGTCAAATCTTGGGTGAGAACCTCCTTCCCTCAGCCAGGGCATTGAAAATGGGTTGTGGATGGGTATTCAAGCATGACAATCACCCAAAACACACGGCCAAGGCAACAAAGGAGTGGCTCAAGAAGAAGCACATTAAGGTCCTGGAGTGGCCTAGCCAGTCTCCAGACCTTAATCCCATACAAAATCTGTGGAGGGAGCTGAAGGTTCGAGTTGCCAAACGTCAGCCTCGAAACCTTAATGACTTGGAGAAGATCTGCAAAGAGGAGTGAGACAAAATCCCTCCTGAGATGTGTGCAAACCTGGTGGCCAACAACAAGAAACGTCAGACCTTTGTGATTGCCAACAAGGGTTTTGCCACCAAGTACTAAGTCATGTTTTGCAGAGGGGTCAAATATGTCTTTCCCTCATTAAAAAGCAAATCAATTCATAACATTTCTGACATGCGTTTTTCTAGATTATTTTGTTGTTATTCTGTCTCACTGTTCAAATAAACCTACCATTAAAATTATAGACTGATCATGTCTTTGTCAGTGGGCAAACGTACAAAATCAGCAGGGGATCAAATACTTTTTTCCCCCTCACTGTATATATAAATGAAATATTACATTTACATAAGTATTCAGACCCTTTACTCAGTACTTTGTTGAAGCACCTTTGGCAGGGATTACAGCCTCGAGTCTTCTTGGGTATGACGCTACAAACTTGGCACACCTGTATTTGGAGAGTTTCTCCCATTCTTCTCTGCAGATCCTCTCAAGCTCTGTCAGGTTGGATGGGGAGCGTCGCTGCACAGCTATTTCCAATTCTCTCCAGAGATGTTCGATCGGGTTTAAGTCAGGACATTCAAAGACTTGTCCCGAAGCCACTCCTGCGTTGTCTTGGCTGTGTGCTTAGGGTTGTTGCTCTGGAGCAGGTTTTCATCAAGGATCTCTCTGTACTTTGTTCCGTTCATCTTTCCCTTGATCCTGACTAGTCTCCCAGTCCCTGCCGCTGAAAAACATCCCCACAGCATAATGCTGCCACCACCATGCTTCACCGTAGGGATGGTAGCAGGTTTCCTCCAGACGTGACGCTTGGCATTCTGGCCAAAGAGTTCAATCTTGGTTTCATCAGACCAGAGAATCTTGTTTCTCATGGTCTGAGAGTCCTTTAGGTGCCTTTTGGCAAACTCCAAGCGGGCTGTAATGTGCCTTTTACTGAGGAGTGGCGTCCGTCTGGTCACTCTACCATAAATGCCTGATTGGTGGAGTGCTGCATAGATGGTTGTCCTTCTGGAAGGTTCTCCCATCTCCACAGAGGAACTCTGGTGCTCTGTCAAAGTGACCATCGGGTTCTTGGTCACCTCCCTGACCAAGGCCCTTCTCCCCCGATTGCTCAGTTTCTAAACTTCTTCCATTTAAGAATGATGGAGGCCACTGTGTTCTTGGGAATTTTAGAATAAGGCTGTAACGTTTCAAAATGTGGAAAAAGAAATGGGGTCTGAATACTTTCTGAATGCACTGTATGTAATAGTCTAACTTTTTCCCTTTTGTTATGTAGAGAACCTTGGCCTTTTCTATGGAAACTCACTTAAAGCTCAAAGCCATTATGAGAATAGTTCTGTGTGCAAAATAAAATATTTAATGATACAGCTGTAAAAAAGACAGAAAAACAACGTTGAGAATACATTTCACCGAATCAATAGCCTAAATTCCCAAAGACCAACTGTCACCATTTCCATTTGAAGTTGTGTATCTTGCAGAAAGACACTGTCTCTTTCATATTGATGGCCATTGATTACCTTTCAACATAGTGCACGGGATGAACACTAAAACATTCATCTGGGGCGGTAAGGTCAAAGACAGGAATGTCAAAACACAGATACAGGAAGAGAAACGAGGAGAAACGAGAGAAAAGGTATGACTGACAGAAGGCTTGTCAAACACATTCTGCAAACACAGCAGCTGTAGGCTTTGCTTTAGCCTAACCTTTACTGGATAAGGTCCAGGTTCTAACTCAATCAATTAGCTTGGCTAGCAATAGGACACATGCCTGGAGACACAACAACCACACACAAAAAAAAATTAACACAGTCATCCTGGTTATTTGTATGTCTAAATATCTCTCCGTCGACAGTCTTGACAGGTCTCTGGTTTGTATAGCCTTGAACTCCCTGGAGCATACCATCACGGATTTGTGATTTCACTTCAAAAGGCAAATTATATTGAAAATTACAAGTTTAGATGCACTCTGGTAAAAATAATGTAGAATGTAAAGCAGATATGGGATGCTCTGTCAAATTATAAGCATTTTACTTCCATACCCCTGAGCACTAATGCAGACACACTGGTCCACTTTTGCCCCGTGTCAGCCTTGTCCATAACCTTTGACAACCTTTAACTTCCTATTGACCCTGCTGACGACCCTGCAGGCAGCGGTCTGTTTGACCTATCCAGGTCCCATAATGGCGGAGGGGTCAGGGATAGAAGACAGAAGGGCAAACCCATAGAGAATACATTACCATGAGATCTGGGGCAAGTTAGGTGATTTATGGTCAGGTTTAGAGGTTTAGATTCAGCAAGGATAAAACCTTGAACATCAAATCACTGGCTTTGACCATCCCATTAGATGTAAAGTTTGAGACATTATCTTACAGGAGGTGAATGTTATATTGTCAAAGCTCTGTTGTTTATCTTCCAAATGATCCCTTCACGTAGGAATGCAGAAAATATTTTACCTTGGCTGTGTTTCAGTTTCACTGAATGCAACTCTTGATTTTCCTCAGTAAAACGCTGAGGAGTGTCTTTAGGGTTAAATCTGAAAGGGGTCATACTTTTCCAGGAGACCTGAAGTATTCCAAACATTCACTTAACAGCTCACAGGCTAAATTTGTTTTATAAAGAGGGACGGAAAAAAAGAGTCAGGGGATTCAGCAGAAAGTTATGCCACCAGAAAGTAATCAAATGTGAAGAATTTGCATGCGCACACACCCACACACCATCCCACAATTAAATAAACATACTTCACAGTTGGACGACCACCTGATATTCATCCTTTATGAATAATGAGGGGCAAGAGGAGATTCTAATGACGCATGATAAAAGTAAGAACTAATCCGTGGAAGCTGGGGAATCAGAGCATCCGTTCTAAGGTGAAAGGCTGTGAGACAGATGGCTGTGTGTGTGACACGTCTGGTTCCGCTCAGGGTTTGGCTGAGAACAGGAGCAGCTCCCAGAGAGAGGGAACACTCATTACAGGAACACTACCTTAATCAATCTCCCACACGTCTCAAACTGCAGCTACGCGACCAAGGCTCTCTACCAAGGACTAGACTGGAGGAGTCAAATAGACACCTGCTATAAACACACACACACACACACTTGATTTTTTACAAAATACTTTAATATCTTTTCTTAAACACAGTGACACCCTGACCACCAGCAATGTTTTACCAGGACAGAGAAGGACATTAATGACATCTTAAACAAAGACCACCAACCACCCTGAGCCACACGTACCCTGTCAGCGGTGACAGTGACCATGACCCACTGTGTTAGTGTATAATCCTCTTCACAATCACCCAGAGAGAAACAAAATACAAATCATCCTACCAGACCATATACAGACAGCCTTAGATGTGTGGTAAGTACCATACAGCCATAGCTCTGGGCAGGCACCTCGTTAAAATGGCCCCCTAACAATTAGATCAGGGCTAAAACATTGTCGTATTGGCTTGTAAACTCACTGGCAGGTGCTGAACGCAGCCTAACAAAGGTTGTGAAATGTTGGGAATTGTTTCACCTGGGTCAAACAACAGAGAGTATCAGCATGGCATGCTATCATGTGAGACAGGCCTCACAAGGCCCTCAGTCTTTCTGACGAAGAAACTGATGATCCAAGGTTTCTTCTATGCTCAGTCATTTGGCTAAATAAACTGAGATGAATTCCAGATACTGTATGTTTGAAAGTCTTTTTTTGCTATTACATTTTCTCTGCGTTTGACTGAATCCTGCCATAGGATTAGACCTAGTCCAGTCTAATCTACACCTCACCTGCTCAGAGAAAGCTATAGGATGCCTGACTGTTAGTGGTTTATTATTCAGTCCTTAGTCCTGGGCTTTGTGCCATTCCCACATTTGAATGATTCATGGGGAAATATGGCCCTAATCTTCTTTTATCCGTGGTTGACAAAACACTGACTTCGGAGCGCTCCGCAATTCATTATTTTAACTTTCACTGAGACAACAGATGGAGTTTGTGGTTTGGAATATGTTAAATGAAAGGGGACACTAGAATAAATATTGGGGAAAATAAAAGTGATTCAAAACAAAAGTTTAAAAACAAATCTCTTATCATGCTGGTAAATCCACAATGATTTCTGCTAAGAATGGAACCCCCCCCGTTTATTTTCCAGCTTTACTGAAACGTATGTCCATATTTGACTGTTTATTATATAGGGCTGCATTCTGGGGCCTGTGTTTCTCACGGTTTATTATTGTGTTTTGGTTGCCGTCCCGTTGCATTTGCCTCTCCAAGACAAGATTAAGCAGTGTGAGGGAGCAGGAATGTCAGTGACAGCAACTTCTCCTGGAGACGAGAGCTGACTCACTCAGCCATGTGAACCTGCCTTACCCTCAGCTAGAGTTTCAGGAGAAAGGGAAAGAAAGATGGGTAGATAGAGGGAGGGAGAGAGTGAGATACTGTGTACTGACCCAAGCCTCCTCCCAGAGTTTATTTTCTCTTGTTTTGGTTTAGTGAGTTTAGGCTGTAATAATAAAGAGTCTTTACCCTAGGGAACTACAGTATTTCTCGCCTCCAGTACAGAACCTTTGACACACACCCTTACACTTGCTGCTGACTGGACCCCCCACCTGTTACCCTCTCTGGGCCTTGCACCTCTCCTCTCCCCCACCCTGGCACTGGAGAGACACCATGCACCCCAAATACTTCCCTCAGTGAGGACATCCACACTGGAGTTTATTGGAGAGAAGAGCCCTCTCCCTGGGTCAGAGGAGTCTCCAGCTCCCTACATCTGGATCTCTCCCAGACAGAAGCTCCACTGAAGGCAGGGAGAAATATGGAGCCTGTCCGCCCCGACGGCAAATTATTTCCATCTCCACCATCAAAGATCAGTTCAGCTCAACTCCCCCTTTGCTTAACATCCCGGACAGAATAGCTCTAAAATCACAGGATGGAAGCTAACCCACACCTGCAATCTTGGCTCCCAATCAAATCTCCATTCCTTTCTTTACCTTGAAATGTCCTTCCAGTCACTGCCAAATCCCCTCCGCTTCTGTTTTCCCACTAATTCAATCCAATGAGTCCCATGGGAACGAAGCACAGCGAAGCACCCACATAGATCATCCTAAGTGACAGACACACACCTGACTTTTCAAATTTGAAGACCGAGCTATTACCGGTCCACCACAAAACCAGAGCTACCCAACCAAGAACCACTTTATAAACTATTTTTACTGATAATAGCTCCCCTCGACGTTTCACTCAGATACAGTAGAACAGAACTAAAGCAGGAAATGGGGACAAATCAAATCCACACATGGAAAAGGGATTAACCAATCCCATGATCAGCAATAGGGATAGATTCATTCCCAGCATGTTGACCTTGAATCCTGGAGGTCAGCCATTTTAACAGGGCAGGATTGAATAGGCCTTCCGTGGTTGTATGTAAAAGCCACAGAGGTATTTGAGTGGTTTGGTCTGTTTGCAGTGAGTGAGCAGGCTTTTTCCAAGCCACCCGCCACGCTCCACACATCCCCTAGACAAGAGTCTATACAGTCTGGGTCCTGTCTGTTAGCAGCTCTGCTGAGTGGGGTGTTTCACTGCCTGTCTCTGTCTGACAGCTGGGCTACAGCACTCGGAGGTATACGAGACAAATCACAGAGAAACACAGAGAGAAGAAGAGAGGGAGAGGAGAGAGAGAGAGGGAGAGGAGAGAGAAAGAGTCAGGGAAGAAGAGAGAAAGAAGGAGATAGTAGGAGAAAAGGGACAGAGAGAGGCGAGAGACAGTGAGAGGAAAAGAAAGTTGCTGGGAGTCAAGGAAAAAGATGACCCCAGTATATCACAGCCTTTCCAAAGACAATGATTCACAGTCACAACACCTCTTCACACTGTCTGAGCACTCAGACGCCGCACGGACACATGTGCAACACAGACATAGCACAGCCACACAGTCTCTCCTGCATTGGGCAAAATAGTCGGCCTGGAGGTACTGAAAGGTGATCAAACATACCCAGCAGTCCCTGTACAACATCAACACCAGTGTACAGTTACACCACTTATGAGGAGGGGTGGGTGGTTCCTGAAAGCATGAGAAACAAGAAACAACCCCTCCAGCCTCCTCCCCCGCAAACTCTTTCCTAGTTCAGAGAGTTAATAATTCACCCAATCATCATGTGTCAAGGAAATTAAATAAAACAGAATCAAACCCAGAGGCTGTAACAACACTCACAGGCAAAGGGAACACTGCCTCCATCCGCTGTGTGTGTTTAAAGTTTAACCAGGAACAGGCTGAGCCAGGGCAGTCAGTCATGACACAGTACAGTACAATCTCACAGAGGTACGGCTCTGGCCCGCCTCACTGACATGGAACAGAACTGAACAATGGAGCCACGATCTCAGGGTCTCGCAGGCCCAAACCAAGGACATGACAATGTTAAGGCCCACAGGGTCTAAGCACCATGGGTACTATAAAGGTTAGAGACGCCCTCACACTATCTGACGCAGAATGCTGGTTAAACGTCAATCAAAACGCAAACGTCTAAGGGAACATTATTATTTATTCATTATTATTATAATCTCATCTCAGACAGTGCAGAGAAGGTCATTATAGAGTATATTCTTGTTAATTCAAAATGACAAAGAGGATTGTACATCCTTTGGTTGGGCATCAATCGGTTATTGGCCATTTGTGAGACATTAACACCATAAACTAATAGCTTAATTGTGTTCTGTAAGCTCATCACAGCTGTGGTGAAACACAGCAGACCAGGATGAGACAAAGCCAGAGGTAACGCTTCACAGGTGTTCTGTAGAAGGTTAGATGGAGGGCATGTCTGTCCGATGCTTAGGGATTCACTGTTGGAGTAAACCGGACATGACCATTTCTTTACCTTCGAAGGGGAGGAAGACTCTTGGCAGTGGCTGGAGGAAGCTGGAGACACAGGTGAGGAGGAGAGAAAGAGTCAGGAGGGTGTGTCTGACTCCTACCCAGGGTGGGGTCTTCACGACCCCCTCCGGCCACCCCATGACAGCAAGGCCTCAGGAACCACACCTAGTCCAAATGACCTGAGGGAGGAGGAGAGAGGTACATCACTGGTCAGACTACAGTACCACAGTCATGGCAATGATGCTCAAATCCAGTCCATGAGGGCTACACCACGGCAGGATTTTTTTCTTCTTCCAAGTAGTTAATAGATCCCAGTAATTGATTGATTCACTCATCTGGTTTCCCAGGTCTGAATCAATCCCTGATTAGAAAGGTAGGATGAAAACTAGCAGTGCTGCAGTCCTCCATTTACACTACTACTACTACTACTACTACTACTACTACTACTACTACTACTACTACTACTACTACTACTACTACTACTACTACTACTACTACTGCTACTACCACCTCTGCTACTACTACTACTGCTAATAATAGTAATGCTTAAAATAAATAATAAGGATCCGTTTTAAAGGAAAGAGATCAGAGCGTTACATGACTGTTAAATCCATCTGTTACCATATCCTCACTGTTAAATATGGATGAGATCCTTCTACACAAGAGCTGGGGGAGAATCTCATCTCTGCCTTGACCCTGCTTCCATTATTGTACAAGAGGAGCTCAATTATTGATAAAGACAGGTATTACCAGGGGACTTTCTCCTGTAGAGAGATTATCTTACTGCTAACGAAAGACTGAGCTTCTCACTGCCTCTGGAAAAACTGAGCAGGGTCTTCTGCCCATGGCCACGAAACTCAATGTATTGTGCGCAAAGTATCCATATTGGTTTAATAGAAAATAAAATAAAAATGGGGGAAACAATAAAATGCACCCACACAAAGGCAGATCTATATTCTGATGGCTTATATAGAAGAGGGTGGGATATGGGATATCTATGAAACTTTCAATTTGGGATGCAGCTGACTGAAAGGTTGAGGCACAGGGATCAGATGGACCATGGACAATATATCACCGAGCTGAAATGTAACCATAACTGCATGAGGGGCTAGGGTCGTCGTTAGAGGGGCTGTGCATGCGTGTGAAGCGTTAGAACGCATATGGAAAAGTGCAGAAGGGCTAAGATCTCTTTGGCAGCATGGCTTCCTAAACTGGCCATGGCCCTAGCCCACCCCTCCCTAACTGGGGTGCGTTCCCGGAGAGAGAAGCCCTTGCGCTGGACTGGAGATGTCAGCCTCACAGCTGCTTAAGCCATCGCTGGAGACCGGAGCCTCTACTGCTGCGGAGTGCCAGGCGTCATTACTGTGAGATAAGACACAGGCCTGCCATGAAACACCACCTCACCAAGATTAGACACATACAACTGGGACTACTCTCCCCTGCTTTAAATCTACCACTATCATACTGTATAACCTTGTCAGGTGATATCATGGCAATACCTACAAATATGACTGGCACCTAGCTAGTAAAACTGACCTGACTAACCTCCTAAGGCATGTCTGGCAGCATGGTAGTGTTCCATATACACAACCAAGCTCCACATTGATATACGTAACAGCCTTATAAGGAGCAATGCTCCACGTTCTAGTGTGCAAAGCCATATGGAGAGCCATAAACATTCACATTAATTTGTCTGTCGAGACTGTACTCAGTCCAGAAATACTACTGCTTGTCGAAGCCTTGGCAGGAATCCTGGCGATGACAATTAAATCAGTCTCCACAAAGCAGGTGGACTTGAATAAATACAGCAATACATTACCGATGGGGTATAACGGTAATTGGGTTTATTGTGTGTTGCTTGGCCCTTTGCCTAATGAATTTTCCATCTCACCACTTCAGAGGGAGTCCCTCTTTTAAAAAACTAATATCGATGAATGTATGACATTTTAAGGCAGATTTGTTTTTCCTAGATGCCGAACAGGAGATCTGATCGTCTGGCTCTGTCTTAATGTCTTTATTGAATGAGAGCAATTCCCCTGTCTGTCTTTTGTAATGGACTATTAACATTTTACACAATTGAGCGTGTTTACAGTGCATTCGGAAAGTATTCAGACCCCTTGACTTTTTCCTCATTTTGCTACGTTACAGCCTTATTCTAAAATTGATTAAATAAAACATTTTCCTCATCAATCTACACACAATACCCCATAATGACAAAGTGAACACAGGTTTTTAGATTTTTTAGCAAACATATAAACATATAAAAAATTAAACACAGAAATACCTTATATACATAAGTATTCAGACCCTTTGCTATGAGACTTGAAATTGAACTCAGGTGCATCCTGTTTCCATTGATCATCATTGAGATGTTTCTAAAACTTGTATAGAGTCCACCTGTGGTAAATTCAATTTATTGGACATGATTTGGAAAGGCACACACCTGTCCTCTGTGGAGATGGGAGAACCTTCCAGAAGGACAACCATCTCTGCAGCACTCCACCAATCAGGCCTTTATCTAGAGTCCTTTATGGTAGAGTGGCCAGACAGCCCACTTGAAGTTTGCCAAAAGGCACCTAAAGACTCTCAGACCATGAGAAACAAGATTCTCTGGTCTGATGAAACCAAGATTGAACTCTTTGGCCAGAATGCCAAGCGTCACGTCTGGAGGAAACCTGCTACCATCCCTATGGTGAAGCATGGTGGTGGCAGCATTATGCTGTGGGGATGTTTTTCAGCGGCAAGGACTGGGAGACTAGTCAGGATCAAGGGAAAGATGAACGGAACAAAGTACAGAGAGATCCTTGATGAAAACCTGCTCCAGAGCAACAACCCTAAGCACACAGCCAAGACAACGCAGGAGTGGCTTCGGGACAAGTCTTTGAATGTCCTTGAGTGGCCCAGCCAGAGCCCGGACTTGAACCCGATCGAACATCTCTGGAGAGACCTGAAAATAGCTGCAGAGAAGAATGGGAGAAACTCCCCAAATACAAGTGTGCCAAGCTTGTAGCATCATACCCAAGAAGACTCGAGGTTTTGCTCGCCTGAGGTAGAGTACCTTATGATAAGCTGTAGACCACACTATTTACCAAGAGAGTTTTCATCTATATTTTTCATAGCTGTCTATTTACCACCACATACCAATGCTGGCATTAAGATCACACTCAATGAGCTGTATAAGGCCATAACTAAACAGGAAAACACTCATCCAGAGAAAGCGCTCCTAGTGGCCAGGGACTTTAATGCAGGGAAACTTAAATCTGTTCTACCTAATTTCTACCAGCATGTTAAAAAACTCTAGACCACCTTTACTCCACACACAGAGACGCATAGAAAGCTCTCCCTCGCCCTCCATTTGGCAAATCTGACCAAACTCTATCCTCTTGATTCCTGCTTATAAGCAAAAACTAAAGCAGGAAGCACCAGTGACTCGGTTAATAAAAAAGTGGTCAGATGACGCAGATGCTAAGCTACAGGACTGTTTTGCTAGCACAGACTGGAACATGTTCCCTGATTCTTCAGATAGCATTGAGGAGTACACCACATCAGTCACTGGCTTCATCAATAATAATTACAGGCAACAGCCGCACTGAGCTAAAGGGTAGAGCTGCCGCTTTCAAGGAGCGGGACTCTAACCCGGACGCTTATAAGAAATCCTGCTATGCCCTCCGACGAACCATCAAACAGGCAAAGAGTCAATACAGGACTAAGATTGAATCGTACTACACCGGCTCTGACGCTCGTCAGATGTGGCAGGGCTTGAAAACTATTACAGACTACAAAGGGAAGCACAGCCGCGAGCTGCCCAGTGACACAAGCCTACCAGACGAGCTAAAGCACTTCTATGCTCGCTTCGAGGCAAGCAACATTGAAGCATGCATGAGAGGACCAGCTGTTCCGGATGACTATGTGATCACGCTCTCCGTAGCCGATGTGAGTAAGACTTTTAAGCAGGTCAACATTCACAAGGCCGCAGGGCCAGACGGATTACCAGGACGTGTACTCCGAGCATGTGCTGACCAACTGGCAAGTGTCTTCACTGACATTTTCAACATGTCTCTGACTGAGTCTGTAATACCAACCAATACCATGTTTCAAGCAGACCACCATAGTCCCCGTGCCCAAGGACACAAAAAATAACCTGCCTAAATGACTACCAACCCGTAGCACTGACGTCTGTAGCCATGAAGTCCTTTGAAAGGCTGGTCATGGCTCACATCAACACCATTATCCCAGAAACCCTAGACCCACTCCAATTTGCATACCGCCCCAACAGATCCACAGATGATGCAATCTCTATTGCAATCCACACTGCCCTTTCCCACCTGGACAAGAAGAACACCTACGTGAGAATGCTATTCATTGACTACAGCTCAGCGTTCAACACCATAGTGCCCTCTAAGCTCATCACTAAGCTAAGGATCCTGGGACTAAACACCTCCCTCTACAACTGGATCCTGGGCTTCCTGACGGGCCGCCCCCAGGTGGTAAGGGTAGGTAACAACACATCTGCCACGCTGATCCTCAACACGGGGGCCCGTCAGGGGTGCGTGCTCAGTCCCCTCCTGTACTCCCTGTTCACCCATGACTGCATGGCCAGGCACGACTCCAACACCACCATTAAGTTTGCCGACGACACAACAGTGGTAGGCCTGATCACCGACAACGATGAGACAGCCTATAGGGAGGAGGTCAGAGACCTGGCCGTATGGTGCCAGGATAACAACCTCTCCCTCAACGTGACCAAGACAAAGGAGATGATTGTGGACTACAGGAAAAAAAAGAGGACTGAGCACGCCCCCATTCTCATCGACAGGGCTGTAGTAGAATAGGTTGAGAGCTTCAAGTTCCATGGTGTCGACATCCCCAACAAACTATCATGGTCCAAACACACCAAGACAGTCATGAAGAGGGCATGACAAAGCCTATTCCCCCTCAGGAGACTGAAAAGATTTGGCATGGGTCCTCAGATCCTCAAAAAGTTATACAGCTGCACCATCGAGAGCATCCTGACTGGTTGCATCACCGCCTGGTATGGCAACTGCTCGGCCTCCGACCGAAAGGCACTACAGAGGGTAGTGCGTACGGCCCAGTACATCACTGGGGCCAAGCTTCCTGCCATCCAGGACCTCTATACCAGGCGGTGTCAGAGGAAGGCCCTCAAAATTGTCAAAGACTCCAGCCACCCTAGTCATAGACTGTTCTCTCTGCTACCGCATGGCAAGCGGTACCGGAGCGCCAAGTCTAGGTCCAAAAGGCTTCTCAACAGCTTCTACCCCCAAGCCATAAGACTCCTGAGCAGCTAATCATGGCTACCCGGACAATTTGCACCCCCACCCCATCTTTTTATGCTGCTGCTACTCTGTTAATTATTTATGCATAGTCACTTTAACTCTACCCACATGTACATATTACTTCAGCTACCTCAACTAGCTGGTGCCCCCGCACATTGACTCTGCACCGGTACCCCCCTGTATATAGCCTCCCTACTGTTATTTTATTTTACTTCTGCTCTTTTTTTCTCAACACTTTTTTGTTGTCGTTGTTTTATTTTACTTTTTTATTAAGAAATAAATGCATTGTTGGTTAAGAGCTGTAAGTAAGCATTTCACGGTAATGTCTACACCTGTTGTATTCGGCGCATGTGGCAAATACAATTTGATTTGATTTGATTTGACTCCATGCTGTAATCGCTGCCAAAGGTGCTTCAACAAAATACTGAGTACAAGGTCTAAATACTTATGTGATATTTCAGTGATTTATTTTTAATACATTTACAAAATTTATAAAAAACTGTTTTTGCTTTGTCATTATGGGGTATTGTGTGTAGATTGAGTTGGAAAAAAACAATTTAATCAATTTTAGAATAAGGCTGTAACGTAACAAAATGTGGAAAACGTGAAGGGGTCTGAATACTTTCTGAATGCACTGTACATCGAACTTAATGAGGAAAAATCAGTCCCATCTGGATTACGACTTGATAAATGGATTGTTTTGGTCTAGATTCACTCTTCTTCCTGGTTCTATTTGTACAAAGATTCCTACTTTAGATAGAGATAATCACACTGTACTTACAACACATAAATTACACTGTCTCTCTGTAGTCAGACAGACAGAGATGCTATTTAGACCTAGAGGATATAAATAAAAATGGATGGTAAACAACAGATAATAATATACTGAGATTAAAGAGTTGAACTCTGTGTGAATTGTCTGTATCGGCGTGTTCCCTCTGCCTAAAGGATCTAACAGAGAGGGGCTCCGAGTGTTCACACCACACCCTGTCACTCACCAGTCAACGGCTCGGTTACACGGACACGTTGCCAAGCACACGCTTGACTAGGGAAAGCTAAGAAAAACTGAGTGATTGTATTACAAAAACAGAGGATTCAGGGCTCAACAGTAACCTGTTGAATATAATTGTATAATACTTTTTAACTATCCGTTTGGTTTATAGTCAATCATCTCAAACTCACAACCTCCTCATATAGTTAATGTCAGACAACCTGACATGAATCTCAGTCTCTCAATCCCAGAGCAGAGCCACACTTGTGTACACCCTGATATATTGGTAATAGTACGTCCTATAACAGTTATACTTATTTCTACTCAATGTAAATGTTAATAACATAAATACAGTATGGTTTGCAAACATCAGTGATGGAGAATAATAAAAAACACATTCAATGATCAGCATTACTTTTCAGACACCTCACAACATGTCATTGCAGACATATCATGTGACAAAACTCAACACAGAAAACCCCTTATCATTCATTATAGAGAGGAGAAAATGAACCATCAAACAGATATCCAAATTAACAAGACACAAATGTAGTTACATTTGGATATAGTCTTTTGGAGCTTTTCGTCATACTTGTCTAAATGTGTTCCCTTTCAGCCGCCCTTATTCCCCTTCAGTCTCAGTCTACCAGTGGGACCCTGCACCTGTTAGCCAGAGTCCATGCAGCTCTCTCCCACTACCGCCCCGGTGAGTGATCTCTCTGTCACAGAGATTGACTGTCCACACACCCCTGACCCAGCCTAGGACAACCCAGCCTAGCACCCACCTTATAAGGCTTCCTCTGCTGCTCTGTCTCTGTCCCGATCCCAAGCCCTGGTTCCCTGTTTGTTCCTGTGTTGACCCAGTCCTTATCCTCGTCAGGTATTTAAGTACCACTGAGACGGTTCCCTGGTGACTCTCCCAGAGAGAAGGCAGAGAAGACAGCGCTGCTGCTATTCCATCCAACCGCCTGCAGGACAGGCTTGACGAGTGAAAGGGAGAGATGAGAGAGAAGGGGAGAGAGGAGGAGAGAGAGAGAAAGGGCTGGTTTCCTATTACATACTCTACTGAAGTCCCCCCTCCTCCTCAACCACTCTATGCTTCTCTTTCTCTTTCCCCCTCCGTCAGCTAACAAGACAGCGGACTGATCATCCCTCCCAGTACTAACATTGGTCCGGTGGTGGATTCCCATCTCATTCAGACACAGGCAGACAGAGGACTCCTACCTCACACAGACACATAGACATACAGTGGACTCCTACCTCACACAGACAGACAGAGGCAACCAGGGAGAAAGCAGGAGAATATGAGAGAGAGACTGAGCCAGTACCAATCAGTTATGTCCAACAGGGCATCTATGGACACTCACTGCCCACTCCAAACACATTCAGTCATATTGCCCTTCAGCAGCAGATTAAAATCAACACAGACACTTCCTCCTTCACTATCTACACTACACACCAACCCAATACTAAATATTATTCCTGTTGAACATTTCCAAATAATAAAATCACAACTAACATGGGCTGGAGACAGTTTAAAAAAACACACATTAAATATTTCATAGTAGTGTCATAAAATGATATAGCCCAGATATTGAGTTAGTCGGGGGACACGTTTTCTTAATGCTGAGATATTAAAATTGGTTGTGTGATGTTATTTGAATTCTGATGATAATTTGATATCCTATGGAAGTTACTATGGCATTCATACAAATATTCCTAAACTATTCATTTCCTCAACTTGCGTTCTTTTTATAGCCTGGCTCTCCATTATATACATATAGTTGAAGTCGGATGTTTCCATACACCTTAGCCAAATACATTTAAACTCTGTTTTTCACAATTCCTGACATTTAATTCTAGTAAGAATTCCCTGTCTCAGGTCAGTTAGGATCACCACTTTATTTTAAGAATGTGAAATGTCAGAATAATAGTAGAGAGAACGATTTATTTCAGCTTTTAGTTCTTTCATCACATTCCAAGTGGGTCAGAAGTTTACATACACTCAATTAGTATTTGGTAGCATTGCCTTTAAATTGTTTAACTTGGGTCAAATGTTTCGGGTAGCCTTCCACAAGCTTCCCACAATAAGTTGGGTGAATTTTGGCCCATTCCTCCTGACAGAGCTGGTGTTACTGAGTCAGGTTTGTAGGCCTTGCTCGCACTCGCTTTTTCAGTTCTGCCCACAAATTTTCTATAGGATTGAGGCCACTCCAATACCTTGACTTTGTTGTCCTTAAGCCATTTTGTCACAACTTTGGAAGTATGCTTGCGGTCATTGTCCATTTGGAAGACCCATTTGCGACAAAGCTTTAACTTTCTGACTGATGTCTTGAGATGTTGCCTCAATATAGCCACACAATTTTCCTTCCTTATGATGCCATCTATTTTGTGAAGTGCACCAGACCCTACTGCAGCAAAGCACCCCCACAGCATGATGCTGCCACCCCCGTGCTTCACGGTTGGGATGGTGTTCTTCGGCTTGCAAGCCACCCCCTTTTTCCTCCAAACCTAACGATGGTCATTATGGCCAAACAGTTGTATTTTTGTTTCATCAGACCAGAGAACATTTCTCCAAAAGGTACGATCTTTGTCACCATGTGCAGTTGCAAACCGTAGTCTGGCTTTTTTATGGCGGTTTTGGAGCAGTGCCTTCTTCCTTGCTGAGCGGCCTTTCAGGTTTGTCGATATAGGATTTGTTTTACTGTGGATATAGATACTTTTGTACCTGTTTCCTCCAGCATCTTCACAAGGTCATTTGTTGTTGTTCTGGGATTGATTTGCACTTTTCGCACCAAAGTACGTTCATTTCTAGGAGACAGAACGCGTCTCCTTCCTTAGCGGTATGATGGCTGCGTGGTCCCATGGTGTTTATACTTGCGTACTATTGTTTTTACAGATTAACGTGGTACCTTCAGGTGTTTGGAAATTGCTCCCAAGGATGAACCAGACTTGTGGAGGTCTAAAATATTCTTTCTGAGGTCTTGGCTGATTTCTTTTGATTTTCCCATGATGTCAAGCAGAGGCACTGAGTTTGAAGGTAGGCCTTGAAATACATCCACACGTACACCTCCAATTGACTCAAATGATGTCAATTAGCCTATCAGAAGTTTCTAAAGCCATGACATCATTTTCTGGAATTTTCCAAGCTGTTTAAAAGGCAGAGTCAATGTAGTGTATGTAAACTTCTGACCCACTGGAATTGTGATACAGTGAATTATAAGTGAAATAATCTGTCTGTAAACAATTGTTGGAAAAATTACTTGTGTCATGCACAAAGTAGATGTCCTAACCGACTTGCCAAAACTATAGTTTGTTAACAAGAAATTTGTGGAGTGGTTGAAAAACCTAAGTGTATGTAAACCTCCGACTTCAACTATATATACACTGCTCAAAAAAATAAAAGGGAACACTTAAACAACACAATGTAACTCCAATCAATCACACTTCTGTGAAATCAAACTGTCCACTTAGGAAGCAACACTGATTGACAATACATTTCACATGCTGTTGTGCAAATGGAATAGACAACAGGTGGAAATTATAGGCATTTAGCAAGACACCCCCAATAAAGGAGTGGTTCTGCAGGTGGTGACCACAGACCACTTCTCAGTTCCAATGCTTCCTGGCTGATGTTTTGGTCACTTTTGAATGCTGGCGGTGCTTTCACTCTAGTGGTAGCATGAGACGGAGTCTACAACCCACACAAGTGGCTCAGGTAGTGCAGCTCATCCAGGATGGCACATCAATGCGAGCTGTGGCAAGAAGGTTTGCTGTGTCTGTCAGCGTAGTGTCCAGAGCATGGAGGTGCTACCAGGAGACAGGCCAGTACATCAGGAGACGTGGAGGAGGCCGTAGGAGGGCAACAACCCAGCAGCAGGACCGCTACCTCTGCCTTTGTGCAAGGAGGAGCAGGAGGAGCACTGCCAGAGCACTGCAAAATGACCTCCAGCAGGCCACAAATGTGCATGTGTCTGCTCAAACGGTCAGAAACAGACTCCATGAGGGTGGTATGAGGGCCCGACGTCCACAGGTGGGGGTTGTGCTTACAGCCCAACACCGTGCAGGACGTTTGGCATTTGCCAGAGAACAACAAGATAGGCTAATTCGCCACTGGCGCCCTGTGCTCTTCACAGATGAAAGCAGGTTCACACTGAGCACATGTGACAGACGTGACAGAGTCTGGAGACGCCATGGAGAACGTTCTGCTGCCTGCAACATCCTCCAGCATGACCGGTTTGGTGGTGGGTCAGTCATGGTGTGGGGTGGCATTTCTTTGGGGGGCCGCACAGCCCTCCATGTGCTCGCCAGAGGTAGCCTGACTGCCATTAGGTACCGAGATGAGATCCTCAGACCCCTTGTGAGACCATATGCTGGTGCGGTTGGCCCTGGGTTCCTCCTAATGCAAGACAATGCTAGACCTCATGTGGCTGGAGTGTGTCAGCAGTTCCTGCAAGAGGAAGGCATTGATGCTATGGACTGGCCCGCCCGTTCCCCAGACCTGAATCCAATTGAGCACATCTGGGACATCATGTCTCGCTCCATCCACCAACGCCACGTTGCACCACAGACTGTCCAGGAGTTGGCGGATGCTTTAGTCCAGGTCTGGGAGGAGATCCCTCAGGAGACCATCCGCCACCTCATCAGGAGCATGCCCAGGTGTTGTAGGGAGGTCATACAGGCACGTGGAGGCCACACACACTACTGATCCTCATTTTGACTAGTTTTAAGGACATTACATCAAAGTTGGATCAGCCTGTAGTGTGGTTTTCCACTTTAATTTTGAGGGTGACTCCAAATCCAGACCTCCATGGGTTGATAAATTTGATTTCCATTGATAATTTTTGTGTGATTTTGTTGTCAGCACATTCAACTATGTAAAGAAAAAAGTATTTAATAAGATTATTTCATTCATTCAGATCTAGGATGTGTTGTTTAAGTGTTCCCTTTATTTTTTTGAGCAGTGTATATACAGTGTGGAGAACAAGTATTTGATACACTGCCGACTTTGCAGGTGTCCTACTTACAAAGCATGTAGAGTTCTGTAATTTTTATCATAGGTGCACGTCAACTATGACAGACAAATTGAGGGAAAAAAATCCAGAAAATCACATTGTATGATTTTTAAGTAATTCATTTGCATTTTATTGCATGACATAAGTATTTGATACATCAGAAAAGCAGAACTTAATATTTGGTACAGAAACCTTTGTTTGTAATTACAGAGATCATACGTTTCCTGTAAGTCTTGACCAGGTTTGCACACACTGCAGAAGGGATTTTGGCCCACTCCTCCATACAGACCTTCTCCAGATCCTTCAGGTTTCGGTGCTGTCGCTGGGCAATACGGACTTTCAGCTCCCTCCAAAGATTTTCTATTGGGTTCAGGTCTGGAGACTGGCTAGGCCACTCCAGGACCTTGAGATGCTTCTTACGGAGCCACTCCTTAGTTGCCCTGGCTGTGTGTTTCGGGTCGTTGTCATGCTGGAAGACCCAGCCACGACCCATCTTCAATGCTCTTACTGAGGGAAGGAGGTTGTTGGCCAAGATCTCGCGATACATGGCCCCATCCATCCTCCCCTCAATGCGGTGCAGTCGTCCTGTCCCCTTTGCAGAAAAGCATCCCCAAATAATGATGTTTCCACCTCCATGCTTCACGGTTGGGATGGTGTTCTTGGGGTTGTACTCATCCTTCTTCTTCCTCCAAACACGGCGAGTGGAGTTTAGACCAAAAAGCTATATTTTTGTCTCATCAGACCACATGACCTTCTCCCATTCCTCCTCTGGATCATCCAGATGGTCATTGGCAAACTTCAGATGGGCCTGGACATGCGCTGGCTTGAGCAGGGGGACCTTGCGTGAGCTGCAGGATTTTAATCCATGACGGCGTAGTGTGTTACTAATGGTTTTCTTTGAGACTGTGGTCCCAGCTCTCTTCAGGTCATTGACCAGGTCCTGCCGTGTAGTTCTGGGCTGATCCCTCACCTTCCTCATGATCATTGATGCCCCACGAGGTGAGAACTTGCATGGAGCCCCAGACCGAGGGTGATTGACCGTCATCTTGAACTTCCATTTTCTAATAATTGCGCCAACAGTTGTTGCCTTCTCACCAATCCGCTTGCCTATTGTCCTGTAGCCCATCCCAGCCTTGTGCAGGTCTACAATTTTATCCCTGATGTCCTTACACAGCTCTCTGGTCTTGGCCATTGTGGAGAGGTTGGAGTCTGTTTGATTGAGTGTGTGGACAGGTGTATTTTATACAGGTAACGAGTTCAAACAGGTGCAGTTAATACAGGTAATGAGTGGAGAACAGGAGGGCTTCTTAAAGAAGAACTAACAGGTCTGTGAGAGCCGGAATTCTTACTGGTTGGTAGGTGATCAAATACTTCTGTCATGCAATAAAATGCAAATTAATTACTTCAAAATCATACAATGTGATTTTCTGGATTTTTGTTTTAGATTCCGTCTCTCACAGTTGAAGTGTACATATGATACAAATTACAGACCTCTACATGCTTTGTAAGTAGGAAAACCTGCAAAATCGGCAGTGTATCAAATACTTGTTCTCCCCACTGTATCTCACACACACACACAGCCTTCGGAAAGTATTCAGAACCAATGATTTTTTCCACATTGTTACGTTACAACCTTATTCTAAAATTGATTAAATTGTGTTATTTTCTCATCAATTGACACACAATAGCCCAAAATGACAAAGCAAAAATAGGTTTTTAGAAATTTTGCAAATGTATTACAAATACAAAATTGAAATATCACATTTACATAAGTATTCAGACCCTTTACTCAGTACTTTGTTGAAGCAACTTTGGCAGCGATTACAGCATGGAGTCTTCTTGGGTATGACGCTACAAGCTTGGCACACCTGTATTTGGGGAGTTTCTCCCATTCTTCTCTGTAGATCCTCTCAAGCCCTATCAGGCTGGATGGGGAGAGTTGCTGCACAGTTATTTTCAGGTCTCTCCAGAGATGTTCGATCGGGTTCAAGTCCGGGCTCTGGCTGGGCCACTCAAGGACATTTAGAGACTTGTCCCGAAGCCACTCCTGCGTAGTCTTGGCTGTGTGCTTAGGGTCGTTGTCCTGTTGGAAGGTGAACCTTCGCCCCAGTCTGAGGTCCTGAGCACTCTGGAGCAGGTTTTCATCAAGGATCTCTCTATACCTTCCTCCGTTCATCTTTCCCTCGATCCTGACTAGTCTCCCAGTCCTTGCAGCTGAAAAACATCCCCACATTATGATGCTACCACCACAATGCTTCACCGTAGGGATAGTGCCATGTTTCCTCCAGACGTGACGCTTGGCATTAAGGCCAAAGAGTTCAATCTTGGTTTCATCGACCAGAGAATCTTGTTTCTCAAGGTCTGAGAGTCCTTTAGGTGCCTTTTGGCAAACTCCAAGCGGGCTGTCCTGTGCCTTTTACTGAGGAGTGGCTTCCGTCTGGCCACTCTACTATAAAAGCCTGATTGGTAGAGGTTTGCAGAGATGGTTGTCCTTCTGGAAGGTTCTCCCATCTCCACAGAGGAACTCTAGAGCTCAGTCAGTGACCATCGGGTTCTTGGTCACCTCCCTGACCAAGGCCCTTCTCCCCAGATTGTTCAGTTTGGCCGGGTGGCCAGCTCTAGGAAGAGTCTTGGGGGTTCCAAACTTCTTCCATTTGAGAATGATGAGGCCACTGTGTTCTTGGGGACCTTCAATGCTGCAGACATTTTTTGGTACCCTTCTCCAGATCTGTACCTCAACACAATCCTGTCTCGGAGCTCTACCGACAATTCCTTCAACTCCACGGCTTGGTTTTTGCTGTGACATACTGTCAACTGTGGGACCATATATAGACAGGTGTGTGCCTTTCCAAATCATGTCCATCAATTGAATTTACCACAACTGGACTCCAATCAAGTTGTAGAAACATCAAGGATGATCAATGGAAACAGGATGCACCTGAGTTCAATTTCGAGTCTCATAGCAAAGGGTCTGAATACTTATTTAAAGAAGGTATCTTTTTTTATTTTTTATAAATGTGCACAAAAAATGTAAACCTGTTTTTGCTTTGTCGTTATGGGGTATTGTTTGTAGATCGATGAGGATTTTTATTTATTTAATCAATTTTAGAATAAGGCTGTAACATAACAAAATGTGGAGTAAAGGGGTCTGAAAACTTTCAGAATGCACTAATGTATATATACACACACACACACACACACACACACACACACACATACATTTTATTATTCCATTGCCTTTACTAAGGTATAGCCTAAAGCCTAAATCAAAAGTCACAGGGCAGGTTATTGAATCCCTAAGATATCTACTATAGTAGGGTAGTCTCTGGGAGCGTATGGTTCATGTTCTGAGTGGTATGCCCTCTCTTAGACCAGAAGCATGCAACCATACCATGCAGAGACCATATCCCCTTCAGAGTCACCTAAAAACACACCCACCAAACACACTTCATGTTTAAAGGGGTCATTGGAGTCCTGGGTCATATTCAAACATTTTGCAACATAATATGAAAATGAGCATTTCTCATTAGACAAGTACAGGTAGTCTCTCCTTGTTTCAGAACATTTTATTCAATTTGGTGCCTAATGAACACAGCCCTGTTGTGCTGAGTCAGCATTAGGGGTTACAGTGAAGGGGGTCCTGAAAAGAGGGAGAATATAACTACTTGTATTTTCCACCAGTGAGTTGAGTAGGAACCTCAGGATGAGATATGTAGTGATATCTCCTCGTTTGTACCTCTACTGCCCAGCGAATGGTGCCAAAACAAAACCATTGTTCAAAGGCCTGACACACACTTAAATACATGAATGAGATATGTGTTACCACACATAGTAGCCAAATGAAATTGTGTGTTATATTTCCAGTCTGCTCCAGAGAGCTGTGAGGTATTGTAAATTGCACCCAGGTTGTGTTTCCATGAATGGGTACATTTGTGTTGCTCTTGTGATGACTTGAATTCCTGTCAGTTTATGGGTAAAGGCAAGCATGCAGGATTTACACTTTTACATTTTAACAGCTTTGAGGTTGAGTTTTCATAGATTTTGAGAGCTGGGTGAAAACCGCCCCATTGAAAATGTATTTTTGTCAATGTGTTATGGTTTCAGTACATTTCCAATATACAATAAACTTGAAAAGTGTATTCCAAATGTGTTTTCTGAAACAGACCCTGAGAAAATTGGTTAAAAATACATTGCAACACAATATTAAGACAAACGCATTTTCAACACATTTATAAAAGTGTGTGTGCACGTTAGCGAGTGTGTATTTACTTCTACTGTATGTGTGGGCGTGCTCCTACATGTCTATTTAAGGGAGGAAGAGCTGGTAGCAGAGACACAGGAAATAATTACCCCTCTCTCTGACAGATGGACTGATTTATGCCTCTCCAATTAAACTGTCAGGATATGGGGCAGCGGAGCGGGAGAGACCATTTCATAGGGCCGTAAAGCCTCTTCTCTTCTCCCAGAGAGAATAGAGGTAGAAGGGGCTCCTCTTTAACCAGCCCCTCTACAGAGGAGAGGAGGGAGGAGCAGTAAATTACTCTAATGGCTGGGATGAAGCTGAGAGCACGTCAGCCCCAGACAGAAGGGATGGGCTACAAGTATCTTCATGACATTACATACAGAAATGAGAGACATTATTATAGAGGACGAGAGGAGGGAAATGCCCTGAACCTTTCTGAATAACAGCTCTCTCTGACACTGTAAATGATGTAGGTAGCTACAGCTCTCAGACTGTGAGAAAAGGATGCATTCTCTGTGCTGTCATGTAAAACGTGTGGGCTTTGGCTAGGTCTGCGCCGTGTATAAATTCTACAGGCCAGAGATGATAAAACGTTGGTATGCTTCATTTGTAGTTTTCCAAAAACGTCTATTGTTGAGAGGATAAATAAATCTTTCAATTTATAGAATTCATCACGCAATCTGGTCTGTCCACCTGTACTTCTGACTGCATCTTTGTTTCACAAGCCCGTGCACACACACACACACGTTTTTTGTTTGTCACACTGAAGTTAAATACATTGAGCGATGGCTAGGGTTAGGGGTGGTTCCACTCTAAGCCAAAATATTCCGTCACACACATCTGTTTTCATGGTATGTGATTCTATACCAGGGCGTTCATAGTGTAATACAACAAAAACTGTCATCAGAGAGTATATGGACAATCTATCAGGCTGAGCATGGAATATTCCTCTTTTCAAGTTAGGTTCAAGGTCTTATTCTTAACACAAATCAAGATTTCTCCACACTCATCTTTCTATGGACATTTGCCTTCAGCTTCGCATCATTTAACAGATGTTTCTAGCAAAAGTGACTAACATAGCTGTATTCAGTGGCCTGTGCGGGAATTGAACCCACAACCCTGGTGTTGCCAACATCATGCTCTAACCCACTGAGCCAATGAAACCTCCAATTGGTTCCTACTGTGTGAGTACTGCCTGGTGAAACAGTACAGTTGGAAAGTCATTATCACAGCTACAGGCTCCAACTAATTAGCTACAATAAACAACTAATTGGAGATTATAAAAGATGGCGGAGAGCTGACCTTGTCCTGCTCCCCCAGTGTGTATCCAACACATGGGTATTGAATCTCCACCAGCTTGAGTACAAGCACTCCATGTCTGCATCTGAAATGGTACCCTATTCCCTTTATAGTACACTACTTTTGCCCAGGGCCCATAGTGCTCTGGTCAAAAGTAGTGCACTATACACTGAGTGTACAAAACATTAAGAACACCTGCTCTTTCCATGACAGACTGACCAGGTGAATCCAGGTGAAAGCTATGATCCCTTATTGATGTCACCTGTTAAATCCACTTCAAATCAGTGTAGATGAAGGGGAAGAGACAGGTTAAAGAAGGATTTTTAAGCCTTGAGACAACTGAGACATGGATTGTGTATGTGTGCCATTCAGAGGGTGAATGGGCAAGTCAAAAGATTTAAGTGCCGTTGAACGGGGTATGGTAGTAGGTGCGAGGCGCACCAGTTTGAGTGTCAAGAACAGCAACGCTGCTGGGTTTTTCACACTCAACAGTTTCTCGTGTGTATCAAGAATGGTCCACCACCCAAAGGACATCCAGCCAACTTGACACAACTGTGGAAAGCATTGGAGTCAACATGGGCCAGCATCCCTGTGTAATGTTTGACACCTTGTAGAGTCCATGCCCCGACTAATTGAGGCTGTTCTGAAGGCAAAAAGTGGGTGAACTCATTATTAGGAAGGTGTTCCTAATGTTTTGTACACTCAGTGTATAGAGAATGTACCTCTGATAAATACTTCCCAAATAGCACACGACATCCCAATCAACGGACTGAAGCTTATTGCAAACCCTCTCCTCAGTTACCATGGGAATGACAGGCGCGTTAACGAGGCAGGAGCGTGAGTAGTGGACGCATGAACGAGCTAATGATGGATTGATTCGCGTGTTGTGCGTGTTATGAGAGGTGGAATAAGGACATATTGTTTTCTCTGTTGGTGCAGCTGCTCTTGTTTTGCATCTCTCCCTCCATCTGTGCACATAGTTGTGGCTGCCGCTGCCACTTAGCCATGAAAGACTGCAAAAACAACAGCAGAAAACATGAATAGTGGGATCAGTAATAACCTGCCAGAGGGGGGAATCTGATCTGAAAAGCACTGGACGGCCCCTCTGTGTGTTAGATTAATAGAGAGGCCGTAGCCACCCTGGACGGACGGAGAGAGAGGAGGAATTCAGCCAGAGTCACGGTCGGTGTTGAAACAGCTTGAGGTAGATCTCCTCAGACACTCGTCTTTGAAAGCGCTCCCCTCGGACCATGTTTAAGAATTCCATTACTGTAGTACAGTTGCAGTTCTGGTGGAATCAGCACAGCAGAGACTGCTTCTTCAGTCTAATGTGGAATGACTTGGCATTTGAGAGGGAAACAGAGGGAGACTTTCTATAAACGAGAGCATTTCCATATCTAAAGGACATCATGTGATCTCACAGCGGAGGCAAGACGGAAGGTCCAGAAATAACAGCATATAGAGAAAGGAGAGGAGGAACTCAATTAACTCAGTAACTCATAATACCCAGACAAACTCATAAGAGCGAGTCTGTGTCAAAATGAATGATTACTTCTAAACTAACTTCTGGCTGACTTCTGTTTGACCCCAGACTACATGAATCCCACAAACTAAATTCAACCCAGAACACTTTATAATCTCCCTTCATACCTGATCCTATTATGAATCGCATACCTTCGAGGTCGCCCAATGATGACTGTAAGGCAGCCAGAGCGCGAGGATAGAAAGACATCATCTAATAATAACGCTGCTTCTCACTGTTAGTTCTGCCAACGCAGTCTCATACATACCAACTCCCAGAAAGTCCCACAGGAAGGGCCAGAGTTAGAATATGGGATCAATCAACGGTTATAATATATCCACCTTCCTACTACTCTCCTTTCTTCCCTGAGGTGCACTGTACCAGTCAACTTTAAAATCAACTGGTCCGTCTGTGTCTGTGACCTATACTGGCTCTGTATGAGGCCTTCCTCTTGTTTATGACATGTATAAAGCAGACCTGGGTTCAAACACTATTTGAAATCATTTGTAAATACTTCTGCTAGGCTTGAATTATCTTTCCTGGCCAATAAAGTAGTCGCAAAAGTGCAAACCCTAACCATCTGGCACTCCAGGCAGGCTAGAGCAAACACTAATTTCAAATAGTATCTGAACCCAGGTCTGGTATACAGCACAGTGAACTGTTTGGCGAACCCCTGCTCACCCCTCACCACCTGCCACTGAACAATATTGTCTGTCACAGTGCCAGACACCTCAGCAAGGGGTACAGTATAATATATCATATGTGCCCTCGCAGGTATTATCTTCTCAATTACATCTGTCTAGCTCAGGCATTAACTTCAATAGGAAAAACATATTGGAGTTGGGTTATAAGATTTATATCACTTCCTGTAGTTTTGTCTAGCCATTGTCTGTGATAAAGGGTACAGTTACTAGCAGAGATAATTCTGACCTTCCTATCCAGGGATCTATGGCATATCATTTCGATTTATGGATTTTGAGAATGACAAATGGGTCTAGTACAGATGCATGTTACCTTCTGTCATGATGAGAACGTGAAGTTATCAGGTAGAGGTCAAATTTGAAGGACCAGTGTCCCATGTACACTGTAATAATTGCCTCCTCCAATGATTCATAATAGCGAGTGGACTAGTCTATTTCTTTCTGTCCATGTTTCAGCTGCTCAAAGGGCTCCATTCACATTCAGAAGCCACAGACATCTGTGTAGCATTACTCAGCGGATGTTACCAGCTCCTAAATGAGTTATTCAAATGATGAGCATGTGAGTGAGAGAGTGAGAGAGTGACACAGAGAGAGACACATGGTGCTGAGGGACAGAAAGACTGACCGACCGATGGGTAGATATCACAGTACGTTTCACCTCATGACCAGAGCTATAGTATAGTGCTTCTCATTCTCTTCCATTATCATAGCTTCCTCTACGCTTGTCAAGTACATGGTTATGGGTCATTACTCTCCCATAAAGTCCCATTCAATTTCATTACAATGACTTCTGCCTTCTACTGGATTTTTCTTTTTTCTTTATTTAACCAGGTAAGCCAGTTGAGAACAAGTTCTCATTTACAACTGCGACCTGGCCAAGATAAAGCAAAGCAGTGCGATAAAAACAACAACACAGTTACATATGGGGTAAACAAAACGTACAGTCAAAAATACAACAGAAAATATATACAGTGTGTGCGAATGTAGTAAGTTATGGAGGTAAGGCAATAAATAGGCCATAGTGCAAAATAGTTACAATTTCGTATTAACACTGGAATGATAGATGTGCAAAAGATGATGTGCAAATAGAGATACTGGGGTGCAAATTAGCAAAATAAATAACAATATGGGGATGAGGTAGTTGGGTGGGCTAATTTCAGAATGGCTGTGTACAGGTGCAGTGATCGGTAAGCTGCTCTGACAACTGACGCTTAAAGTTAGTGAGGGAGATAAGTGTCTCCAGCTTCAGAGATTTTTGCAGTTCGTTCCAGTCATTGGCAGCAGGGAACTGGAAGGAATGGCGGCCAAAGGAGGTGTTGGCTTTGGGGATGACCAGTGAGATATACCTGCTGGAGCGCAGACTACGGGTGGGTGTTGCTATCACATCCCTGATATTGTATTGATTTATTTCTCCTTATCTCCCATAAGCCAACAGGCACTACTGATAGAGTTATAGCACTGATGGAGAGTTCTACTACCTTTGTGGTGGAACATTGAAACAATATCAAAACAAGTGGCCAAAGGAGGTAAATTACCACAGTATGAACAGATCAGAACAGCACCGCCAGCTAGGCTCCTGCTCCTGGAATAGGAACACTTGAAAACACTCTCCTTCAATCCCAAGTGTATCAGTTCCCAGGATCTAACATGGAGCACAAAACACGGCTCCTGTCTGGAACTCATGTCACCCTGCTGACAGAAAACAAGTGAACACACAGGACGCAGTTTGGCCTTCCTTTAGACAGGTGGAGGACTTGTTAGCTCTTCCTCCTCAGAGAGGACATAGATGGATACTAGTTTAAAAACACACAACCGAAGCCTTGGAAAGAATGCAGCCCTATTCGTGCCGACCCGCCCAGTTAGTTGGAAGCTGAAAATCTGGTATGAAAAGCAGCTTTCCATCTTGTAAAGGGGATTGTTGCTTTAACCTCCGACTAAACTCTCCTATCAGCAATGTGCTAGTGATTTGGTTAGTGGGTCAAAAGCTTTTGATAATACCTCCTCTGATTACTTTGACACTGAACACCCCTAAAGACAGACTGATGAGTTACTAGGGAACCAATCAGAGCCTAGAGAACCTTTAGAAAACAACAACATTCCACACAGACCGATCCATCATAATCTACATGGCTGCAGCTGACAGTTTAACATGGGGGTGAAGGCAGAATGTTCCTTTAGGGCGTTTTTAGTTCTGCATCTAGACTCCTGTAATTTGACTGTCATCTTGGATCATCACCGGGATATTCAGCTGTTCATTGGGATCCACTGCCGGAATTTTAATCAGCTCGTGTCAATGTAGAAGAATTCTCAATGGGACATTCCTTCTTCAATCAGGTCACGGCGGGGGCGAATTGCTCAATAGTCGTTCAGCTCAAAGCAGCGGACGCCAATAAGTATTCTATGGCCATTCTTCCCCAAGCAGATCATGTCAAGGTCAACTGGGAATGGTCATGCTTCTCCGATTGAGCCTCCGTCACAATCCAAGTGTCAATCAGAGTAATGACCTTTCTAACCGCCGAGGAAATAGAGAATGCCTGATTCACTGCTTCTGCCACCACCGTTCATCTCTACCCATTCAACACAGAATAGCTGTCAATGGTCTGTCTGGCAGCCCAAAGTCTAAGCCCAGTTTGTGTATGTGGAAGTCCAAGTCTCTCGCTACGTAAATGGTAACAATAAGGTATAATGTACACAAAGTCTCAGAGCAAGGGAAAGTCAGTGCCATCCATCTTGGAACATGTAAACTCCAACATATTCCCCAAAGACTCATTCACAATAGCTTTCAACATGGATGGATACCTGAATGGCCTACAGATGAACAACCTCAACATTGTTTGAAATGTCTATCTAGATAGCAAATGAATCAAAATATACAAATACATGTTGAGTTTAGCCTGACTTTCAACTCAACCAAAGCTGAGTTTCATAAAAAGTTCAAAGTTCAAGAAAAACCGCCTCAATTGACGAGGGTCAGGCTATCCCAGAGCTTACAACTCCAACTGCCACCCATTTCCATACACCAACAGACTGCTCTGGATGCACAGAAGCCTTGGCCCAGTGGCCCCACATGCTGCCTGCCTCTGAACAGATGTGCTGGGAGCTGCCGCCCCCTGATCCAACGATGCGTGACGATTGACTGGATTTCTCCAGAGGTCAGGGGTCAAACCATATCCCTTACCCGGTCTGGGCATTAAACACAGATGCTTGACGTTAGTTTCCATGCCTATGCTACCTTGGGAGACCCACGGTGGAGCCTGTGACCGTGGCCCTCCCCACGGATCGGCTACCCCAACAACCACTCACCATGAACCCGAACTAACTAGCCCCATGTACCCAGCCCTATTTCATCCATGATCCATCCCTATGGAGCTATGTAGACCTACAACCCCACATCCACTCAAGGTTACCTCAGACCGCCTCCCCAGATACCCACTAAAGCCACTCACCTGTGGATGTAGAAAGTCTGAACACAGAGTGTAGGGGAAGGTCAACATGTTCCCTAAGCCTAGGTCAGGGATTCAATTTTCAATCTGCCGTGGCCTTCAGTCTTTCCCAACCCAGATGTGCTTCTCTCTTCCTGGGAGATAAACACAGATTCAGCAAAGGCCCGACCGATGTTTCCACAGCTAGATAATCTGCACAATATTATCAGGGATTGTTACGATCCGTTATCTGCAGCATTTTTGAATAATCATTGGTTGTATGGAGCTGGTTTAGCATTTGAACGTAAACAAGACCCAATTCTGAACAAAAGTGTGTTGCCAAATGCTCCACCATTTCCAGAAATCTGATGTTTTAGATCTAATTTTCCACTTCAGAGCAACGTTTTGTTTACTAGCAGATACCATTCCTGGAATCCCAGTCACCAGGAAAAATGCTTTTAACCTCTAACATCCAGCAAAACATGACAAAATGTAACCCACTCCCTAATCAAAACAAATGGAATTGCAATGTGACCATGCTTTCCCTTCACCAAGGATAGAGTGCCTTATCTAGAAATCACATGATCAATAAAGCTATACATTTTCATTTTACCTGGTGACTTCATTCTCCATGAGTAACTGCAGGCAGGGGGCCCTGTGTATTGTTGTCCCTCCCTCCACATGCTGTATAAATTAGGTAGAAACTAAGACAAATGTATCTGATTAGAGTGGACTGGCAGGCTAGCACAGAGAAGGGAGGGGAGGGGAGGGGATATTGGCCACAGTGTCTCACAGCACTTACAAATTGGCCTTGTGCAAACATCCTGCTGTTTTATATGCTTCCTGGGGTCATGGGTCAACAGACGTGCATGACCAATCACAGCCCTAAATCAGGATCTGAACGCATTCTGTCATCAACACAGTGGAATTCAATTAGGTTTAATTCATTTTAAAGACCTGCTCTCAGCCTCATTGTTACTTTTGTTGATTAATTGGTTTTTTAACAGGCGAAGGCTATGCTAGGATTGCATGCCTCCCCATGTCAAAAGGAACTACGGCAAGTGCATTGATGGAAAGAAGTGAAACTTGATTTCCGCTTACCAGCTGCATTCCAGAAGCTCTTTTGGTCTATGCCAGCAGATCATTATTTATGTTGGGTCCACAATTCAATCAGGAGGTCCCCTAAGACCAGACCAATCAGAAGCAGAGAGCCTCAGACATGTTAATCAATAACTGTATTATTGGTGTGTGGACACAGAGGCTTGTGAAAGTATTCACCCCCATTGGCATATTTCCTATTTTATGCCAAATAACCTGGAATTAAATTTGATTTTTGGGGGGTTTGTATCCTTTGATTTACACAACATGCCTACCACTTTGAAGATGCAAAATATTATTTATTCTGAAACAAACAAGAAATAAGACAAAAAAACAGAAAACTTGAGCGTGCGTAACTATTCACCCCCCCCCCCCCCCCCCCCCTAAAGTCAATACTTTGTAGAGCCACCTTTTGCAGCAATTACAGCTTCAAGTCTCTTGGGGTATGTCTCTATAAGCTTGGCACATCTAGCTACTGGGATTTTTGCCCATTCTTCAAGGCAAAACTGCTCCAGCTCCTTCAAATTGGATGGGTTCCACTGGTGTACAGCAATCTTTAAGTCATACCACAGATTCTCAATTGGATTGCGGTCTGGGCTTTGACTAGGCCATTCCAAGACATTTAAATGTTTCCCCTTAAACCACTCAAGTGTTGCTTTAGCAGTATGCTTAGGGTCATTGTCCTGCTGGAAGGTGAACCTCCGTCCCAGTCTCAAATCTCTGGAAGACTGAAACAGGTTTCCCTCATGAATTCCCCTGTATTTAGCACCATCCATCATTCCTTCAATTCTGACCAGTTTCCCAGTCCCTGCTGATGAAAAAAATCCCCACAGCGTGATGCTGCCACCACCATGCTTCACTGTGGGGATGGTGTTCTCGGGGTGATGAGAGGTGTTGGGTTTGCGCCAGACATAGCATTTTCCTTGATTGCCAAAAAGCTCAATTTTAGTCTCATCTGACCAGAGTACCTTCTTCCATATGTTTGGGGAGTCTCCCACATGCCTTTTGGCGAACACCAAACATGTTTGCTTATTTTTTTCTTTAAGCAATGGCTTTTTTCTGGCCACTCTTCCGTAAAGCCCAGCTCTGTGGAGTGTACGGCTTAAAGTGGTCCTATGGACAGATACTCCAGCTTTGCAGTTCCTTCAGGGTTATCTTTGGTCTCTTTGTTGCCTCTCTGATTAATGCCCTCCTTGCCTGGTCCGTGAGTTTTGGTGGGCGGCCCTCTCATGGCAGGTTTGTTGTGGTGCCATATTCTTTCCATTTTTTAATAATGGACTTAATGGTGCTCTGTGGGATGTTCAAAGTTTCTGATATTTTTTTTATAACCCAACCCTGATCTGCACTTCTCCACAACTTTGTCCCTGACCTGTTTGGAGAGCTCCTTGGTCTTCATGGTGCTGCTTGCTTGGTGGTGCCCCTTGCTTAGTGGTGTTGCAGACTCTGGGGCCTTTCAGAACAGGTGTATATATACTGAGATCATGTGACACTTAGATTGCACACAGGTGGACTTTATTTAACTAATTATGTGACTTCTGAAGGTACTTTGTTGCACCAGATCTTATTTAGGGGCTTCATAGCAAAAGGTGTGAATACATATGCACGCACCACTTTTCCGTTATTTTTTTTTTTGAATTTTTTGAAACAAATAATTTTTTTCATTTCACTTCACCGATTTGGACTATTTGTGTGTATGTCCATTACATGAAATCCAAATAAAAATCTATTTAAATTACAGGTTGTAATGCAACAAAATAGGAAAAATGCCAAGGGGGATGAATACTTTTGCAAGGCACTGTAGGTTTCTCTGCAGAAGTAGTACCTCTGATTAGTGTCTGCATTTTGAACAGGAAGTGAGTACTCTTGTCTATCCATTGTTTAGTCTTTTCAAATAAGGTTTAACATATTCCAGTCTTTTAACTTTTTTTTTTTGCATTTGCCTTTACCTCCACTCATTTTTCAGATAAGTGAAAGAAAAATGGCCTTATAGCTAGCTATTCTTATTCTGGCATTTTAAAAATAGCTTAGTAACAAAAAACCCTCCACTTAAAGCCACTGAACAAGCAGATACAGCTAAATGAAGAGATAAAAGACCATTTAAACCTACCCATTCCTTTCATTCCAGGCTTTCTGGAATATCATCTGTAAAGTATGACAATAACAAGTAGTAGGAGTACATAGGTATTTACTGCATATAACAAGGTCCTACAGTTTCTGGTATTAAATAAGAAAAAATCATCAATCAAATACACATTCATTTACTGATATGTGGATATACTGTAATTCGCTAGACAACTTGCAACTTTTCACAATTTCCAAAAGCGTTCATACCAGTACATCTTGATGATCTTAGACTTTTCGTATAGCCCACTGATTGCAATATCTTCCTGACCTTATCCTGGAATCACTTACATATTGCTTGTTTGGTTCTTCATGTTGGAAGGTCAGATATGAGCTCATTCTCTGAGGGAGGGTTGCTGCAGTGTTAATGCCAGCTCTGTATCATAAGAAACATGCTCTTACACCAAACCATCAGGCAGTCAACAGGCTGGATTACAAACACATGTGGACAACATGAGGCAAGGCTGGGAGTAAGGTGACGATAAGACATAAATATTGGGTAAACAGAAAACAAACAAGAACACCCTCACAGACCATTCACCCACCACAAGCTACGGGTGTGAGGGTGAAACGTTGGCACAAAATAAACAAGTGTTTTAGGTATACTGCTTGAAGCTACTTTTACCACCATGTCCAACAATTGAATTGCACCCAGGTCTCTGACCTGACAGTACCAATCAGTTATATTACTCTAACAGTGTGACTGCACTATTGAGTCCCTCATGTTTTAAAGGGGATGACTTCAGGCCAGATCAATATGGTCCAATCCACAGGGGGATAGGCTGATGGGGTGCGGGGATGCCCACCCGTGTTCTAATCCCAGAGGAACAGCCACTCACCCATCCTCCTGAGCCAGCAATACTGTAAATGTGTGTGTGTACAAAAGTGTGTGTGTGTGTGTACATGGCTGTATTAATACCAGCTATTTAATTGGCCCAGCCTCATAGCGCTCTAGATTAATAGTACTTTGCTAATTACGTGAATGGATGACCTGGGGACCCAGGCGGGACACACTTAGGTAATTCTACTTAGGCTCTGATTGATTTTGTCAACATTAACCTGTGGTTCATATTCCTCCAGCACGCTATGGGCCCTCTTCCTCATTACAGCCCCAGAGAGGACCAAGGTTAATCTGCCATGTGTCCGGCGCTGGGCCTGCGGTCACTTCTTCCATTGCTGCATCTGCAAAAGTATGAGAGGTTCCCTGCATGGCGTGTGTTGAGTCATGGACATCAGAACCTGTTATTACTGTTACAGTGAGTTTTGATTCTCCGTATTTAAAGATGAATGGGCTCCATATCAGGGAGTATCGACCGCGTTAATGGACTCATGGACTTATTTATGGAGCTGTCACTGGGTCAGGACGCTTCAAGCCATATACTGAACCAGTTTAATTAGTAGTCTACATATGAACACATTTACTGTTCTGCATAATCAGCATACAGAAGTGTCCTTGAGAGTCTCCACAAAGCTGTAAAGCAATGACTTGAATGTGATAAAGAGAAAGCCTCTTATCTGATCATGATGTGTTTAGGGTTCCATGCTGATTCCATGTCTGAACTCCATGTCTGGACTATGAGACTGAACACGCTGCAGGAGCACCAGAGCCAACATTCAGGACAAAGAGCAGATGTTCGCTAGATAACCTCTCTCTGGGCAATTTTGGCACCCTAACCAGACAAGGATTTCCTGGGTAAACTACAAGTCGGCTGTATCGGGAGGGAATCACAAAAGCCGGGCTGAAGTTAAGCTTTGTGAATATGGATATACAGTATGTCTCCCACAAATACAGTGGGGAGAACAAGTATTTGATACACTGCCGATTTTGCAGGTTTTCCTACTTACAAAGCATGTAGAGGTCTGTAATTTTTATCATAGGTACACTTCAACTGTGAGAGACGGAATCTAAAACAAAAATCCACATTGTATGATTTTTAAGTAATTAATTTGCATTTTATTGCATGACATAAGTATTTGATACATAAGAAAAGCATAACTTAATATTTGGTACAGAAACCTTTGTTTGCAATTACAGAGATCATACGTTTCCTGTAGGTCTTGACCAGGTTTGCACACACTGCAGCAGGGATTTTGGCCCACTCCTCCATACAGACCTTCTCCAGATCCTTCAGGTTTCCGGGCTGTCGCTGGGCAATACGGACTTTCAGCTCCCTCCAAAGATTTTCTATTGGGTTCAGGTCTGGAGACTGGCTAGGCCACTCCAGGACCTTGAGATGCTTCTTACGGAGCCACTCCTTAGTTGCCCTGGCTGTGTGTTTCGGGTCGTTGTCATGCTGGAAGACCCAGCCACGACCCATCTTCAATGCTCTTACTGAGGGAAGGAGGTTGTTGGCCAAGATCTCTCGATACATGGCCCCATCCATCCTCCCCTCAATACGGTGCAGTCGTCCTGTCCCCTTTGCAGAAAAGCATACCCAAAGAATTATGTTTCCACCTCCATGCTTCACGGTTGGGATGGTGTTCTTGGGGTTGTACTCATCCTTCTTCTTCCTCCAAACACGGCAAGTGGAGTTTAGACCAAAAAGCTCTATTTTTGTCTCATCAGACCACATGACCTTCTCCCATTCCTCCTCTGGATCATCCAGATGGTCATTGGCAAACTTCAGACGTGCCTGGACATGCGCTGGCTTGAGCAGGGGGACCTTGCGTGCGCTGCAGGATTTTAATCCATGACGGCGTAGTGTGTTACTAATGGTTTTCTTTGAGACTGTGGTCCCAGCTCTCTTCAGGTCATTGACCAGGTCCTGCCGTGTAGTTCTGGGCTGATCCCTCACCTTCCTCATGATCATTGATGCCCCACGAGGTGAGATCTTGCATGGAGCCCCAGACCGAGGGTGATTGACCGTCATCTTGAACATCTTCCATTTTCTAATAATTGCGCCAACAGTTGTTGCCTTCTCACCAAGCTGCTTGCCTATTGTCCTGTAGCCCATTCCAGCCTTGTGCAGGTCTACAATTTTATCCCTGATGTCCTTACACAGCTCTCTGGTCTTGGCCATTGTGGAGAGGTTGGAGTCTGTTTGATTGTGTGTGGACAGGTGTCTTTTATATAGGTAACGAGTTCAAACAGGTGCAGTTAATACAGGTAATGAGTGGAGAACAGGAGGGCTTCTTAAAGAAAAACTGACAGGTCTGTGAGAGCCGGAATTCTTACTGGTTGGTAGGTGATCAAATACTTCTGTCATGCAATAAAATGCAAATTAATTACTTAAAAATTATACAATGTGATTTTCTGGATTTTTGTTTTAGATTCCGTCTCTCACAGTTGAAGTGTACCTATGATAAAAAATTACAGACCTCTACATGCTTTGTAAGTAGGAAAACCTGCAAAATCGGCAGTGTATCAAATACTTGTTCTCCCCACTGTACATCAGTGGGATCAGGAACAGTAAAAGCAAAGGCCTATATGCAGACTTTAGTTGATTACACATCAATCATAGGTCTATTTAACAGATAGGAGATAGGAGCAAACATGATCATAACTGTAAAGTCTGTCAGTGATGCCAAGATATACAGTGCCTTCGGAAAGTATTCAGACCCCTTGACTTTTTCCACATTTTGTTACGTTACAGCTTTATTCTAAAATTGATTAAATTCTTCTTCTTTTTTTCTCTCATCAATCTACACACAATACCTCATAATGACAAAGCAAAAACAGGTTTTTATACATTTTTTGCCATGTAATAATACATTTAAAAAAAGAAATATTACATTTACATAAATATTCAGACCCTTTACTCAGTACTTTGTTGAAGCACCTTTGGCAGCGACTACAGCCTCGAGTCTTCTTGGGAATGATGCTACAAGCTTGGCACACCTGTATTTGGGGAGTTTCTCCCATCTTCTCTGCAGATCCTCTCAAGCTCTGTCAGGTTGGATGGGGATCGTTGCTGCACAGCTATTTTCAATTATCTCCAGAGATGTCTAGATCGGGTTCAAGTCCGGGCTCTGGCTGGGCCACTCAAGGACATTCAGAGACTTGTCCTGAAGCCACTCCTGAGTTGTCTTGGCTGTGTGCTTAGGGTCGTTGTCCTGTTGGAAGGTGAACCGTCGCCCCAGTCTGAGGTCCTGAGCGCTCTGGAGCAGGTTTTCATCAAGGATCTCTCTGTACTTTGCTCCGTTCATCTTTCCCTCGATCCTGACTAGTCTCCCAGTCCCTGCCTCTGAAAAACATCCCCACAGCATGATGATGCTGCTACCACCATGCTTCACCGTAGGGATGGTGGCAGGTTTCCTCCAGACGTGACGCTTGGCATTCAGGCCAAAGAGTTCAATCTTGGTTTCATCGACCAGAGAATCTTGTTTCTCATGGTCTGAGTCCTTTAGGTGCCTTTTGGCAAACTCCAAGCGGGCTGTCATGTGCCTTTTACTGAGGAGTAGCTTCTAGGAAGAGTCTTGGTGGTTCCAAACTTCTTCCATTTAAGAATGATGGTGGGCATTGTGTTCTTGGGGACCTTCAATGCTGCAGAAATATTTTGGTACCCTTCCCCAGATCTTTGCCTTGACACAATCCTGTCTCTGAGCTCTACGGACAATTCCTTCGACCTCATGGCTTGCTTTTTGCTGTGACATGCACTGTCAACTGTGGGACCTTTTATAGACAGTTGTGTGCCTTTCCAAATCATGTCCATTCAATTGAATTTACCCCAGGTGGACTCCAATCAAGTTGAAGAAACATCTCAAGGATGATCAATGGAAACGATACACCTGAGCTCAATTTTGAGTCTCATAGCAAAGGGTCTGAGTACTTATGTAAATAAGGTATTTCTGTTTTTAATTTGTAATAAATTTGCTAAAATTTCTAAAAACCTGTTTTTGCTTTGTCATTATGGGGTATTGTGTGTAGATTGCTGAGGATTTTGTTTTATTTCCTCCATTTTAGAATAAGGATGTAACGTAACAGAATCTGGAAAAAGTCAAGGGGTCTGAATACTTTCCGAAGGCACTGTATACATATATATATATATATATATAATCTCTTTCTCTATCTTTTCTCTCTATCTCTGTCTCTCTCTCTACATGAATCCTCATGTGGACACATGTGTCACCACATTAAAACAATTAAAAATAAATAATAATAATAATAATAATAATAATAATAATAATTATTATTATTATTATTATTATTATTATTATTATTATTATTATTATTATTATATCCCTCCTACTGTGTGTGGTGTATTCTCCGGGACACTAATATTTCAACTCCTCAACCCAAAGCATCTGCAGAGTCGTTATGTGACTCAGTCAACGCATCTGTTCGCTGAAAAACATCATTACCAAGAAAGGAGGGGAGAGAGGGATTCACCAAGCCAACAGCTTTTTAGTTTCTACTTTCTGATCCAAGTAAACATACTTTCCCCATTGTGGAATAAAACCTGGGGCGTGTTAGGTCAAACAATGTTTGTCAGATAGATACCTCCCATAAGGCACCACGGTGACGACTAAGGGATCAATCAATTTTCAATCAATTTTATTTTATATAGCCCTTCTTACATCAGCTAATATCTCGAAGTGCTGTACAGAAACCCAGCCTAAAACCCCAAACAGCTAGTAATGCAGGTGTAGAAGGGATGATCTAGGGAGGGTATGTGACATGTGTCTCTTACTGATGAGGTCATAAAGTGGAGACTGTCATACCCCCTAAGGTCCATCATACTGTAGGTGGACATTCCCCTGAAATACAAATCAGATGGCGTGTTGAAATGGAAGGATAAGCAGTTTGACTAAACGGCTCACAGGTTCAGGCAGGCTGCCTGAGGGCCACATGCTTCTTCACAGCTAGTTTCAGACTGAACACACACACACGATGGGCCTGCTGCCTCTGGTGACTGGCAGCTCAGGGGTGGGTTGGAGCACGTCTGAGGGGAACACACACACAGACGAATGCGATAACGCACGCACGCACGCACGCACACACGCATGCAAGCAAGCACACACACACAGGTACTGTATGTGCACACTGATGCACATGCACCTAATTTCACGGTTTACTCTGTGAGAAATAAACACTTTAATTCCCAGTACATCGAGGCCTAACACTGTTTCCTGTATGTGTTGACACAACAGCACGATGCACATTAAAACCACACAAAGATGGCTACAGAGAAAACAGAGCCTGCTGACCACAGATCCTAGAGTCACTTAAAGGGGCAATCTGCAGTTGCTACATCCATTTTTGGACTTATAAATTAAGGATATGTACCCATTGATTCTTGAAGAATATAACTTATAAATGCCTCGAGCTTAGTTACTCCAACATTTGTAAACAAAGTAAATGTAAACAAACACTACATACCCTCAAAACAAAGTTAAAACTGTAATTTTGATATCATGGACAGTCTATCATAGCTCTGTCTATGAATTTGAGAGTGGTTACATTTCTCCAGCCCAATCCCTCAGCTAAATGTATTACCAAAACAGAGGCGGGGATTATGCCTTGTTATTGTTTCTGTAGATTACCCCTTTAATGATTAATTCTTAAATAAACAGAGAAAATGATAGGATGGAAATCTGCCAAGGACCTAAACAGTGTGGAGTTCATTTACAGTCAAGTGTTTGACTGTTTCAGTCCCACCTTCTGTTTCTGGGTCAGTAACCATTGGTCACAAACCTCAGCGCAGGAAAGCACAGTGTTTATTCTCAAGGTGTTTTCCACCAGTCAGCACACCTCATGGAGCCAGTTGTTTACTCATTACTCACAGTTATCTTCTTAAGTTTTCCAAGAAAATCATGCAAGAGTTTCTCCTTGGACGACAACCAATAGAAAAATCAGTTGTGTGATAACCGCCTCCATAAAGATGCCAAGCAACAAGGCGAGACAAATCCTAGCCTGTGATGAACTGGCTAAATGGCAGATATCTTTGCACAATGTCCAAGGTGAGAGAGTCTATTAAAAACAGATTGCTGTAACCACATAGCTAATACACTGAGTCTATTGTGGGGACTGGGCAGTAAGGGGCAGTGTGGGCGCGTGATAAGGCTGTTGCTCCTCTGGCAGTAACTGCTGGGTGGTGTTCAGTAGAGAGAAAACGTTTTGGTGTAGAGAGAAACGTGGAGGTATACTACCAAACTTGTCCAGTAAGAACACAGATTTTTTTTCTCCGGTAGCTAAAAACGTCCCTGGCGGGCTCAGTGGTTGTGGGTCTTGGTCGGCCTCATGCCAAAGTGATCAGGGGCCTCTGGGTCCTCCTGACCCCCTCCTTCTCCTTCCTCCTTTTCTTCTACCGTTTAATCAGTGGGCCATGACAACAGCTATTTGACAGAGTCAACAGACCCTTACCAGAGAGTGCAACTAAAGACTCCCTGAGGGATATAGCCACCGGCACTCACCCCCTGACCCCCCCCCCCCCCCCCCCCCTCCCCCCCCAACACACCCCCTGACCCCGCCCCCAATACACCCTCTGACCCCCCCAATACACCCCCTGACTCCCCAACTGACCCCCTGACCCCCCCAGACCTCCACAACACACCCCATGACCCCCCAACACACACCCTGACCCCCCAACACATGCCCTGAACCCCCAACTCACGCCTTGACCCCCCAACACACCCCCTGACCCCTCAACACACGCCTTGACCCCCCAACACACCCCCTGACCCCCCACCAACACACGCCTTGACACGCACAATGTGATTGAGAACTCTGACTCATCTGGAACGCATTTAAATTAGAACGAGCCCTGTTTTAAATGTTATTTTTTCTGTTTATATTGCCTGCATCAATCCCATGTGTCATCAAATAAATGACGATGACTCGAAAAACCGAACGCTGGATACAAGATGGAAAATGCTGTTTGTCACGGCCTACATTACAGTGACAGTGATGAGTTCAGATGTGATTTAACTGCAGCATGCTCCGCTCTCATTTGACTCCCTGCCAGGGCTAGTGTGAGCTGACATAGCTCTTCAGGAGGATCAGTTTTGTTACAGATTGTCTTTACCTAATGGAAGAAATGATTCACCTGTAAGCAACCACATCTAAAGCAACCACATCTGAGCTGTTCATGGTCTCCTCTCCAGCCTTGTGGAAGTCAATCAGTACCTCTAAAACACCTGTGATCCCATGTTTAATGGACCAATCAAATGCTGAGGTGTAACAAAAACAGACCCAGCAGGCATCCAGTATCCGCAAATTACAACCGTTACCACAATGGAATCTGTTCTAGATATGACACAAATTGAGGGTTGCCTGAATTCTTGGTTGGGGGTACCCAAGTAGTTATACCACATGATCCAAATAAATAACTACACTGAACAAAAATATAAACACAACATGTAAAGTGTTGGTCCCATGTTTCATGAGCTGAAATAAAAGATGCCAGAGAACACCAGAGCTGTTGCCAGAGAATTTCATGTTCATTTCTCTACCATAAGCCACCTCCGACGTTGTTTTAGAGAATTTGGCTGTACGTCCAACCGGCCTCACAACCACAGACCACCTATATGTTGTTGTGTGGGCGAGCAGTATGCTGATGTCAACGTTGTGAACAGAGTGGCAGTGGGGTTATGGTATGGGCAGGCTTAAGCTTCGGACAACAAACACAATTGCATTTTATCTATGGCAATTTGAATGCACAGAGATACCGTGACGAGATCCGAAGGCCCATTGTCGTGCCATTCATCCTCCACAGTCACCTCATGTTTCAGCATGATAATGCACGGCCCCATGTTGCAAGGATCTGTACACAATTCCTGGAAGCTGAAAATGTCCCAATTCTTCCATGGCTTGCATACTCACCAGACATGTCACCCATTGAGCATATTTGGGATGCTCTGGATCGACGTGTATGACAGCGTGTTCCAGTTCCCGCCAATATCCAGCAACTTCGCACAGCCATTGAAGAGGAGTGGGACAGCATTCTACAGGCCACAATCAACAGCCTGATCAACTCTATGCAAAAGAGATGTGTTGCGCTGCATGAGGCAAATGGTGGTCACACCAGACACTGACTGGTTTTCTTTTTATAAGGTATCTGTGACCAACAGATGCATATCTGTATTCCCAGTGTTGTGAAATCCATAGATTTATTTATTTCAATTGACTGATTTCCTTATGAACTGTAACTCAGTAAAATCTTTGAAATTGTTGCATGTTGCATTTATACTTTTGTTCAGTATGAATATATAAATGCTCAGATATTTAATTTCAGATGGATCGACATAGAAATCGGCTGAAACAATACGTTATTTACCTCATTAGTATCATATTGCCATTATAACTATTATGGATCTATTGTGATAACTGTATCTACCATTGCTTTTCTAACTGAACTGAGAAACATAAATGGAGAAGAAACCTTATTAAATGACACACACACACACACACACACACAAACACACACTGGATGAGCATTTCCCCTTGGGAAGCCAGCACCTGTGGTTGGATTACACCGGGCCAAATTGAGTTAAAGGCCCTTGCAGGGGGTTGTGTTGAAACAGAGCATACCAGAAGTCCCATGAGAACCCAGCACTCCTACATAACCATACCAGAACTCTCACGAGAACCCAGCACTCCTACATAACCATACCAGAACTCTCACGAGAACCCAGCACCCCTACATAACAATACTAGATAAGAGCTGTAGGGGAGAGTAGGAGAGAACCACCTCATGCCTAAGCCTCATCACTCCCTCCCTGACAACTATCTCCCAACAAATTCATTTTGTGGGAACTTGGAGCAGAATGCCAGAATTCCAAGAGCTGTCATAACTGTGGCCGCTTTGGTTACTGAGCATTATGGGGTTTTGGAGGAGAAGCAGTCACCAAAAAAACACATCAAAGCGGGCAAGTGCTTGGCAAGAAGTAGAGTGACAGTCTTTGCTGTGAGACTCACTTTTGAGGGCAAAAACAGTGACAGAAGCATATATTAACCCAATCAAATGAATGCATGGCATACGTAAATGTGCAAAACAGCTTTTCATCAGAACACACAGAGCATTATTTATTTTCTCTGTTTTGAGAAGTATTTTTATCTATTCTTGGTGACATGATTCCAAGTAGTGGTAGTGTGCTTATTTCATTTCAGGCTGAGCTCATGCAGGCTGTTAAAGCAGACTGTTATGGGTTGGACTGCCCTCCTCATACTGTGTAATTGGCTGTTGGATACACTGATGTATCCCATTCCCTGACTAACACATAGAAAACACACACACACACACACAAGCACGCAAGCACACACACTGTAGGCACCATCTCCCTTATCCCCTCTCACTGTCAAAGGCAGGCTCCCCTGCCATTATACACGCTACATCAGTCTGTCAAAACTCTATGGAAGGATGGGGAAATACCTCAACCCTCCCTTCCACCTCCCTACTAAAAATGTGTGGGTCACATTTCTAAAATCCTACATCACTATCAGCCCCTGGGGAGTAGTGATTCGAGATCTAGTGTTCTGTGTGCTGCCCACTTAACACGGCATGGACCCTAATCAGAGCATTTCAGGATTTGTACATTGCCATGGTCACTAGGTGGCACCATTATCTGGGTAATAGCATCACACTGTGCATGGCTCTATAGCTCATAAATCAGAACATCTGAACCTAACATCTGGAGTCTCTGACTGTGTCTCAAAACCTCTCCACTTTGTCCTCTTCTCTACCGCTGCCATGTGTGACAATGATTAATACAAATGTTTTCTTTTAAAATCACTTTAATCTATTTTTCCCCTTTTTTCGGCCCACAACATGAACATATTCTTTCAATGGAGTTTCAAAAGGAGGAATTTGGTCCATATGGGCCGTGCTGAGGGGCTGCCATTGTGTATTTATCCTTCATCACCAGACAAGGCATTGGTTTAACGGCACGGCGGGTTGCCAGATTGTGTATTTATCCTTCATCACTAGACAAGGCATTGGTTTAACGGCACGGCGGGTTGCCAGATTGTGTATTTATCCTTCATCACCAGACAAGGCATTGCTTTAACGGCACGGCGGGTTGCCAGGTTGTGTATTTATCCTTCATCACTAGACAAGGCATTGGTTTAACGGCACGGCGGGTTGCCAGATTGGGCATTTATCCTTCATCACTAGACAAGGCATTGGTTTAGTAGCCTACGTAGTCCCAGCAACACAGCACAAACAGATCTGGGACCAGGCTATTGGTTTAACATATGAGCAACACATGGAGATGTTTAGGCCATTGGTCCCTTTGCCAGAATGGAGTGATCTGAAGTGAGAATACATGGGTGACAGCTGTAAAAAAAAAAAAAAATGCAGTTGATAAGAGTTAAAGGCAGCGGTGTTCATTCTCTCCAACTCAGCTGATATCAATAACATTACATAACACCTTACAGGAGTTTGGAATCCAAACCAGGGCAGCTAGAAAACCGCAACTCAACCGTGACCGAGCAGCCAAGGTCTTAACCAAGGTCTTTAAACAGAAAGGGTTCCCATAAGGACTTTGATGAAAGGCCGATGTCGACCATCTCCTCTTCTTCCTCCTTGTAATTGTCAGGACCTTGACCACTATGGCAACTAAAGCAGCAGACCAGTCATTTAAGAGACTGTGCAATGCTGCCACCTGGTGAGTAAAAACGAATCCAACCAATATTGTCTCTTTAATTTCGAGAAAAGGGCCCTAACAGATAATGAAGCTACAATTATAAAGGAGATAGTCCAGGAGGATCTCAGAGCTTGGAGGGGACAGAGGGGTCCTGTCTTTGGTACAGGTTCTTCTGAAGGAACTCCAGGATCCTCCTCCATTTCTACTGCCCTTCCCACAACATGATCACTGCAACAACACATTACAGATTTACAGTAGGGTAAAAATAAGAATGAAAACAATCACTTTCAGAGACTTATAATGTAATGTGTAATTTCTAGTGATACTATCGACTGGGTCCTTGATCTAGCCTTACAGTAAATAAGAGCAGATGAGAGATGCTCTGTAAATTCCCTCACCTTTGCCCCTGTTCTTGGTGTAAAGCCTAAGGAAGGTGCTGGAGCGGAAGTGAGGAGTGTAGGAAGGTTTGATCAGGTGACCAGCCCCAGGGTAGGACACAGTTGTCAGCAGGTGACCGTTCCCTGCCCTCTCCATCATACTGCACATCTGTGCATAGAGGTCAGAGGTCAGGTGATATCTGGGATAGCCCTTTTAGTGTGCCAACTTATACTGTAATCAATGTATGTGTATGTATGCATTATCAGGTAATGACAGGTAGCCTAGTGGTTAAGAGTGTTGGGCCATTAACTGAAAGGTTGCTGGTTCAAATCCCTGAGCTGACTAGGTGAAAAATCTGTCTTGAGCAAGGCACTTAACCCTAATTACTCTGGACAAGAGCGTCTGCTAAATGACTAAAATGTGCAGTACTTACATCCTAGACAGATTCTTCAGTGGCACAGTTCTGTTAATGACATCAGAATAAACGGCCAGGGATAAGGATACAGAACTTCCCAGTGAGAAGCCAAACACAGTCACTCTATCACTGGCCACCTGGGGGTGGTCTCTCAGCATACTGAAGGCTGTCTGGAGTAGGGGAGACAGTGTACATTTCTCACCCAGGTTCACAACAAACTCGAGCGCACACACACTTCAGGCCTTTTGCATCTTTTTCCACAATGAAATGTACATACCTCAAAGTACTTGCATCCTATGGCAACTGTTGTGGAGAAGTCCATGAGGTACTGCAGCACTAGGGAGACGTAGCTTTGGGATGCTAACAGGGAGGATCGATGCTCAAACTAGCATAGTATAGTATACATATATGTTACACTTGCATCCATTATTTAACAGTCCATCCATTATCTAACGGTCCGTCAGGTCAACATTCTGGTCTAATGATATACCGTAAAGCGTTTTAGGATATATCCCAGACCCCTTAAATCGCGCACAAATTATATTGTTTAGTCACCTGCTGGTATAAAGAGAGTTCCCTGGATTCCGTCCTTGTTGATGTCTATCTTTTGGACTACGGGGGCCATACACCAGTGCTCTACGACGGTACATGATACAGCAGCCTGCTCACTGAAGTCCTGGCTGATATGGCCACAGTACACAGAGATCTGGACCAGCGTTGGAGTATTGACATTTACATTTTACATTTACGTCATTTAGCAGACGCTCTTATCCAGAGCGACTTACAAATAGGTACATTCACCTTATAGCCAGTGGGATCACCACTTCAAAAAAAAAAAATTTGTTTGTTTTTTGTGTGTGTTTATTATTATTATATATATTTTTTTTGGGGGGGGTTGGGGTTTGGGTTGGGGTAAGGGGGGGGTAGAATGATTACTTTATCCTATCCCAGGTATTCCTTAAAGAGGTGGGGTTTCAAATGTCTCCGGAAGGTGGTGAGTGACTCCGCTGTCCTGGCGTCGTGAGGGAGCTTGTTCCACCATTGGGGTGCCAGAGCAGCGAACAGTTTTGACTGGGCTGAGCGGGAACTATGCTTCCGCAGAGGTAGGGGAGCCAGCAGGCCAGAGGTGGATGAACGCAATGCCCTCGTTTGGGTGTAGGGACTGATCAGAGCCTGAAGGTACGGAGGTGCCGTTCCCCTCACAGCTCCGTAGGCAAGCACCATGGTCTTGTAGCAGATGCGAGCTTCAACTGGAAGCCAGTGGAGTGTGCGGAGGAGCGGGGTGACGTGAGAGAACTTGGGAAGGTTGAACACCAGACGGGCTGTGGCATTCTGGATGAGTTGTAGGGGTTTAATGGCACAGGCAGGGAGCCCAGCCAACAGCGAGTTGCAGTAATCCAGACGGGAGATGACAAGTGCATGGATTAGGACCTGTGCCGCTTCCTGTGTAAGGCAGGGTCGTACTCTCCGAATGTTGTAGAGCATGAACCTACAGGATCGGGTCACCGCCTTGATGTTAGCGGAGAACGACAGGGTGTTGTCCAGGGTCACGCCAAGGCTCTTCGCACTCTGGGAGGAGGACACAACGGAGTTGTCAACCGTGATGGCGAGATCATGGAACAGGCAGTCCTTCCCCGGGAGGAAGAGCAGCTCCGTCTTGCCAAGGTTCAGCTTGAGGTGGTGATCCGTCATCCATACTGATATGTCTGCCAGACATGCAGAGATGCGATTCGCCACCTGGTTATCAGAAGGGGGAAAGGAGAAGATTAGTTGTGTGTCGTCAGCGTAGCAATGATAGGAGAGGCCATGTGAGGATATGACAGAGCCAAGTGACTTGGTGTATAGGGAGAATAGGAGAGGGCCTAGAACTGAGCCCTGGGGGACACCAGTGGTGAGAGCACGTGGTGCGGAGACAGCTTCTCGCCACGCCACTTGGTAGAAGCGACCGGTCAGGTAGGACGCAATCCAAGAGTGAGCCGCGCCGGAGATGCCCAACTCGGAGAGGGTGGAGAGGAGGATCTGATGGTTCACAGTATCAAAGGCAGCAGACAGGTCTAGAAGGACAAGAGCAGAGGAGCGAGAGTTAGCTTTAGCAGTGCGGAGAGCCTCCGTGACACAGAGAAGAGCAGTCTCAGTTGAATGACCAGTCTTGAAACCTGACTGGTTTGGATCAAGAAGGTCATTCTGAGAGAGATAGCAAGAGAGTTGGCTAAAGACGGCTATTGACATCCTTCTTCCTCAACCTGACAGGGAGAAAAGAAACAGTCAACTATGTAGGGAGCGCTAACTGAAAATAATTCAGAATTCATACTGGAGCAGAGGCATATCTTATGTCATTTGGTGTGTGTGTGTGTATTATACCTGAGTCCTGTTCCACTGCCAGACACTGGCCTCGTCCTCCACAGTAAGCCCACATAGGAACCGCCAAAACAGATGTCCTCAGCAACTTCACACACGGTACAGGACAATAAACACACCTCAGTTGCTTTACTATAGCAATTTGTACAGTTGATAAAACTGTATGCACTCACTAACTGTAAGTCGCTCTGGATAAGAGCGTCTGCTAAATTACTAAAATGTAAAATGTAAATAAACTAGTCCAAATATTGTATTTTTGTTATTTTTTACATATTTGCATGAAGTATCACAAACATAGATAGTAACACCTGGCAAAACAACAAGTAGGAACACAAGCCCAAAAGCATAGCTGTTCTTACCTTTGACCATCCCCGTTTCATCACTGGCATAATGGTCGAACGCCTCCCATCCTCAGAGCGGTGAAAGGAACGAAGGGTGATCTTTAAAAAATATATATATTCTTCACCATACTCTGTAGTTTCTCATCAATGAGGGCTCTACTGGGCTCTACCAGGAGCATTGGGCATGGACTCACCCCTGCCATTATGTGTGACCACCAGGAGAGCTAGACCAGTTCTATCACCGTCCAGAAACAACAGCAACTGGACACAGAGAAGGAGAGGAGTTTTCCATGCAAAATGGCCACCAACCTGAACCTGTCTTCTGTTGGCTGTGGAAGAGTGAGAAACCTTGAGAGACGTAGTAGACAGTATGTCAATGGAAAGTCCGTTCTAGCAGCGGAGGATTATGTCGCAAACAGGACACAGATTAGGCACTCACCTTTTTTGTAGCCATTAAAGAGCTGGAGTGTGAAAATATGGGGGATATGTTGAACGCCTGAGGCCCCGATGTATCACATCTAGTCTGACATCCTCCCTGCAGGCTAGAGCAGCTAAAATCTTCTACTTCCAAAATAAAAACACTGAGGCAAATCCCTCCCCATGTTTTGCAAATGTGAGTGAACATTCTCAAGTCATATCACTCATTTGCACATAATCATAACATGGCCATATCAAAAGAGGACCATAGCACTCTCCACAAAGTATTGTTGGTGCGTAAAACCTGTGAATCCAGATAAGCAAAAAAATGTGTAATGGGTCCGCAGTCAAAAAGATAAAGCTTACTTCATTTTTTAAAATATATAATATATATAATGTTTTTACTGCATCAGGATAACATACGCATTCTTTTCAGCTGAACAGCCTTCTGCAGTGTGTAGGTCTGTTCCTAACATGGCCTACACATAACAATGGTACAGTTTAAAAAAATCATATTGATAATTATTTTATTCTAACATCAATTACAGAGAAATAAGCTGAATAAATTGATACCCCTGTCTTCATCCAAAGCAATGTTACAGTTCAATACAATATTTCTTCACCTCATGGGACAATTTTTTTAATGAAGCTCCTTTTCGCATCAGGACCGTGCTGGGGAAAGTTGATGTGATTGTGATAAACAGCTGAGAAGATTATGACAGAAGTTTTGATAAAGACCTCTAATGAATCATGACAGAGTGACTGATAAAGTATTACAAATATGTGTTTACATCTGAAGTCCAGGAACAAGGCAGAATCCGATAGATAGAACATGAACAGGATAGAGTTCACATGCCTCCTTTTCCCACATCTTCCCTTCAATATGACTAGATCATATCATCATTTGATCATAACCAAAACTATTACATTATCAGAACAGTCATTTTGATAATACAATACAACTCAATAGAAAACATCCTTTGTACTCTCTGCCAAAAAGTGACTTGTGTTACAGTATAAAAGAGTCAGTATATTACAGTATCTAAAAGAATGTGTCCACATAAGTCCATAACACTAGTTGTGCTGAGGTGTCCTGGGTGGGGGCGTCAGATCTTCTTGTATGGCCCTAAACAGCTGTAGCAGGGCGTCTCCCCACAGCCCCTTCTGGTGTTGGGAGGTGGTATGAGCCAGAGTCTGGGCAGTGTACACCATAGTGAGCACTGTGCGCTCAAAGTCCTCCCTGCTCAGGGCACCTCTGCGCTGGGACAGGTGAGAGGTCAAACGTCTGATCTCGGAGAGTCTCTTAGGCAGAATGTCCTCACAGATGACCTCCAGCTTTTGGACCCTCCTCAGAGAAGCCAGCTCCTGGTCTGGGATCATGAAGGGCTTGTCCTCACCCTCAATCTGCAGGCCTGCCAGCATGATCTAGAAGACATCCATAGTTGTATCAGATCTTTAAAGGTTCTATCAGATCAACTTTTCATATGTCCATCTGTCATCTCAATACCTTCATGTTCTGGGATTGTTTGATTAATTTAATCAATTGACTGACTGAATGATTCGATCAACAGAGCGATTTTCCACACGTAACATAGTCAGGGTGAAACTCACCTCACCACCAATGGTATATCTGGAACACAAGTCAAGCTCTTGCCACCAGGGGGCATACAATACATAACAAAAGATGTTTGCTGCCTTATTCCTCTGTTGAATCAGACTAAACACTCAATAATTAATTTAGCTGCGAAGAGACAGAATCATTAGATAATTTGTTTTGGTACTGTCCATTTGTAGCTTGTTTTTGGTCACATGTCCAGGAATGGCTGAAGAATTGCAATATTTACCTGGAGCTAACTGCAGATAGCACTACTGGGTGATCTGAAAAGTCATTGTCAATCGATCAAAAATATATTAAATACTTTTAGCAAAAATTGTATTTTCAATTTACAATCTGTAGAAACAATGAGAATAGAAAGGTTCAGAACTTTTGTGAAACATCACAGTACTGTTAAGTTGAAAAATATATGGTAAATATACAAATCCAATATGGATGGTGGTCCTCTGTAGCTCAGCTGGTAGAGCACGGCGCTTGTAACGCCAGGGTAGTGGGTTTGATCCCCGGGACCACCCATACACAAAAATGTATGCACGCATGACTGTAAGTCGCTTTGGATAAAAGCGTCTGCTAAATGGCATATTATTAAGAGATAGATGGGAGGGGTTGAATGGAGATGAAGGTTGGTCAGCCACCAATTGTGCAAGTTCTCCCACTTAAAAAGATGAGAGAGGCCTGTACTTTTCATCATAGGTACACGTCAACTATGACAGACAAATTTAGAAAAAAAAATCCAGAAAATTACATTGTAGGATTTTTTATGAATTTATTTGCAAATTATGGTGGAAAATAAGTATTTGGTCACCTACAAACAAGCAAGATTTATGTCTCTCACAGACCTGTAACTTCTTCTTTAAGAGGCTCCTCTGTCCTCCACTCATTACCTGTATTAATGGCACCTGTTTGAACTTGTTATCAGTATAAACGACACCTGTCCACAACCTCAAACAGTCACACTCCAAACTCCACTATGGCCAAGACCAAAGAGCTGTCAAAGGACACCAGAAACAAAATTGTAGACCTGCACCAGGCTGGGAAGACTGAATCTGCAATAGGTAAGCAGCTTGGTTTGAAGAAATCAACTGTGGGAGCAATTATTAGGAAATGGAAGACATACACTGATAATCTCCCTCGATCTGGGGCTCCACGCAAGATCTCACCCCGTGGGGTCAAAATCATCACAAGAACGGTGAGCAAAAATCCCAGAACCACACGGGGGGACCTAGTGAATGACCTGCAGAGAGCTGGGACCAAAGTAACAAAGCCTACCATCAGTAACACACTACGCCGCCAGGGACTCAAATCCTGCAGTGCAAGACGTGTCCCCCTGCTTAAGCCAGTACATGTCCAGGCCCGTCTGAAGTTTGCTAGAGTGCATTTGGATGATCCAGAAGAGGATTGGGAGAATGTCATATGGTCAGATGAAACCAAAATATAACTTTTTGGTAAAAACCCAACTCGTCGTGTTTGGAGGACAAAGAATGCTGAGTTGCATCCAAAGAACACCATACCTACTGTGAAGCATGGGGGTGGAAACATCATGCTTTGGGGCTGTTTTTCTGCAAAGGGACCAGGACGACTGATCCGTGTAAAGGAAAGAATGAATGGGGCCATGTATCGTGAGATTTTGAGTGAAAACCTCCTTCCATCAGCAAGGGCATTGAAGATGAAACGTGGCTGGGTCTTTCAGCATGACAATGATCCCAAACACACCGCCCGGGCAACGAAGGAGTGGCTTCGTAAGAAGCATTTCAAGGTCCTGGAGTGGCCTAGCCAGTTTCCAGATCTCAACCCCATAGAACATCTTTGGAGGGAGTTGAAAGTCTGTGTTGCCCAGCGACAGCCCCAAGACATCACTGCTCTAGAGGAGATCTGCATGGAGGAATGGGCCAAAATACCAGCAACAGTGTGTGAAAACCTTGTGAAGACTTACAGAAAACGTTTGACCTGTGTCATTGCCAACAAAGGGTATATAACAAAGTATTGAGAAACTTTTGTTATTGACCAAATACTTATTTTCCACCATAATTTGCAAATAAATTCATTAAAAATCCGACAATGTGATTTTCTGGATTTTTGTTTCTCATTTTGTCTGTCATATTTGACGTGTACCTATGATGAAAATTACAGGCCTCTCTCATCTTTTTAAGTGGGAGAACTTGCACAATTGGTGGCTGACTAAATACTTTTTTTCCCCACTTTAGAAGCAAACCGGATGGACATCATGAAAATGATCGGAGAGGTTTAGGGTAGATTAAGGTAAAACAAACAAAATAGAATTATTGTCAAATTGACTGTGTCCATAAAATGTATATAGTATGTATAAGCTGGAAGTAGAGGCCTAAGCATGGTTGTTCACTAGTTTGCTCCAATTAGGGGAGGGGTAGTAGGGTTAGAAGGTAATAAAGGAAAATATATATTTTTTAAATGATATAAATATGTGTGTGTGTGTGTGTGTGTGTGTGTGTGTGTGTGTGTGTGTGTGTGTGTATGTATATACATACACACAGCGCAAACTGGCTCTAATCAGAATAGAAAGAGGAGTGGGAGGCCCCGGTGCACAACTGAGCAAGAGGACAAATACATTAGAGTGTCTAGTTTGAGAAACAGATGCCTCACAGGTCCTCAACTGGCAGCTTCATGAAATAGTATCCGCAAAACACCAGTCTCAACGTCAACAGTGAAGAGGCGACTCTGGGATGCTGATCTTCTAGGCAGAGTTGCAAAGAAAAAGCCACATCTCAGATTGGTCATTAAAAAGAAAAGATCAAGATGGGCAGTCTCAGTTGTGCACCGGGGCCTCCCCCTCCTCTTTCTATTTTGGTTAGAGCCAGTTTGCGCTGTTCTGTGAAGGGAGTAGTACACAGTGTTGTACGAGATCTTCAGTTTCTTGGCAATTTCTCGCATGGAATAGCCTTCATTTCTCAAAACAAGAATAGACTGACAAGTTTCAGAAGAAAGTTATTTGTTTCTGGCCAATTTGAGCCTGTAATCGAACCCACAATTGCTGATGCTCCAGATACTCAACTAGTCTCAAGAAGGCCAGTTGTATTGCTTCTTTAATCAGCACAACTGTTTTCAGTTGTGCTAACATAATTGCAAAAGGGTTTTCTAATGATCAATTAGCCTTTTAAAATGATAAACTTGGATTAGCAAACACAAAGTGCCATTGGAACACAGGCCTCTGTACGCCTATGTAGATATTCCATAAAAAATCAGCTGTTTCCAGCTACAATAGACATTTACAACATTAACAATGTCTACACTGTATTTCTGATCAATTTGATGTTATTTTAATGGACAAAAAAAATGTTTTTCTTTCGAAAACAAGGAAATGTCTAAGTGACCCCACATTTTTTACATTGTATTTTACAATAGTGAAGACATCAAAACGATCAAATAACACATACAGTGAGGGAATTAAGTATTTGATCCCCTGCTGATTTTGAACGTTTGCCCACTGACAAAGGCATGATCAGTCTATAATTTTAATGGTAGGTTTATTTGAACAGTGAGAGACAGAATAACAACAATAAAATCCAGAAAAACGCATGTCAAAAATGTTATAAATTGATTTGCATTTTAATGAGCGAAATAAGTATTTGACCCCCCTGCAAAACATGACTTAGTACTTGGTGGCAAAACCCTTGTTGGCAATCACAGAGGTCAGACGTTTCTTGTAGTTGGCCACCAGGTTTACACACATCTCAGAGGGATTTTGTCCCACTCCTCTTTGCAGATTTTCTCCATGTCATTAAGGTTTCGAGGCTGACGTTTGGCAACTCGAACCTTCAGCTCCCTCCACAGATTTTCTATGGGATTAAGGTCTGGAGACTGGCTAGGCCACTCCAGGACCTTAATGTGCTTCTTCTTGAGCCACTCCTTTGTTGCCTTGGCCATGTGTTTTGGGTCATTGTCATGCTGGAATACCCATCCACAACCCATTTTCAATGCCCTGGCTGAGGGAAGGAGGTTCTCACCCAAAATGTGATGGTACATGGTCCCATCCATCGTCCCTTTGATGCGGTGAAGTTGTCCTGTATCCTTAGCAGAAAAACACCCCCAAAGCATAATGTTTCCACCTCCATGTTTGACGGTGGGGATGGTGTTCTTGGGGTCATAGGCAGCATTCCTCCTCCTCCAAACACGGTGAGTTGAGTTGATGCCAAAGAGCTCGATTTTGGTCTCATCTGACCACAACACTTTCACCCAGTTCTCCTCTGAATCATTCAGATGTTCATTGGCAAACTTCAGACGGGCCTGTATATGTGCTTTCTTGAGCAGGGGGACCTTGCGGGTGCTGCAGGATTTCAGTCCTTCACGGCGTAGTGTGTTACCAATTGTTTTCTTGGTGACTATGGTCCCAGCTGCCTTGAGATCATTGACAAGATCCTCCCATGTAGTTCTGGGCTGATTCCTCACCATTCTCTTGATCATTGCAACTCCACGAGGTGAGATCTTGCATGGAGCCCCAGGCCGAGGGAGATTGACAGGTCTTTTGTGTTTCTTCCATTTGCGAATAATCGCACCAACTGTTGTCACCTTCTCACCAAGTTGCTTGGCGATGGTCTTGTAGCCCATTCCAGCCTTGTGTAAATCTACAATCTTATCCCTGACATCCTTGGAGAGCTCTTTGGTCTTGGCCATGGTGGAGAGTTTGGAATCTGATTGATTGATTGCTTCTGTGGAGAGGTGTCATTTATACAGGTAACAAGCTGAGATTAGGAGCACTCCCTTTAAGAGTGTGCTCCTAATCTCAGCTCGTTACCTGTATAAAAGACACCAGGGAGCAAGAAATCTTTCAGATTGAGAGGGGGTCAAATACTTATTTCCCTCATTCAAATGCAAATCAATTTATAACATTTATGACATGCGTTTTTCTGGATATTTTTGTTATTATTCTGTCTCTCACTGTTCAAATAAACCTACCATTAAAATTATAGACTGATCATGTCTTTGTCAGTGGGCAAACGTACAAAATCAGCAGGGGATCAAATACTTAATTCCCTCACTGTATGGAATCACGTAATAACCAAAAAAAGTGTTAAACAAATCAAAATATATTTTATATTTGAGATTCTTCAAATAGCCACCCTTTGCCTTCATGACAAAAAACAAAACAAAACAAAAACATCATAATTAAGACCTTAAAAATACGCTTATGTTCCTTCCATGGATAGAGGGACGGTTTACCTTGAGTAACCTGACTCCTGTTGCCAAAGTTTAAGTTTATGAATTTGAGAAACTCTGGTTTGAACCCATGAGGACCAGTGGCATGTATGTATGTCATGGATGCCAAGGGAAGCCAGGCTTCCCCCCCAAAAAAATTTATCTTTCGCCTCTCAGTGTTTCATAATTTTCCTTTGATTTGCAAGAGGCTGAATGTATCTCACCGGAGAAAGCATTAGAGCGAGTGTAACAGTGCCCCTCTGTCTCTGTATGTGTAGGCCATCTATCTGATGATGTCTGGTCAAAAAGAGTATGGCATTTAGCCTCCCTTGATAAAAAAAAGAAGACAATAATAGCCAATCAGTGTTGAGCTAAACTGAGTGAGCTCAATGGTGAATGGTGCTGGCGCACCAAAAAAAGTGTCAAGGGAAGCCAGTTTGGATTTGGCTTCACTCCAATCACATCACATCGAGAGCCAAATGTCATTGACAGAAACAACTTGAATTGTTGCATCTTGTCCATGTTTTCCTCTCATCAGAGTAGTGGATGGTTGAGCAGTATATGTCCAGACATATTGTTTGCTCCTTGGGCTCCAACATACCAGCTGTAATATGTATGGATGAATCTGGGTTGTGCCCACAGTGGATATGGTCTGGCTCAACAACGAGAAGAAGCAGGGGCCTCTGGGATATGGAGTTCAATGTCAGAACATTATTAAGTATTAAGGACAAAACTATCTGACAGGAGGGTCTCTGGATGATCCAGACTGTAAAAGACAGAGCCTGGAATAAAACGTTAAGTTTGTGGAAGATTTGACTTTATCTGACAACAATCTTCTTGTTTCCATGTAACATTCACAATGGATTAAATCCCCTTTAAACTCATTAATGTAATTTAAGCAGAGCTGGCTATTTTCGACTCACCTCAAACAGCAGGTTAACATCTTCCACAGAGTTCTGGAAGGTGGGGTTGACCAATGAGTGTGCGCCACGCTTCACTCTAAAAGCTGATGGGTAAAGGGCTGAAGAGAGAGGAAAGAGAAAGTGAGAGGAAAGATAGCATTTTGAGTAATTGAAGGACTCATTAAACCAACGGCAACCGAAAGGAGGCCTGAAATACAATAGATCCAGAATTTCTCGTTGAGTGGATGAATGTGGATGCCATTGTTGAGACCAGGAGGTCAGTCAAACTCAACACACGTTGCAGGATTTACGTAGTGCCATAGGTCTACAGTATAGCATACAATATAGTCAAATACATTCACACAGTGGCTATAGGTGATGTAAAATCCTACACTTACTGTATACTGCAAACATGTCTAAGGTAGGTTAAACTATCTAGTCCCAGGTTTGTGTGGGAGACAACATGGGCGTAAACTGCAGCAGATGTCCCTTTGTGAAACCGGGTGAAAACCCTTAAACCTCTGACACCGGTAATCGCTGGTATGTCCCACGTTATAGATTCCCCCTCCTTTCAAAGACCAATGTGTGTCTATAGGTTATAGGCTATAGGGTAGGGCGGTCAGATTTCAAAGTGTCAGGGCATATGTGCCGCAGCAGGCCTGAGAGTTCAGGAGCTGAGGTCTGCTCCTCATAAAACTCCTCTCTCTCACCCTTCAGAACTGCAAACTAAGGCAGCTCTGTCTTTTATAAGGGGAGCTAACCAGGAGCAGAAGCAGAGAAACTGGGCCTGGGCACAAGCTTACCAACTGGGTTTGAACCTTGGTCTCTTGCATACCACAAGACTGCTGAGCTAAAGGCAGCTCCTGAGCTAAATGCAGCTAAGGCAGGTATTCTGATCTCAGATAAGATCATTCACTGAACCACCTTCACACCTATCATTTTACCTGTAGGGGAGATGTGGTAGTTCTTAGTTCTACAAATGACATTAAGTGAGATAATAGGACTTTGAGTGGCTTCTTTTCACAGGGTTTTCTCTTTAGTACTCAGAGTGGCTTCTTAACAGTGAGGGGATGATTTGAGGCAGGAGTCACGGTACTGACATGAGAATATCCTTTACCAGTTTGAGAGACAGCTACAGTACATAGTGGAAATACTTGTGGTTTCCATGTGGTTGATAAAATTCCATTGACTCCATTCCAGCCATTATTGTGAGCCGTCCTCCCCCCAGCAGCCTCCACTGCTAGAGAGGAACGTTTCGTGCAAGCAGCATCTCTCCCTCAATACCTTATTTGCTTTATTTTCCATTACAGCCCTGAATACCTGGCAGGGACCCCGACTGTGTGTTGAAAGTACAGGGCCATGTGCTTTTGGGTTGAAGGGTCAGGTACAGACAGACAAGGTCCAAATAAGTAGCTTGATTGGAAGTCGGAGCATGTTTGAAGTGGACACAAACAGACCATAGATCATGCAGTGCTTCAGTCTGTCTGAGGAATGCCTGGGCCCTTGACAGAACAGAAAGGTCATGGTAGGAACATAGCGTGACTAGGGGGGTAAATCACGTTTTCCTCTCAGCAGCTCAGAGTTCAATGATATTGTGACAGAGCTTTATGAAATGTAACATGCAGGGCTACTGTTTGTCCATACTTTACACCATAGGGTACTCATTTTCTCATACATACACCATCTGACAGAGAGAGTGACATTCTTTCTGAGCTTGGTTAGATTCCCTACTACTGTACAGTCATGGTCAAAAGTTTTGAGAATACACAAGTATTGGTCTTCACAAAGTTCGCTGTTTCAGTGTTATGAGATATTTTTGTTAGATGTTACTATGGTATACTGAAGTATAATTACAAGCATTCCATAAGTGTCAAAGGCTTTTATTGACAATTACATTAAGTTTATGCAAATAGTCAATATTTGCAGTGTTGACCCTTCTTTTTCAAGACCTCTGCAATCCGCCCTGGGCCACATCCTGACTGATGGCAGCCCATTCTTGCATAATCAATGCTTGGAGTTTGTCAGAATTTGTGGAGTTTTGTTTGTCCACCCGCCTCTTGAGGATCGACCACAAGTTCTCAATGGGATTAAGGTCTGGGGAGTTTCCTGGCCATGGACCCATAATTTTGACGTTTTGTTCCCCGAGCCACTTAGCTATCACTTTTGCCTTATGGCAAGGTGCTCCATCATGCTGGAAAAGGCATTGGTCGTCACCAAACTGTTCTTAGATGGTTGGGAGAAGTTGCTCTCGGAGGATGTGTTGGTACCATTCTTTATTCATGGCTGTGTTCTTAGGCAAAATTGTGAGTGAGCCCACTCCCTTGGCTGAGAAGCAACCCCACACATGAATGGTCTCAGGATGCTTTACTGTTGGCATGACACAGGACTGATGGAAGCGCTCACCTTGTCTTCTCCAGACAAGCTTTTTTCCGGATGCCCCAAACAATCAGAAAGGGGATTCATCAGAGAAAATGACTTTTTTCAGTCCTCAGCAGTCCAATCCCTGTACCTTTTGCAGAATATCAGTCTGTCCCTGATGTTTTTCCTGGAGAGAAGTGGCTTCTTTGCTGCCCTTTTTGACACCAGGCCATCCTCCAAAAGTCTTCGCCTCACTGTGCGTGCAGATGCACTCACACCTACCTGCTGCCATTCCTGAGCAAGCTCTGCACTGGTGGTGCCCCGATCCCGCAGCTGAATCAACTTTAGGAGACGTCTTGGCGCTTGCTGGTCTTTCTTGGGCGCACTGACGCCTTCTTCACAACAATTGAACCTCTCTCCTTGAAGTTCTTGATGATCCGATAAATGGTTGATTTAGGTGCAATCTTACTAGCAGCAATATCCTTGCCTGTGAAGCCCTTTTTGTGCAAAGCAATGATGACGGCACGTGTTTCCTTGCAGGTAACCATGGTTAACAGAGGAAGAACAATGATTTCAAGCACCACCCTCCTTTTAAAGCTTTCAGTCTGTTATTCTAACTCAATCAGCATGACAGAGTGATCTCCAGCCTTGTCCTCATAAACACTCTCACCTGTGTTAACGAGATAATCACTGACATGATGGAAGCTGGTCCTTTATGTGGCAGGGCTGAAATGCAGTGGAAATGTTTTTGGGGGATTAAGTTCATTTTCATGGCAAAGAGGGACTTTGCAATTAATTGCAATTCATCTGATCACTCGTCATGACATTCTGGAGTATTGCCATCATCAAAACTGAGGCAGCAGACTTTGTGAAAATTAGTATTTGTGTCATTCTCAAAACTTTTGACCACGACTGTAGAATGTGCTCTTGTTACAAATCCAAGCCAGATATCCAATCACTGTACAGTAATCTGCTGTTTGAGCCAAGAGAAATATAGGCTCACAGAGCTTAACGAGGATCATAGTTTAAACATTGGCCCTCTCTCTCTATGGAAACTGATCAGGAATCAACTCCTGGTCAACTGACACCCAGCACAATTCCACTGTCCTCCGACTGTACTCCTTATGGAATCTGATCCAAGATCAGTTCTTGCCACTCCCAGTCCCCCTCCACTGTACTCCTAACCGTCCGGCCACCAAGGCCTCACACTCTCGATGGGACAACACTGGCCACATTCTCCCCATTCAGAAACAGGGTTAAAGCAGCAGTATTGGAATGCATAAGCATACAGAACACACACATAGGGACAATAACAACTTTTATTGGCACAGAGCCAGTGTGAATAGTGGGGTTATGAGGTCTATGAGGTTCATTTCTATGCTTCGTTTTCCATGAATCGTTTGATGTTAAGGCGATGCTGTACCTCTGTGGAGATGTTAGCTCCAAAATGGCTGCTCCAACCAGCCATACATTTTTATGGGTTTCACCACTAGTTGCACAGGCGCCATACATACAGCAGCTGTGAGGAATGCCAGACATTGATGTCATAGATCTGGGCTGATATGTGCTACTGTGCATCCAAGTGTGATACTGATCAGTATGTAATGGAAAGCCGAAGCCCCAATGTTGACTTTTATCCAGTGTTAAGAGAATTTCTATCTCTAATTCAACCTAAGCTTGAATCATTACCAGAGGTTGTAAGGCTCTGGTTTTAATCATAAATGATTCAAGGTCCACAACCAACAAGAATGATCTGTCTTTTTATTCATTGAGAGCTCTGGCGCCAAAACCCATACACTCCTGTTTTATACCTCTTGACACACAAAGGCACTTTGCTCCGCCCACCTTTAGGAGGCTTTCATAAACAGTTTCCACCTTTCTCCTTCACCCTGGAATGTTTAGTCCCGCCCCCCCCTCTGTTAGTGGGTTGATAATTGTAACACAGTTTACACATTTATACTGTATTTGGGGTGAAATCCTTTAGTCATTATTCTTAAAATACAAATTAATCTAACATCCAGCAGCACATCCTTTCATAATGCCTTCCAGTGTGAATCTGTAAGTGGAGGGAGGTGGAGCTGGAATTCCACACACAGATGATGAGTTGAGTCCACTGTGTTGAGCTCGAGGCAGAAGTGAAGAACAGGAGGGAACCATCTATTCACCTCAGCAACACAAATAAACATCTATGTGCAATGCTCATGGGATGTGTAACCTTGCCAGAGACCTGAAGACTCATGTAATGCTTAGGCTTTAGCTCAGCGGGTTAACACAGTCGTCTGATACACAGTAGACTCGGTTTCTAAATTTAGCCGGTCACATATGGAATAAGTGGTTGCTGGTTTAATGTGGATGATCCACTTCTGAAAGCAGATCTCAGTTTTCAAAGCTCTGAGCTAGAAGAAACCAATCATCGCTCATGCTTCTCGGCCCACTGTAGCGCTAGAATAAATAATCAGTGTTTGCTAGGACACTGTCCCTTGTGTCCTCACAAATAAGCAGGGAACTTGTAATCTCCCTCTAAGCACTTGCAATGAGTCAGGGGAAAACACAAAGCCAATAATTACAAGCAGTGCTAAATGGTCTTGGCTAGAATTGTGTCGTGATTAGAGAAAAGCAGCCAAAACAGAGGTCACATTACCTCAGGTTTACAGTAATGGATATTTGGCTTAAAGTTGGAGCCAAAACCAAGTCAGGAACATTTCCCATACTACAACTGATGAATGATGTTTCCTTAACCAGTTTACATTTTTGCATTGTGATCTCTAAACTGATATTTTCCACAGAATACACACTCTGGAGCAAGCTAAATATATGTCCTAATCAGAACTTTCCCAGTGAACTGAAGACCTAAGAGCTCCAAATATGGGACAAGATATGTCTCAATATTGAAGGGATAACAATACATCAATTCAGATATGCAGATTTTTTGCCAAGCTGCTGCAGTCAAAACAGCTGGGGAAGAATTTGGCAGCAGTCAGAGGGACACAGGGGCCAGAGACAGTCACATTGGCTACACAGTTTGTCCCCAATTCTAAATCACTGTCTGTTTGTCCCCTCTATCAAATCCAAAATATTCAGATGTGGTCTTTAGGGGTGACCTGAAGTTCAATAGTCATACAGTAGATAGGCTTAGTACTTGTATGAGATGGATGTAATAATATTTTCCTAATGGATACTGGTCCTCTGTAGCTCAGCTGGTAGAGCACGGCGCTTGTAACGCCAAGGTAGTGGGTTCGATCCCCGGGACCACCCATACACAAAAATGTATGCACGCATGACTGTAAGTCGCTTTGGATAAAAGCGTCTGCTAAATGGCATATTATTATATTATTATTATTATTATTGACAAACCAGTTTCCCCTCTGGGATTAATAAAGTTTGTATTATTTTATCTTACCATGTCAGCAAAGACCTGAGCTAAGTCGCGTTTCCTGAAGCAGGTTCAACATCATGTGACTGATTCAGTGATTTAAATCCACCCTCCTACATTCCTTAATTCGGAGGGATCTATTTTCGGCAGTCGACATTTCCAAGGAACTAAACGTTGACGTGTGTGGGAGGGAGGGAAAATGTATGAATGTGGATCCAAATGTTTGGACTCAATAACAACAAGGCACTTTAAGTTGTTTTTCACTGAGAACCTTGTTGAAAGATATTCAGAACATCGCATTCTTCTCCTTCATAACAACACAATCACTACATAAAGGAGCCCAACACCCCCAGCCTTGCCAAAGCAAACAAAACATTTGTATTTTCTTCAAAAAACATAACATCTCATAAAAGTCTGCAAACACATCAGATAAAAGTCTGCAAAATCTGTATGCATAAAACAATAGAGCCTACTTAAATACAACTAAATCATCTATTTGGCAGCAAAATGTTCAGTTATAATAACACACACCAATACAAAATACATAACCATATTGTTTTGTTTTTTCCTTTGATTCATTAAGATTAGATAAAAAAAAATCTATAATGCAGTTCATTTCTTCCTATTGATACTAGTTCTGAGAACGTCTACACAACAGCCATTAACTTTCTATGAAAGTATCTATGTTGACCCCTCAAACTGACCTGAAGTCAGTCTAAGCTCTGTGAGGTGCTCAGGTGTCCTACCTTTCCTCCAGTGTTGAGCAGCAGCCAGGTACAGCTGGCAATAGAACACAGTGATGAGTAGACGCCACCGATGCATCATGATGACCCTCGGCCCAGCACACATACACTGACTACCGTCCTGCCCTGCTGTCTCTCTCGCTCTCTTCCTCGGGCCCTGTCGTCTGTCTGTCTCCCTGGGCTTTGAATTTGAGTCAGTCACTAGCCAATCACAGCAGCCAGCCAGGCCCCAGCTGGAGAGAGCTGAATACAAACAACCATCAGGAGAATGAGGTAAGAATACTGACTGGAGCACTGCTAAACCACTTCACATGCAACTGCTTCATTCACTCACTCTCTCTCTCACTCTCCTCTTTTTCTCTACTTCTACCTCTCTTTTTCTCTCACTCTCGTCTCTCTCTCTCTCCCCCTCTCTCTCCCCGTCTGTCTGTGACTGAGTGCTGAGTTCTCTCTGGCCAGGCTGTCATCTGGAAGTCATCAGGACCCAGGGAATGCCTGCTCTGTTAGTGGCTGGACTGCTGCTCACTAAGCTACTGACTGAGGCAGAGATGACACCAGACTGACTGCAGCTGGTCTACAACCTGTAAAACCTGTCCGATATCATCATCATCATGGTCACCGTCGTTTCCAATATGGTTTCCATCATCATTAGCATAATGGTCATCATCGTCATATTGTAACCTCATCCCCAGGCTTATTGCTACCTCACACAGAGACAACGATGGTGAGGAATACCACATCACCATCATCATCATACTCTGTCTCAGAATCCACTTGCATGCCTCATATTGACTACACAGTAAGCGTCCAACGGCTTCAGCACAGACAATAGATTATAGTACAGTATAGCATTTCAGAATTCTCTTTGTCTCTCCATTGTCCTCTCAACAGTTTCTGTTCTCTTTGTAGTCACATAATGTCCGTTACAATAACATTCAGAGCTCTCGCTACCCAGGGCCAAGGAGCATAGTGGTTTGCTCAGGAATCCAGGGGCTTTGCTTTGGTTGGCCTGGCCTCTGACATGAAGGAAAATAACAGGAAAAACCAAGATATTTCAGAAATGAGTCTGCTATTAGAATTACACCATTCTACCTTAGCTTACTGATTGTGGATGACAAATGTTTTTGCAGTATGCATTTCAGAGCTCAACCAATATCTGCTATATCAGTACTCTACTGCTGAGAACTAATGGTCTATGCATAAATTATAATTTGGGTTAAATGTTTTATTTTACAATTACTGCTTCTATCTTGTCAACTCAGATCATAAAAAATGTGACTGATGACATATAAAATCAAAATGAAAAGCTGAATTGCCAGCGGTTTTAATGATCCACATCACACACACTATTACCACCACCTTGATTAGGTAACTTCAAACATTTCACTGATATACCAGGCAATGCTGGAGGGCATGATTAATTGAGTGCCCTCTGACTTTCAAGTTATTTGCTTTACGAACACCATATGTTGATTTGAAATGTTCTCCTCTAAAACCAGATGGGCACCTGCGGTATTCTGCCCTTCCGTGTCTCACTGAAGGAACACAAAGTATATTCAAATAAAGGATGATGAGAGAAGGTGATGATATTCCCAGTGGACAAACTTTAACACCTGTCTTTCAGTACATTACACAGTCAACTCATAACGTAATAACAGATGGTGTTCTGAGTCTGAGAGAACAATGTCCAGCAGGTAAAGAAAACATCCTCCCCACAGTGTGTCTCTCATCTCCTTGCTGGAAGGTGCATGGTAGAGAGGAACTCTAGCCTTTTTGTTGACCTACCCAGAACCTTTACTCTTAGAAGAAAGACAGTAGTAAATCAGCCTGTTGAAATGTGTGAGGAGGTGACACCGTGACACAGGACCATGTCCACAGCCAGGATTTACTCCTAGTAAGGTCAAATGGTCGAATAAAGCATATCCCAGTGGTCACATGGTCAAGTAAAGCATATCCCAGTGGTCACATGGTCAAATAAAGCATATCCCAGTGGTCACATGGTCAAGTAAAGCATATCCCAGTGGTCACATGGTCAAGTAAAGCATATCCCAGTGGTCACATGGTCAAGTAAAGCATATCCCAGTGGTCACATGGTCAAGTAAACCATATCCCAGTGGTCACATGGTCAAGTAAAGCATATCCCTAACTGTAGGCTAAAATATTAAATTAGGTCCTGGCCCTATTTATTTCTACTGACGTGTAGTTCTTTATTTACCAGCAGGGGGCAGGCTAAGAACACATTATGAATGTTATTTTTTTTTCCATCACTCCATCACCCTGTCAGACTGATGCCGTTTTCAAACTATTTTGGTGATGCTGCATGAATTTGAGAATGAATTCTATTAAGATAAGTGCTCACGATATAAATGCACTTGAGAGAGATGTAAGGGTTGTTTGGGTTCAGGTCCAGGTCCAGGTGGGGACCCTTGACAAATCGCTCAAGTGCTTAATTGCCCAAGTCGTGCTATAAAGCTCTGTAATACATAAAATATGCAAATGAATAGGAGTCCATTATAAGTCTGTAAAAGCCTCAATAGTCAAATTATTTTTTGACAAGAGAAGTACAGCTGCAGTCCCTACATGAGAACTACAAAATTAAAGCATATTCGTTTATACACTCCAGACTCTAAATGTCACATTTACATTAACATTTACATCATTTAGCAGACGCTCTTATCCAGAGCGACTTACAAATTGACACATGACTGTAATTACCAGCAAACAGGATGGAGCAGATTATACAGAATAGTTATTTGAGCTGTAGCAAAAGGTTTAATGGAAAATATCAATTCTTGGCAGGGTCAGCACCAGTGCCTATCTGATACGTCTTCCACCACACAATTCCGAGTCATCCGACATCAAGATTGACTTGTATTTCCCTAAAAACATCCAACATAAGATACCCATTACTGTGGAAACGTATCATAAACCCTGTCATTAGTTTAGAGCTAATTTGTCTGGACACAGATAGCGGCTCAGCTGCTTGATCCATCTCCACTGTGTCTTAACTGCAAATGGAGCTGACGTCTCCTGGCTCTCTCCCATGACAGCTCCTCTTATCATGGTTGGCCAGAGGGCACACAAACCATCCAGGCTCTTTTAAAGAGATTCCACTGCTGCTGCTGTTGATTATGCCTCCGTCCAAGACCAGCGGAGCCTGCAGCACTAACCAGCCAAATCACAACACCAACACCAGCCTCATTACTCAGACATAAAGACAATTACAATGCAATAATGACTCATTATTGACATTATGCTTTGTAATTGCTCCGCAATTAATGACCACCGGTGGCAAAGTTCCCTGAAATGCTTTTTTGGTTTTTCTGTTGCACCACCACCTTTTGACCAGTCCAGCACTTCAGTAATGAGAATAACAACTTAATTGGTGTCTGCATTAATTATAATAATTGGTGCGACAGCATTGTTTCAATCATTAGTGTTAGTCATTTAAGTTCCAGGTACAGTATCCTGAAGCTTGTCTCTGTATTGATGTCAGTGTCTCTGTGTTGAGTCATTATTGCATGTCTTGGCTGAATTCCTCAGAGCTGCAGGTTGTTGTTGGTGTGTCGTGGGCAGGGACACATTCGCCTTGGACAACAGCTTTTCCTGTGACTTTCCTGTGGAGAGTAAGAGGTGTTGATGATGGTGACACGCTGAGAGCTACCTGCCTTGTTACATGTGGGCAGAGTGATTATTTCTGACACAATGATCAGGGAGGTACACAGGTGTCAGGTCACGCTGTAGCAATTACCAATTATAGCGCAGCATTAGTAATTAATACAATGAAGGCATGTTCGCTGACCGGAGAGCCATCCCCCCGTCCCCCTCCTCTCCCTCCCTCCGTCCCCCTCATCTCCGCCTCCAGGGACAACGCTGTCACCTGCAGAAAGGTTGAGGGGAGTGTCACCGGACCAGTCTGTGAGTGACAGGTGCATGGTGATGGCGGCATTGCCTGGTGATGCGACTCTGGTTGACGGAAGGTTTGGGAAGGGAAATTCTGGTCGCTACGCCCACGGACTGCACACACAGGTAGGCTAATGTTGAGAGAAATGCATCTGCTGTTGAAATAGTTGGGGATGACTTGAAAGGACAAAACATTACATGTATCTACACAACCTGTTGTTGTTTCTTGATGGTGCTTGGTGTCATATCAAGTAAAGACGAGATAACATAATTGAGGCCCTATTGTCTAGTCCATGCCTCAACCCATCAAGCCATAATTACCAACCGCTTCCACCTGATCTATGTCAAAGTCTCTCCAACCCCTCTAATAATAATTATAATAATTATAATAATTATGTGTTTGATACCATTCCACTGATTCCGCTCCAGCCGTTACCTCAAGCCCGTCCACCCCAATTAAGGAGCCACCAACCCCCTGTGTATTTAATATAGTGTTTTTCATACAGAATCTCAAAGCGCTTTTAAAAAACAAAAACAAATTCAGGGAGCTGGCAGTTGATGGGAGATGGTCTTCCACAGCTAGATGATGATGCAGTTCAGTAAAGGAGTAGCTTGAGTGGAGGTGGCGTCAATGGTTCAGTCAGGGAGGGAGAAACAACAGTCGGGAGCTCTTCATCAGGAACCTCTATCTCTGAAGTTCACAGCTACTCCTCCTCTGTAGGTAGGCTGGAACATCCACCACCGAATGTGTAGCACCCACTTGGGTGATGCTTCGGCAGCTATAAGCGCCTGAGAGACCACCACACCTCGTCAGTAATCACCAAGAGTCTCCTACAAGGCGAGCCTCTGTCATCCCCACACACCACAGTCCACATCCTTCCAGAAACCAAGGCAGGTGGAATACAAATTTGGTGCTGTGTTGATCAGTTGTTGAGGCATCATTCAAATTAGATTCGCCAGCTAGCTAGCTAATGCTAGCCAAGCCAAGTAAACAGACTTTCCAGCTAGCTAGTTAATGCTAGCAAAACGAGTAAACAGACTTCCCAACTAGCTAGCTAATGCTAGCCAAGCCAAGTAAAACAGATTTCCCAGCTAGCTAGCTAATGCTAGCCAAGCCAAGTAAACAGACTTGCCATCGTCAGTCCTGCAACTCCATGGGCCACCACCAGATATTTTTGCTCAACCCTCACCAGGTTATCAAAAAACACAAAAAATAGTTTCAAAATGCAACATAAAACACTTAATAATAGAACTATAAACACAAAAAAAGAAACGTCCTCTCACTGTCAACTGCGTTTATATTCAGCAAACTTAACATGTGTCAATATTTGTATGAACATAGCAAAATCAAAAGTAACAGTCAGTATCTGGTGTGGCCACCAGCTGCATTAAGTACTGCAGTGCATCTCCTCCTCATAGACTGCACCAGATTTGCCAGTTCTTGCTGTGAGATGTTACCCCACTCTTCCACCAAGGCACCTGCAAATTCCTGGACATTTCTGGGGGGAATGGCCCTAGCCCTCACCCTCCGATCCAACAGGTCCCAGATGTGCTCAATGGGATTGAGATCCGGGGTCTTCGCTGGCCATGGCAGAACACTGACATTCCTGTCTTGCAGGAAATCACGCACAGAACGAGCAGTATGGCTGGTGGCATTGTCATGCTGGAGGGTCAGGGTGAGCCTGCAGGAAGGGTACCACATGAGGGAGGAGGATGTCTACCATGTAACGCACAGCGTTGAGATTGCCTGCAATGACATCAAGCTCAGTCCGATGATGCTGTGATACACCACCCCAGACCATGACGGACCCTCCACCTCCAAATCGATCCCACTCAAGAGTACAGGCCTCGGTGTAACGCTCATTCCTTCGACGATAAACGTGAATCCGACCATCAGCGAAGAGCACTTGTTTCCAGTCCTGTCTGGTCCAGTGGGTTTGTGCCCATAGGCGACATTGTTGCCGGTGATGTCTGGTGAGGACCTGCCTTACAACAGGCCTACAAGCCCTCAGTCCAGCCTCTCTCAGCCTATTGCGGACAGTCTGAGCACTGATGAAGGGATTGTGCGTTCCTGGTGTAACTCGGGCAGTTGTTGTTGCCATCCTGTACCTGTCCCACAGGTGTGATGTTCGGATGTACCGATACTGTGCAGGTGTTGTTACATGTGGTCTGCCACTGCGAGGACGATCAGCTGTCCGTCCTGTCTCCCTGTAGCCCTGTCTTAGGCGTCTCACAGTATGGACATTGCAATTTATTGCCCTGGCCACATCTGCAGTCCTCATGCCTCCTTGCAGCATGCCTAAGGCATGTTCACGCAGATGAGCAGGGACCCTGGGCATCTTTCTTTTGGTGTTTTTCAGAGTCAGTAGAAAGGCCTCTTTAGTGTCCTAAGTTTTCATAACTGTGACCTTAATTGCCTACCGTCTGTAAGCTGTTAGTGTCTTAAAGACCGTTCCACAGGTGCATGTTCATTAATTGTTTATGGTTCATTGAACAAGCATGGGAAACAGTGTTTAAACACTTTACAATTAAGATCTGTGAAGTTATTTGGATTTCTACGAATTATCTTTGAAAAACAGGGTCCTGAAAAAGGGACGTTTCCTTTTTTGCTGAGTTTATCTACAATATTGACAGAGCTCTCTGCCTAGGCTTCCTCACGGTGCCATGGCAACAAAAATATCCCAACTTTGTATGCTGTTTGTACTCTACAGAAGAGTCTGCCTTGAGCTTAGGAGCAGATGAAAGCGGGGAGAGAGAGAGACAGAGAGAGAGGTCTGAAGTGAACCCGCCTGAAAAGGTGAGCTGGGACACGACAGGCTCTCTTGGGGGGCATTCTAGGACAGGTGGAGGGGGGCATGTTCAATGAGGTCTAATAGTCAGGGTGGAGGAAATCAGAAGGACCTCAGAGTAGCGTGCGTGTTGTTTTCCACAAGTGGACAGCAAACACATCAAAGCCTGGACCAGAGGTGACTAATGGGAGGATTAGCTGCTTGATGCACAACACAGGAAACAGAGAGAGAGGAAAATAAACTTTAGTCTGCACTCAGATGGGGAAAGGATGGGAAGAGTCTAAACAAAGTGGGGTTAGGATAGACCAAGAGGGAATATGTTAAAATGCATCCAAGTCGACGGTATTGGTTGAAGAGGATATAGGTGTTGTATCAGAGTAGCCAGCACTCTTATGTTGGTTTACAGATGTCCATAAACCCACAGGAGAATAAGAGGATGTTGTAACTGTTGGCTGCAGTATATACAGTATGTTGTGTTCACCCGTAATGCATTATACTGTATATACTGTAAATGCACTACAGACGCAACAATTTCAAAGATTTTAATGAGTTACAGTTCATATGAGGAAATCTAATCTATGGATTTCACATGACGTGGAATACAGATATGCATCTGTTGGTCACAGATACCTTTTGTGCATTCAAATTGCCATCGATAAAATGCAATTGTGTTCGCTGTCCATAGCTTATGCCTGCCCATACCATAAACCCACCACCACCATGGGGCACTCTTTTCACAACGTTGACATCAGCAAACCGCTCGCCCACACGACGCCTGACACATGGTTTGCGGTTGTAAGGCCAGTGGGACGTTGGAGGCGGCTTATGGTAGAGAAATTAACATTAATTTATCTGGCAACAGCTCTGGTGGACATTCCTGCAGTCAGCATTCCAATTGCATGCTCCCTCAAAACTTGAGACATCTGTGGCATTGTGTTGTGTGACAAAACTGCACATTTTAGAGTGGCCTTTTATTGTCCCCATCACAGGTAAACCTGTGTAATGATCATGCTGTTTAATCAGCTTTTTGATATGCCACACCTGTCAGGTGGATGGATTATCTTGGCAAAGGAGCAATGCTCACTAACAGGGATGTAAACAAATGTGTGTAGAACATTTGAGAGAAATAAGCATTTTGTGCATATGGAACATTTCTGGGATATTCTATTTCATCTCATGAAACATGGGACCAACACTTTACATGTTGCGTTTATGATGACTGTGGTTATTATGTCACTCACCTCTGATACTCTTCAATAAGGGCGTTAGGGTAATAAGCTCCCACAAAGCAGAACCATTATGTGATAATTCCACTAATCTCCCCTGAGACAGTGATGCAGCTGCTAATAATATAAAATATTACGTTTGGCACTGAGAGGATTTACATTTCTCTCCCATTCTCTACTCTCAGGGATCGTCTTGTTGCTATGCAGTGTAATCCTTTCCCTAACCACAGAGTTCTATGTATAAAAAAAACAAAGAAGAAAGAAAAACAAAGGGTGAGCTTAGCTACGTTTATGACCTTACCCACTGGGCAAAAACTAGTTGAATCAACGTTGTTTCTAAGTAATTTCAACCCCCCAAAAATCAACATGATAATGTTGAATCAATGTGGAAAACTAAGTGGATTAGCAAAAAGTAATCAACATAAGGGCATTTCTGTTTTTTTTTTACCCACATTTGAACTTATATCCAATGACATGACGATTTTCTGTTGTTGATTTCATTTTAGTTGACAACTCAACCAACTGTAGTAGTTGAACTGACGTCTGTGCCCAGTGGGTACCTGTAATAACTTAGGCTACTGTACTGCATGGAAATGAGACTGTGACATCAAGCTGATGTAAAGAACCAACATTCATATTCAATGACCATGTCAATCTTGTCAATGAAAGGGATGCATAGCAAAATGACTGGCTGGATGTACTGTAAGGTTAGTGTAATGGACATACAGTATGATAGAATAAACGAAAAGGCAATAATGTCAATACATAACCCAATACATATTTCTTTCCAGCTTTAGCAGAAAGAGAAGCATCTTTGTATGAAAAGCTAGTTCTACAGTTTTAGCTAAATTGGAGGCATTTTTTATGTTACAAAATGGCAGTTCAGGGCTTTGGTTTCATATATCCAATTTTAAATAAACGCACAGCATTTGAGTGGGTGGGACTCAGCTTGAAGCCCATCTTTTTTTTTTTGCACTCCTTTGCAACCTTTTCTCCGCTCAACGCTTGCCAAATAAATTCTTCCCCTTGTTAAAATCTCACACTTCCTCTTCTGAAATCCCCTCAAAACTGTCTACCGCAGAGCAAAATGCCTCGTTAGATCAGAGGCAGAGCTGCCATCTATATTCCAGACCGAGACATTTCCAAATGCAACAATGGCTCTTACATGTAACAATCAGCCCATGCAAAAACACATTGTTGCACTAAAAAGCCCCTCACAAAAAGACACCTGCACAATCCCCTACACACATACAAAAATAATCGTATAGCCTGTAGTCCTTACACACTCACTCATATGCACTCATTCATGCACACGCACACACTGATGAGGACAGAAAGAACATTAGTGAGGTGGCAGACACAGTCGATGTGTATGTATCCACAGTCCCTCCCTCCCTCTGTGTTGTTTACTGTGTGTGGATGTGATCCCCCCCCCCCCCCCTCCAGTCCTCCTGCTGTGTCTCATTCATTCCCCTCATTAGATATCTCATTATATACCCCCTCTAAAAGCCTCTCTCATTACACTCTTTCCTCTGCAGCAGCAGATCCACTCTGGTGACTCTCTTCTCTAACACAGCTTTCAGGACAAGGGGGACCAGGCAGCAAATAGCCAACAATGTGCTTTGCCTCACAGATACTGTAAATCCTTGCTAAACTTCTTAACACAACTAAAAGTTCTCATTGAGCCTTGTTAGAGACAGAGACATTGTATGAATTCCTAAACGCTGTATCCACCATAGAGGACTAAGAACTTGTTTTGTCATCACTATCATGTTCATAAATATCTATCCAAACTATCTACAAATGCCATATTAAGCACTGCTTTGCCTGCTGGGCTCTTCTGCAGAGTGAAAACGCAAGGGGGCAGGGAGGGAGGGAGGGAGGCAGAGAGGGAGGGAGGCAGGGAGGCAGGCAGGCAGGCAGGCAGGGAGGCAGGCAGGCAGGGAGGGAGGGGGAGGGAGGGAGGGAGGGAGGGAGGGAGGGAGGGAGGGAGGGAGGGAGGGAGGGAGGGAGGGAGGGGAGGGAGGGAGGGGAGGGAGGAGGGACAGAGAAAAGTGTGTGCCCTCAGTTCTCGCTCCTCTCTATCTCTACTGGTGGTCGCCTCTCTGCAGAGGTCAGAATGATTACCAACAAGGCTGCTCAAAGGCACAATCTCCTGTCTGAGCCTCTGGATAGAGCTCTCTCCCCTCCATTTCCATCAGTCCATCTCTCCCTCCTTCTCTCTCCACCTCCACCTCTCTCTCTTTCCCCCTCAGTTTCCCTCTCTGTTTCTTACTGATTCTGTCTCTGCCTCTCTCCAAGTTGCCTGTTGTGAGCGTGTGTGAGTTTCACTCCTCAACATCAAGGTCAGTTTTAGGTATAATCAGAGGTAGACAATGCCTGACAAAAAGTGTTATGGCTGACCTGTCTGAAAGGTCTGGCCTTGAACACAGTGAAGTATTACACTCTTACAAAAAAAGGTGCTGTCTAGAACCTAAATGGATTCTTCAGCTGTCTCCATAGGGGATCCCTTTGAAGAACCCTTGTTGGTTCCAGGTAGAACCCTTTTGGTTCCTAGTAGAACCGTTTTGGGTTCCATGTAGAATCCTCTGTGGAATGGGTTCTACATGGAACCCAAAACAGTTCTACTTGGAACCAAAAGGGTTCTACCTGGAACCAACAAGGGTCTCTCTCTCTCTCTCTCTCTCTCTCTCTCTCTCTCTCTCTCTCTCTCTCTCTCTCTCTCTCTCTCTCTCTCTCTCTCTCTCTCTCTCTCTCTCTCTCTCTCTCTCTCTCTCTCTCTCTCTCTCTCTCTCTCTCTCTCTCTCTCTCTCTCTCTCTCTCTCTCTCTCTCTCTCTCTCTCTCTCTCTCTCTCTCTCTCTCTCTCTCTCTCTCTCTCTCTCTCTCTCTCTCTCTCTCTCTCTCTCTCTCTCTCTCTCTCTCTCTCTCTCTCTCTCTCTCTCTCTCTCTCGGTGTTTGGCTTTCATCCTTTTCACTGGAGAGGTATGACTGGTTAATGTGTGTCCTGAAAAATAAGGTTTTGTGTTTTTGTGTATTCTGTCTCATCCCCAGTAGGGCTGTTCTGAGAGACAGGGTACACAAGCCCCTCCCAGCCCTAACTGACCTGACCTCTAGCGACACGCGGCACGCACACACACACACACACACACACACACACACACACACACACACACACACACACACACACACACACACACACCCACCACCACCCTGTACGCATGCTAACAGATGGAATATGGCCACCGGTGGGGCTAATGGATTTTTCCTGTTATTGGTCAGGGCTCAGTGACCAGCCCCTGGGGACATATGTGATCCAGGGGGGAATTGATTACCCCTCGCAGTAAACAAACAAATCCCAAAGCTCTTTTTATCCTGATGTCAAAGCCATCCCCGTTGCCGAGTGTCGTCAATAAGAACACGCTCGGGGGGGGGGGGCAGTGGTTTAACAATGCAAACCTCTGTAGCTGTGGTCCTCTGTAGCTCAGCTGGTAGAGCACGGCGCTTGTAACGCCAAGGTAGTGGGTTCGATCCCCGGGACCACCCATACACAAAAATGTATGCACGCATGACTGTAAGTCGCTTTGGATAAAAGCGTCTGCTAAATGGCATATTATTATTATTATTATTATAAACCTGAACTAGAGCCTACTTCAGCTTCAGAATCTCTTTTGGATTCCATGGAAGCCCAGGGGAAGTTGGGCATCTCTAGTGATGACGATTTGATTATCCTAGATACAGTAACTTAGATGCCATTTATCGTCCTGGAGTAGGGTTACCACATTTAAAATACCCAAATGCGGGACAAAGGGATGATTTTGTGGAACACTCGAGGGACAGCGTAGACTACATGTCAAATTTAACAATACATCCATCCCACTATTTTATTTATTTATTTTTATTTCACCTTTATTTAACCAGGTAAACCAGTTGAGAACAAGTTCTCATTTACAACTGCGACCTGGCCAAGATAAAGCAAAGCAGTGCGATAAAAACAACAACACAGAGTTACATATGGGGTAAAACAAAACAAAGTCAAAAATACAACAGAAATACATATATATACAGTGTGTGCAAATGTAGCAAGTTATGGAGGTAAGGCAATAAATAGGCTATAGTGCAAAATAATTACAATTAGTATTAACACTGGAATGATAGATGTGCAAGAGATGATGTGCAAATAGAGATACTGGGGTACAAATGAGCAAAATAAATAACAATATAGGGATGAGGTAGTTGGGCGGGCTAATTTCAGATGGGCTGTGTACAGGTGCAGTGATCGGTAAGGTGCTCTGACAACTGATGCTTAAAGTTAGTGAGGGAGATAAGTGTCTCCAGCTTCAGAGATTTTTGCAATTTGTTCCAATCATTGGCAGCAGAGAACTGGAAGGAATTGCGGCCAAAGGAGGTGTTGGCTTTGGGGATGACCAGTGAGATATACCTGCTGGAGCGCAGACTACGGGTGGGTGTTGCTATGGTGACCAATGAGCTAAGATAAGGCGGGGATTTGCCTAGCAGTGATTTATAGATGGCCTGGAGCCAGTGGGTTTGGCGACGAATATGTAGTGAGGACCAGCCAACAAGAGCGTACAGGTCACAGTGGTGGGTATTATATGGGGCTTTGGAGACAAAACGGATGGCACTGTGATAGACTACATCCAATTTGCTGAGTAGAGTGTTGGAGGCTATTTTGTAAATGACATCGCCGAAGTCAAGGATCGGTAGGATAGTCAGTTTTACGAGGGCATGTTTGGCAGCATGAGTGAAGGAGGCTTTGTTGCGAAATAGGAAACCGATTCTAGATTTAACTTTGGATTGGATATTCTTAATGTGAGTCTGGAAGGAGAGTTTACAGTCTAACCAGACACCTAGATATTTGTAGTTGTCCACATACTCTAGGTCAGACCCGTCGAGAGTAGTGATTCTAGTCGGGTGGGCGGGTGCAAGCAGCATTCGGTTGAAGAGCATGCATTTAGTTTTACTAGTGTTTAAGAGCAGTTGGAGGCTACTGAAGGAGTGTTGTATGGCATTGAAGCTCGTTTGGAGGTTTGTTAACACAGTGTCCAATGAAGGGCCAGATGTATATAAAATGGTGTCGTCTGCGTAGAGGTGGATCTGAGAGTCACCAGCAGCAAGAGCGACGTCATTGATATACACAGAGAAAAGAGTCGGCCCAAGAATTGAACCCTGTGGCATCCCCATAGAGACTGCCATAGGTCCAGACAACAGACCCTCCGATTTGACACATTGAACTCTATCTGAGAAGTAGTTGGTGAACCAGGCAAGGCAGTCATTTGAGAAACCAAGGCTATTTAGTCTGCCAATAAGAATGCGGTGGTTGACAGAGTCGAAAGCCTTGGCCAGGTCAATGAAAACGGCTGCACAGTACTGTCTATTATCGATCGCGGTTACAATATCGTTTAGGACCTTGAGCGTGGCTGAAGTGCACCCATGACCAGCTCGGAAACCGGATTGCATAGCGGAGAAGGTACGGTGGGATTCGAAATGGTCGGTGATCTGTTTGTTGACTAGGCTTTCAAAAACTTTTGAAAGGCAGGGCAGGATGGATATGGGTCTGTAACAGTTTGGATCTAGAGTGTCACCCCCTTTGAAGAGGGGGATGACCGTGGCAGCTTTCCAATCTCTGGGGATCTCAGACGTTACGAAAGAGAGGTTGAACAGGCTAGTAATAAGGGTTGCGACAATTTCGGCGGCTAGTTTTAGAAAGAAAGGGTCCAGATTGTCTAGCCCAGATGATTTGTAGGGGTCCAGATTTTGCAGCTCTTTCAGAACATCAGCTGTCTGGATTTGTGTGAAGGAGAAGCGGGGGGGGCATGGGCAAGTTGCAGCGGAGGGTGCAGAGCTGGTGGCCGGGGTAGTGGTAGCCAGGTGGAAAGCATGGCCAGCCGTAGCAAAATGCTTGTTGAAATTCTCGATTATTGTAGATTTATCGGTGGTGATAGTGTTTCCTAGCCTCAGTGCAGTGGGCAGCTGGGAGGAAGTGCTCTTATTTTCCATGGACTTTACAGTGTCCCAAAACTTTTTGGAGTTAGTGCTACAGGATGCAAATTTCTGTTTGAAAAAGTTAGCCTTTGCTTTCCTAACTGCTTGTGTATATTGGTTCCTAACTTCCCTGAAAAGTTGTATATCGCGGAGCTATTTGATGCTAATGCAGTACGGCACAGGATGTTTTTGTGCTGGTCAAGGGCAGTCAAGTCTGAGGAGAACCAGGGGCTAGATCTGTTCTTAGTTCTGTATTTTTTGAATGGGGCATGTTTATTTAAGATTGAGAGGAAATTACTTTTAAAGAACAACCAGGCATCCTCTACTGACGGAATGAGATCTATATCCATCCAGGATACCTGGGCCAGGTCAATTAGGAAGGCCTGCTCGCTGAAGTGTTTTTGGGAGTGTTTGACAGTGATGAGGGGTGGTCGTTTGACCGCGGACCCGTTACGGACGCAGGCAATAAGGCAGTGATCGCTGAGATCCTGGTTGAAGACAGAGGAGGTGTATTTAGAGGGTAAGTTAGTCAGGATGATATCTATGAGGGTACCCATGTTTACGGATTTAGGGTTGTACCTGGTAGGTTCGTTGATAATTTGTGTGAGATTGAGGGCATCTAGTTTAGATTGTAGGATGGCCGGGGTGTTAAGCATATCCCAATTTAGGTCACCAAGCAGTACGAACTCTGAGGATAGATGGGGGGCAATCAATTCACATATGGTGTCCAGGGCACAGCTGGGGGCTGAGGGGGGTCTGTAGCAAGCGGTTACAAGCGGTGGTCCTCTGTAGCTCAGCTGGTAGAGCACGGCGCTTGTAACGCCAGGGTAGTGGGTTCGATCCCCGGGACCACCCATACACAAAAATGTATGCACACATGACTGTAAGTCGCTTTGGATAAAAGCGTCTGCTAAATGGCATATTATATTTATTATATATTATATTATTATATTATTATTATTATTATTATTATTATTATATTATTATAACAGTGAGAGATTTATTTCTGGAAAGGTGGATTTTTAGAAGTAGAAGCTCAAACTGTTTGGGCACAGACCTGGATAGTATGATAGAGCTCTGCAGGCTCTCTCTACAATAGATTGCAACTCCACCCCCTTTGGCAGTTCTATCTAGACGGAAAATGTTATAGTTGGGGATGGAAATTTCAGAATTGTTGGTGGCCTTCCTAAGCCAGGATTCAGACACTGCTAGAACATCAGGGTTGGCGGAGTGTGCTAACGCAGTGAATAACTCAAACTTAGGAAGGAGGCTTCTGATATTTACGTGCAGAAAACCAAGACTTTTACGGTTACAGAAGTCAACAAATGATAGCTCCTGGGGAGTAGGAGTGATACTGGGGGCTGCAGGGCCTGGGTTAGCCTCTATATCACCTGAGGAACAGAGGAGGACTAGAATAAGGATACGACTAAAGGCTTTAAGAACTGGTCTTCTAGTGCGTTGGGTACATAGAATAAAGGGGGCAGTTCTCCGGCGTTGTAGAAAAGATTCAGGGCATTATGTACAGAAAAGGATATGGAAGGATATGAGTACAGTTCAGGTAACCCTAAGCGTTGGGTAACAATGAAAGAGATAGCGTCACTGGAGGCACCGATTGAGCCGGTCTCGGCGTGTATGGGGGGTGGAACAAAGGAACTATTTGAGGCAGTTTGAGAGGGACTAGGGGTTCTACAGTGAAATTGTATAATAAGAACTAACCCAAACATCAATAGGCAAGGCATAATTGACATGGGAGAGAGGCATAAAGCAGTCACAGGTGTTATTAGAGAGAGCTAAGACAACAACTGGAAATAGCGATAACGTTTGGGCTAAGGCTAAACCGAATAAACAGGACAGGGTACCGTGTAAAGGAACAGTCCAGCAGGCATCAGTTGTGCAGCTGAGTGATCATAAGGTCCAGTGAACAGCAATATGTGAGTCCGAGAGCAGTTCAAATTGGTGCTTCAGCACAGCTAGCAGGGAGCACAGTTGTAGTTTGCGTGTGCTAGAGGGCCGGGGCTGGCAGATGGATCTTCGTGGTCGTCGCAACGGGAAGCCTGTTGAAACCACATCAGACTATTTTGTCGGCAAACCAGTCGTGTTGGATCTGGTCTGGATATGAGCAACTAAATCCAGTGAAAATTGGCAACATAGTTTCTTTGTGTTTTCTTCCATTTTCCTTCCAACACAATAAAGTAATGACGTCTTTGTACGCTCAAGTGCTTTCCATGTGGCTTTGCCTTCGCTCGTGCTAAAGATGTCTGGCCCTAATCAAGACAAATTAGCCACAGAGAGAAATGGGATGGGCCCCTGTGAGCTCTGCCTTCTTTGCGCTCTTACCCCTCTCCGTTTGACAACTGAATTGCTAATGCAGAGATCCTGAGCAATTAAAGAACACCACTGTTGACAGAAAGGGCCTGGAGAGGAAAGAGAGACAGGGGACGAGATGGAGAGTCTTAGCAACAGACAGACAGAAGGTGTTCTAAGAGGGATTCTCTCAGAGCGCACAACAATGCTGACAAGAAAATTAAAAACAGATTGCTGAGAAGATAATGCAGAGGGTAAGAGTGACACGGATAGAAAATACTGGATATAAAACCTCCCGCTAAATGTTGTCATTTCAGCAGGATTTTGGGAGCTCAGAGGATTAGCGAATAACCGCTAATGATGGATGACTTTTAGTGTCACTACCTGCAGGTGCTTCAGCTGTGTGACATTTCCTGCCCCTCATTATGAATCTCCCTTTGTTAGCCGTGCTGAGCGCTGGGTTGAACAAGGTTGAGCATGGTTGAGATGAGGACTGGATGGGATGTTTTCCCTGGTTATCACCCAAGGAGCAATCTGGCTCAGGATGGGTCCCCTGAGGGCCGTGAGGACCACTGGGCTGGGCTGGTCTGGGCTGGTCTGGATAATGAGCTGTTCAGACATCCAGGGCAGTGGACTCACCTCCAAGGTCAGCCCTGGCCCAGACCACTCAGCCCAGACGGCTAGGGACAACCCTGAGGTGGGTGGTAGTAGAGGTTACACACACAGACAGAACTAGTCCATGCTTTTACTCTCACATTAGCATGTACAGATACACACACACACACACACTCACACATGCACACACAAACACACAGGTAACAATGTACAACAATAGGATGTTGTGGCCACATGAGTTTGAAAAATATACATTAGCTCATTATAACTATAATAATAATAATATGCCATTTAGCAGACGCTTTTATCCAAAGCGACTTACAGTCATGCGTGCATACATTATTTTAGTTTTTTGTGTATGGGTGGTCCCGGGGATCGAACCCACTACCTTGGCGTTACAAGCGCCGTGCTCTACCAGCTGAGCTACAGAGGACCACTACCTCACAAATCACAATATCATTCATTTCATGATTAGCTGTGGCTCCATACTGTCCATTTAACAGAAATCTAAAGTAGATTTGCATTTTTAAACAAGATTACAGAATATTGGCAGACCGGTTAGTTAGACAAGCAAAATGATCTCAGACAGTTAGTGTCCCAAGACGTAGTTCCCACCTATACAAATGTCCTGTCCATTAAACACCATTATTCACTGTCACTCTTAATGCTGTTTTAAGCACACAGTTAGCCTACACTATGATACACTGTCCTGTTCTGCAGATAAATCAGACACATCGTTCCGACAGGAGAAGAGACTAATTACTCCTGGCTAATCATTCGTACCTCTATGTCAAGTCTTCACCCCTCTGGCCTGCAGAGAGCTCTCCTAACCCCTCTCCAAGACAGAGAGACTCATACATAACTTGATGTCATCACACTGACAGAGAGAGTCCAACAGATCCACATCCAAGGTAACACAGAAGCTCCCTTCTCCAGGTGAAGTCTGGTTTGTTTCAATAGTTTGCGAGAGGGAGAAAAGTTGAAGCCGTTTTGACAGCATGCACAAACACTCAAGAGAGACCAAACTTAAACTCTCCTAACCCCACCTAACCCACCAAGAAACACCCACTCCAAATCACTGGCTGTCTAGACTCAGACTCAAATAGAGCTTGTCTTGTGGCGTGTGATAAACAAACAAGCAAGAGGGACAAAACTGAATTCAAACTGTTGTTTATCTTTAGTCTGGTAATTCCAACAGCCTTTCTCAGTGAGAAGAATATTGAACTCTCTGCAATACCATACCAACCCCCTAAGCACTCTGAATGCAACAGACCAAATAATCAGCTCTGAAACAGTATAAATGTCAATTCTCAGTCTGTGACTGTTAGCAACAAAATCTCAAAGCGCGCACACTTTTTGATTAGCCTGTTTGTTTATTGGCAGGTTTTGGATAGGTACAGAGTTCATTTATTTATAAAAATGCAGAAATGTAATGGGAGTTGAGTTGTAAAAACAATAAATCATAAATAACGAGGCATTGGGGCGCTGAAAGATAAAATTGTCTGCATAACTATTATACTGGGCCACTAAATCAGCCTTTGAAAATGTAATGTCTTTCTGGAAGTGTTAACTTGCTTTTGTCAATAGTCCTAGATTAATTTAGGATGTTAACAACTACAGTAACTCACTTCTGCGCAAGTCATGCATTTATATCAATAGGGCATTTACACGGTTGGAGTACCTTGTAAGAGTATCTCAAATTAGAATTCACCCTATTGTGACCAAGGAGGAAAAGTTCATCGAACTAGAAAGTACAGTGCAGTAAGTGATTGGTAAGAAAGAGATTGTGAAAAGTCATTATCATGACACTCCAATGTTCATATCAACTATTTAAGAACTTGAGTTCCCTAAATCAATACCACATATTGCATGCTTAGAGATCTCCTCTGTCTTTGTCAAATCCATTACCTCATTAATTTCTCTTCAGCAAGGAAAGATATTCCAGAAACTAACGTCTGAAGGGTCCCTGTTTAGAAGCCACTCGGGGACTCTGTGACTCCATAGCCAATCAGCTGAGAGCTCTCCATAACATCATTAACCACAATACACCATTAAGGACCTCTGTAGTCAACTTGAACAATCAGACCTGTCCCTGACTAAAGCCTGCTGCTGGAGCCAAATCGAAAAGTTGGCAGAAAGGGCTCCTAAGGCAACAATGAATAAAGCAAAACAAGTTGCTAATACAATTTCTCTGCACAGTAAACAAATACATGTTCAGGTAAATGGGAACTATTAAGAGGTGCAGGGTAATTATTGTGAAAGACACATCAACGTTTAACAGACAGAACTCCCATCTTGCTGTCCAGTTCATTTCAATTCACAGGAGTTCATCTAATCTCCTGATGCCCTCTCCTGTTCTCCCCATCTAAAGGTCTTTAATGTTCAGCCCTCTCCTGTTCTCCCCATCTAAAGGTCTTTAATGTTCAGCCCTCTCCTGTTCTCCCCATCTAAAGGTCTGTAATGTTCAGCCCTCTCCTGTTCTCCCCATCTAAAGGGCTTTAATGTTTAGCCCTCTCCTGTTCTCCCCATCTAAAGGGCTTTAATGTTTAGCCCTCTCCTGTTCTCCCCATCTAAAGGTCTTTAATGTTCAGCCCTCTCCTGTTCTCCCCATCTAAAGGGCTTTAATGTTTAGCCCTCTCCTGTTCTCCCCATCTAAACGGCTTTAATGTTCAGCCCTCTCCTGTTTTCCTTCTCCCTCCTCCATGTCATCCTCCTCCTTCACCACCTACTCCTTCCCATCCTCCTGTTCCTCCTACACCCCACCTTCTCTTCTACCTCCTCCACCACCTCCCCTCTTTCCCCCACTCCTCCTCAGCCCCCTCCTGTAATCCCTGTTCATCCATGACTGCGTGGCCACGCACGTCTCCAACTCAATCATCAAGTTTGATTACAACACAAACAGTGGTAGGCCTGATTGCCAACAATGACGATACAGCCTATAGGGAGAAGGTGAAATGGCAGAGTGGTGCCAGGAAAATGTGTGGAGAGTGGTGAAGAAGGCGCAACAGTGCGTCTTCGACCTCAGGAGGCTGAAGAAATTTGGCATGCTCCCTAACACCCTCACAAACTTCTACAGATGCATCATTTATATTCCGGACTCTGACATTGCTCGTTCTGATATTTCTTAATTTCTATAATTTTACTTTCTGGATTATGTGCGTATTGTTTTGTATTGCTAGGTATTACTGCATTGTTGGAGCAAGAAACATAAGCATTTCGCTGCACCTGCGATAACATCTGCAAATCTGTGTACGAGACCAATAAACTTTGATTTTGATTATATTTTCCTCCCCTCTCCATCAAAGTGGCCTTCCCTCTCCACACCACCTGCTAGACATTCCCTGTGTGGCTCAGGCCTCAGGACACATTAATGCACTGGCCTTTCCCTTAATAACTGATGATTAGCTTTAAATGACTTTCTAATCTCCCTCTCAGGCCAGCTCCTCTTGCACCAGGGCTAATGCTGCCTCCCCCCTCTGTCTCCCCCCTCTGTCTCTACCCCTCTCTGTCTCCACCTCTCGCTCTGTCTCTGTCCTCACCTTTGTCCTCTGGGCCCAAAGCCATTAATGATGATATCGGCCGGGGCCACAACCTACGCATCCTGTCTCCTCCTCCGTCAGTATTGCTACCTTTAATATGATGATATGGCATGTTGGGAGAAACTACGGATGATGAACACAGCACAATCTAAAGGGTATCAAGACTGTTGTGATGCCGTCATCATTCAGTAAAAATAACACCAGGGATGCAGTGGAGGGTAAACGCTAGTCCCCACCCTTCATCATACAGTGAAAATAACACCAGGGATGCAGTGGAGGGTAAACGCTAGTCCCCACCCTTCATCATACAGTGAAAATAACACCAGGGATGCAGTGGAGGGTAAACGCTAGTCCCCACCCTTCATCATACAGTAAAAATAACACCAGGGATGCAGTGGAGGGTAAACGCTAGTCCCCAGCCGTCATCTCGAGAGGCGTTGAGTTTACTTTTTCTACTACTACATCCCTGCACCTAGCGCAGAGGTAAAAGCATTGGTTTCATCGTAACATTTGGATGTTCTATTGTACTTTGGAGTCATTTCATTAAACGTTCATGTTTTCTTTTTCAGGTAAAGGATAGCTCCAAAATGGTAAACCACACACGTTGCTAGTGTAGTGTAAACTGAGGGAAATTAATAACACTCCTAAACCAACATCACACATCTGTAGATCAAAACCTAGGAGACCTGTATGGATGGGGGAGGAGTGGGTCCTCCAGTCAAGATATAAGGAGATGTCAACTAGACCGCCAACACTCCTACCTGACCATTAATATTTTATGGACCCAACCTTGATTTTTTTATAGGACACGTCTTGATATCTCGAGAGCTCAAGGATACATTTATTTCTTCTTAAATTCAAAGCGGGACGATCTGCTTAAGAGGTTATCCGAGGAGGGAAAAACACACTTAAAAATATAATAAATATAAAGACAAATGGCCAAAGAGGAGCCCAAATAATGACTTATTGATTGAGAAATTAAAATGAATACCTTTCCTCTCGCCCCAAGACGCGTGCTGAGGGGGCAAGGAATAAAATCTAGACGATTCTCCAAACTAATCATTTCCAAACCTGTGAGCGTCGCCCACCCTGCTTTGAGGGACTGTCACGTTCGTTCATAGACGGGTCAGATCAAGGCGCAGCGTGATATGCATGCATGTTTATTTAAACTCAATAATCACTCGACAAAACAATAAACGAAACGAAACGTGAAGTCCAAGGTAGACACAAACAACATACCTTATACGGAACAAGATCCCACAACCCACTAGTGCCAATAGGCTGCTTAAGTATGGTCCCCAATCAGAGACAACAAGCGACAGCTGCCTCTGATTGGGAACCACACCGGCCAACATAGATCTAGGCCTACTAGATCCTATAACATAGAACAAGCACAACAAGGAATATCCACACCCTGACTCAACATATAAGCCTCCCCTGAGTCAGGGCGTGACAGTACCCCCCCCCAAAGGTGCGGACCGCACAACATAAACATAACAGGATAGGGGCCGGGTGGGCATTCCGCCTCGGAGGCGGATCCGGCTCAGGGCGTGACGACCTCTCACTCTTCGCCTCCCTGTTACGCCCCTGGTCTGGTCTAGACCTCGGTGCGTTGCTTCCCCTCTCCTTCCTCCCACGATACGCCAGGCCCAGTCTGGACCCTGGTGTGGGAGACCCCGAACCTGGAGAGGGGCTGACGTCATAGTCTGGACTGGAGCCGCTGACCGGAGCTGGACTGGGCACCGGTGGAGCGGACTGCTCTGGCTCCGGAGTGGAGCCGCTGACCGGAGCTGGATCAGGCACCGGTGGAGCGGACTGCTCTGGCTCCGAAGTGGAGCCATTGACCGGAGCTGGACTTGACCCCGGTGGAGCGGACTGCTCTGGCTCCGGAGTGGCGCAGCTGACCGGAGCTGGATCAGGCACCGGTGGAGCGGACTGCTCTGGCTCCGGATTGGAGCAGCTAACCGGAGCTGGATCAGGCACCGGCGGAGCGGACTGCTCTGGCTCCGGAGTAGAACAGCTGACCGGAACTGGATCAGGCACCGGTGGAGCGGACTGCTCTGGCTCCGGAGTGGAGCAGCTGAATATACACACCCTGACTCAACATATAAGCCTCCCCTGAGTCAGGGCGTGACAGGGACTCTCGGGATGCACAATCTCCAAATCTCTATCTAATTTTCATTCTATTTCTGTCCTTCCTCCATATATTGTACACCATCCAGTCTTTACCGAACAGATTGAGCAGTGATAGAGAGTTGATAAACCTCCAATTAAGGATTATTTGGCCAATGAAACGAGAAGGAGGAATTTCTCTCTCCCTCCCACTCCTTGAAATTAAAAGTCAAACATTGCAATCATCTGCCTCTCGACGGACATCCCACTAAACCATCCATCTGAAGCCATGCGGAAAAGTCGATTCAGTTTGTTTGTGTTCCCATGAGGTAGAACTTGAGGAGGAAAGATAAGGAATCTAAATGTCCCCATTCTGTTGATGGCTGAAGAGGAAACATAGGCCTATATCTCTATCAGAGGAGGCTGGTGGGAGGAGCTATAGGAGGATGGGCTCATAGTAATGGCTGGAATGGAATTAATGGAACCGAGTCAAACGTGGTTACCATATGTTTGATGTGTGATACCGCATTCCATTTATTCCATTCCAGCCATTACAATGAGCCCGTCCTCCTATAGCTCCTCCCACCAGCCTCCTCTATTCTATTCTCTATAATACTATGTTATCTAAAGGCCTCGTAACCCCAATATCAGTCTTCAGATAAGAAGAAAGGCTGACCAAGCTTTGGTCTCTCTATATACAGGAGTGTACTGCTACCCCCATCATAATCATATAAAGTACCTCATATTTGTTGAGGATATTGAGTCATTAGGAGAAACCTGGATAATCACAACACCATCATCTTAAAACTAGCTACTTGATGTCTTTAAAGTTCTTGTTCATCACACAATACACAGAGTACAGTATATTATTCTTCAGACTGTGGGTTGGTGCACATGGAATTACCATAGAAGAAAAGTAAAAAACCTGAGCTTGTCTGCTGTCCGTTCTGTCTTTACTGTGGTCCTGTAATAGACAGATGGCTGAGGACTATTAGGAATTCCTGTGAAGTTGGGCTTGAAAAACAACAAGCTGAAAGAGTACGTGCCAGGGAGAATAGAGAGAGGGAAATATCGCCTCAGCCCTTCTGTTGAAGAGCGTTTCAGTGGAGAATTAGAATCAACACTTAGGCAAGAGATTGAAGCCTCAATCAAGAGTTTAACCAGAACTTACATCATAACTAATTAACAACATGGATACAAGTGGGGAGAGAAAATACTAAAGTCTCCTTTAAATGAATGGAGATAATCAACTACTGTACTGCCTGACCCGCAGGTCAGGAAAATGTCTTAAAAAGGATCCACTCAAACTTCTGATCCTAAAGAGCCAAGCACAAAAACAACTTCCTGCCAATCACCCAACTTGTTCAAATGAGCTCGAGAACGACTTGTCTTTTAGGTGTCTTTTTAAGTCTGAAACCTCCCGTCACCCTACACCAACCATCCAATCAAAGATCCCAGAGGACTTTCATCAACAGAGATGTTACAGAGGTGTTAAGACATCTCAGCGCCTCGTCCTGTCCGTCTCTGGCTAATGGCCCCGGCTGACAAGGCTCTACAGCGGGAGATGGAATTAATTGGCTTTTTTGGGAGAAGACAAACACTAATGACACACACTCATGCATGCGCACACATGCAACTTATAGGGCTGGTTGTTGCTTGTGCAGTGCATTTGCACTGGTGCTAAACATTTCAAAGGAAATCCTAAGAAAAATGTATAAAGTATGCAAATGACTACAATTCACTCCAAATACACACATCTTCTAGATGATTCACTATTAGAAGACAGTTTTTTTTATTCCCTATGGAAAGTAGCTCATCTTTTTATAAGACATACGCTGGATGTCTCCAGGCTATTGTGTGTTCATAGCAACACTCTTACGTTCATAGCATTACGCATGGTGAAACGATGGAAAGGAAATTGGACAATGAAAGAAACATAAACCAAGAAGAGATACGACCAGATGAACAGCTTACCCAAACGGCCAGCAATGCACTGAAACAGTGTCAATTTAGTTTCACTATTTCCCTTTGAAAGGCCAAAAATCACATATCCACCCTCAGCATCCATCTCTTCTTATCCAGGCCACAATCTCTAGCAGATGTGAATGGATTAAAACTGTTGCTTTGACTTCAGCTCTTTGGCAAAATATACCATTTTCTATTTTCTTGATATTTCTCGCTGGATCTCTCTCCCAGGAGGAGAACCGGAGGACATTACTATTATGAACATTGTGTTTCTTTGGAAACTCCACTCGACTGGTGTCGGATGCTTCGACCAATGACAACATTTATATATACACTGAGTGTTCCAAACATTAGGAACACCTTCCTAATATTAAGTTGCACCCCCTTTTGCCCTCAGAACAGCCTCAATTCGTCGGGGCATGGACTCTACAAGGTGTAAAAAGCATTCCACAGGGATGCCCATGTTGACTCCTATGCTTCCCACAATTGTGTCAAGTTGGCTGGATGTCCTTTGGGTGGTGGATCATTCTTGATACACACAGGAAACTGTTGAGCATGAAAAACCCAGCAGCGTTGCAGTTCTTGACACACTCAAACCGGTGTGCCTGGCACCTACTACCATACCACATTCAAAGGCACTTACATCTTTTGTCTTCCCCATTCATCCTCTGAATGGCACACACACACAATCCATGTCTCAATTGTCTCAAGGCTTGAGAATCCTTCTTTAACCTCTTAAATGTAATGGCAAAATTTAGATTTCCACCTAAATAAACATACCCAAAAGTAACTGCTATTCATGTGTAATTACATGATTCTGACATGCAAAAATGTGGTATATTTGTAAAGAAGACATCTGGGAGATTATGAGGAAATGATCAGAAGATAGATAGGAGTTACATAGTTCAGAATACACAAGATCAACCGTTTTTTATTTTAGCACGGTGGAGGCACCGTCTGGACTTTCCACTGTGGTTGCACCAATGGAAACACCCATACACCTACCCTGACACTCTCGCGACCACCCCGTGAGAACCCTCTGCGGCCATGAGAAAGTGGGGTTGTGGAGTGTTAGCCATGGAATACCTAACACCACAGGGAAAGCAGGAGACTCAATGATGGAAAAAGTGACCTGCTCACAATGCATCTCCTGTGTGATCATGGTGACTGGTACCGTGACTTCCTTTATCCCTAATGGTCGACTATCAATGTCTGATGGGGCGTGGAATGGATAGGGGAACTAATGAAATGCCCTGGCGGTGTGTGAAAGTTTTGTCCATAAAGTTCCCAGCTGCGCCTGAATCGACTAGCGCCTTACACTGGGGAACTCTCATGTGATCAGGGAAGTTTATGGGTATAGTACAGTGCTCAGCAGAGGGCTCTGAACAAGAGTGGGTGCTCAATACCTGGGGTGATGCGAGAGTGCCCTGCCGGCCACCTCCTGACCCAAAAGAGTGCTGATGACAACGTGTGGTGGAATGTCCCTTCGTGCCATCCAAGTGCCACTGGCGCTGTCGTCCTCCGCTCTCTCGGTGCGCGGTACCACCCAGCTCTATGAGCTCTGGATCCGCGTCGGTCGGGGTGGAAACGGACAGACCTCCTCCAGGACGTCCTCTGGTTGCCAGCAGGTTATCCAGATGAATGGCCATGTCCACCAGTTCGGTAAAAGACAAACTGGTGTCACGGCAGGCTAGCTCCCGTCGGACGTCCTCCCGTAGATGGCACTGGAACTGGTTGACCAGGGCCCGCTCGTTCCACCCGGACCCTGCTGCCAGGATCCGGAACTCCAGCGCGAACTCTTGTACTCTCCTCGTCCCCTGCCTCAAGTGGACCAGCTGCTCACCCGCCTCTCGACCCTCGGGCGGGTGATCGAAAACCGCCCGAAATAGGTGGGCGAACTCCCTGTAGTCCTCCAACGCGGCTCCTCCTTCCCTCCAAACCGCGTTGGCCCACTCCAGGGCTTTCCCTGAGAGGCAGGAAATGAGGACGGACACCTGCTCTCGATCTGATGGCGCCGGCCTGACACTGGAGCAGTACAGCTCCAGTTGGAGAAGGAATCCCTGACATAGATCCGGCATCCCATCGAATACCTGAGGTCGAGATATCTGGATCCCTCCGGGTGCTGTGATGTAGGTGGCTGGATCTGGTTGGCCAGCTGGTCTCGATAGATCAGTTCCTCTTCTCTCCAGGCGTTGGACGACCTGAAGAACCCGATCCATCGCTTCACCCAAGCTGGCCAGCATCGTGGAATGCTCCTGGACCCTTGCCACGAATCCAGGTGTGCGCTCTTCTCCCGCTGACTCCATAGCTGGTGATTCTGTGATGAGGTATGAATGACGGAGTCAGGCGCAGGAGGTAAAACACCTAAATCAAGAGTTTATTCAGTGTACAATAATGTAGCGCATATAACGACAGAACGAAACTAGCACAAGAGAAAATCAACCTTGGCTGCATACAAGTAAAGAGTATGTCACGATCGTCTAATGAGGACCAATGCGCAGCGTTGAAGGTGAACATCTTTTATTAGATAAATGATCACACGATCAAAATAACAAACGAAATGTGACGTCTACAGTTGAACACAACCCAACGAGAACAAGAAACCACAAAACCAACGTGAAAGACAGATAGTTAAATATGGCTCCCAATCAGAGACAACGAGCCAACAGCTGACACTCGTTACCTCTGATTGGGAGTCACTCAAACAAAGAAATACAATAACCTAGACCCACAACAAAACATAGAAACTAACACCCTGGCTCAACATACGAGAGTCCCCCGAGCCAGGGCGTGACAGTACCCCCCCCTAAAGGCGCGGACTCCGACCGCGCCAACGAAACACAACAGGGGAGGGACTGGGTGGGCACTCCGCCTAGGCGGCGGATCCGGCTCCAGTGGAACAGGCACGTGCCGTGCCGGACCGACGACGCACACCACTGGCTTGGTGTGGGGAACAGGCACGGGCCGTGCTGCACTGACGACGCACACCACTGGCTTGGTGTGGGGAGCAGGAGCGGGCCGGACAGGGCTGACGAAACGCCCCACAGACTTGGTGCTGGGAGCAGGAATGGGCCGGACCGGGCTGGCGACGCGCACCACAGACCTGGTGCGGAGAGCAGGAACGGGCAGAGCCGGGCTGACGAGACGCACCACAGACTTGACGCGGGGAGCAGGAATGGGCCGGACCGGGCTGGCGACGCGCACCACCGACCTGGCGCGGAGAGCAGGAACGGGCAGAGCCGGGCTGACAAGACGCACCACAGGCTTGATGCGGGGAGCAGGAATGGGCCGGACTGGGCTGGCGACGCGCACCACAGACCTGGTGCGGGGTGCAGGAATGGGCAGAGCCGGGCTGACGAGACGCACCACAGGCTTGATGCGGGGAGCAGGAATGGGCCGGACTGGGCTGGCGACGCGCACCACAGACCTGGTGCGGGGAGCAGGAACGGGCAGAGCCGGGCTGACGAGACGCACCACAGACTTGATGCGGGGAGCAGGAATGGGCCGGACTGGGCTGGCGATGCGCACCGCAGGTTCGGTGCGGGGAGCAGGAATAGACCGGACCGTACTGGGGACACACACCACTGGCTCTACACCGGGATCTGGAACGGGCCGGACCGGACTGGCAACACACGCCAGTACCTCTCGCCGTGCCTCTACTTCCTCCATCCCCTCTTCGACCAGTGGCCCCCGTAACCCGGCGGCCTTCTCCGGCAACCCACTGGGCCGCTCTATCGCGGCCTCCTGCTGGTCCGACGTCGTGAGCCCCCCCCTAAAAAATTTCGGGGCGTCTCTCCTACCCGTGGACCAGGTCTCCATATCCCTCGCCAGCCTCTCGCCCTTCTGCCATAATGTCAAGCCCTTGTCTTCCTCCCTCGGCTTGACCCAGTCCAGGAGGCGAAGGAGATCTGTGAGGGATCTCCCTGGCGATGGCTCCTGGACACGCTGCTTGGTCCCATCTTGGTGGTTTCTTCTGTCACGATCGTCTAATGAGGACCAATGCGCAGCGTTGAAGGTGAACATCTTTTATTAGATAAATGATCACACGATCAAAATAACAAACGAAATGTGACGTCTACAGTTGAACACAACCCAACGAGAACAAGAAACCACAAAACCAACGTGAAAGACAGATAGTTAAATATGGCTCCCAATCAGAGACAACGAGCCAACAGCTGACACTCGTTACCTCTGATTGGGAGTCACTCAAACAAAGAAATACAATAACCTAGACCCACAACAAAACATAGAAACTAACACCCTGGCTCAACATACGAGAGTCCCCCGAGCCAGGGCGTGACAGAGTAGCTCAACCGAGCTACTCACTCTCACAACGAACAATCACTCACAAAGGACAAGGGGGCAGAGGGAACACTTATACACAGACTAATGAGGGAATGAGTACCAGGTGTGTGTGATTGACAAGACAAGACAAGACAAGACAAATGGAGTGATGATAAATGGAGCAGTAGTGACTAGTAAGCCGGTGACGACGAACGCCGAAACCTGCCCGAACAAGGAGGAGGGGCAGCCTCGGCTGAATTTGTGACAATATCAACCTCACTCAAACATTGTGGTGGTGTTATGGGGTATCCAGGGTACATTCAAGTGTCCTTTCAACCTCTCCAAAGTGTCAGAATGTGGCAATTGCACTGTTTTTGCACACTGAATATACCTAAAAGTTATGGTTCACTATAAAAACTAAATTTCTACAACACCAACCTCTCTCAAACATTGTGGTGGCGTCGGGGGACATACATTGGATATCCAGGTGTTTTTTCAACCTCTCCAAAGTGCCTAAACGTTTAGCCTAGGCATATCCAATGTATTGGTCCCACATACAAATGAACTGTTTACAAAACCAATATAAAAGCAACAGATATACATAAAAGAATATAACTAAATATCTTATCTAGAAATAAGCTTAACTATTTACAAATGGCATTCATGTTAATTTTGCATCCCATTAGATTTCACCTTCACCATAGCTTGTGCATATCATGATAGTCTTTGAAGCAGTCTCTCTCTGCCAGGAAACAAAACACGATGTGGCATTCTCACCCATGCCCCATTGGTATTTTTCACCCTTATTTGAGACATGGTCGTTATTGAATGCCTTATGCTGTGTGGTGAGCATGGTTACTTCCCTAGGGTCCTTCCATTTCACAAAAAGCAGCTTGTTAGTCCTGATCCAACGTATGGTCCCCCTCTCCACTGTCATGTGGTTTATCTTGGTCTTGGGGAAACCGATTCTGTTAGGACAAATGGTGCCACAAGCCCCTATTTTTTTCCAATAGGTCTATGAAAAGTGGATGTGGAACCATCAGACAGGGTGATTGACATAGCAGTGGGGGGTGAAGACCTTGACCGACGGGGGCGCTTGTTTGGGAGGGGTGGCTCCATCCAAATCCTCTGCATCCTCCACTCTGTGGTGAATAAAATAAAGGGATATACAGTGAGGGAAAAAAGTATTTGATCCCCTGCTGATTTTGTACGTTTGCCCACTGACAAAGACATGATCAGTCTATAATTTTAATGGTAGGTTTATTTGAACAGTGAGAGACAGAATAACAACAAAAAAATCCAGAAAAACGCATGTCAAAAATGTTATCAATTGATTTGCATTTTAATGAGGGAAATAAGTATTTGACCCCTCTGCAAAACATGACTTAGTACTTGGTGGCAAAACCCTTGTTGGCAATCACAGAGGTCAGACGTTTCTTGTAGTTGGCCACCAGGTTTGCACACATCTCAGGAGGGATTTTGTTCCACTCCTCTTTGCAGATCTTCTCCAAGTCATTAAGGTTTCGAGGCTGACGTTTGGCAACTGGAACCTACAGCTCCCTCCACAGATTTTCTATGGGATTAAGGTCTGGAGACTGGCTAGGCCACTCCAGGAGCTTAATGTGCTTCTTCTTGAGCCACTCCTTTGTTGCATTGGCCGTGTGTTTTGGGTGATTGTCATGCTGGAATACCCATCCACGACCCATTTTTAATGCCCTGGCTGAGGGAAGGAGGTTCTCAACCAAGATGTCATGGTACATGGCTCCGTCCATCGTCCCTTTGATGCGGTGAAGTTGTCCTGTCCCCTTAGCAGAAAAACACCCCCAAAGCATAATGTTTCCACCTCCATGTTTGACGGTGGGGATGGTGTTCTTGGGGTCATAGGCAGCATTCCTCCTCCTCCAAACACGGCGAGTTGAGTTGATGCCAAAGAGCTCGATTTTGGTCTCATCTGACCACAACACTTTCAACCAGTTCTCCTCTGAATCATTCAGACGTTCATTGGCAAACTTCAGACGGCTCTGTATATGTGCTTTCTTGAGCAGGGTGACCTTGCGGGCGCTGCAGGATTTCAGTCCTTCACGGCGTAGTGTGTTACCAATTGTTTTCTTGGTGACTATGGTCTCAGCTGCCTTAAGATCATTGACAAGATCCTCCCGTGTAGTTCTGGGCTGATTTCTCACCGTTCTCATGATCATTGCAACTCCACGAGGTGAGATCTTGCATGGAGCCCCAGCCCCAGGCCGAGGGAGATTGACAGTTCTTTTGTGTTTCTTCCATTTGCGAATAATCGCACCAACTGTTTTCACTTTCTCACCAAGCTGCTTGGCGATGGTCTTGTAGCCCATTCCAGCCTTGTGTAGGTCTACAATCTTGTCCCTGACATCCTTGGAGAGCTCTTTGGTCTTGGCCATGGTGGAGAGTTTGGAATCTGATTGATTGATTGCTTCTGTGGACAGGTGTCTTTTATACAGGTAACAAGCTGAGATTAGGAGTACTCACTTTTTTCCCTCACTGTATTGTTGTAAGACACACAGAATTACAGTTGACTAAATCTACAAAACGACATTCCTGTAAAGTAAAAACACCAAGTTTAAACTTTATCTGTACAGTGACTCACATAGGTGTGAAGCACACACACAATGCAAACAGTAACACTTTGGAGACAAAGGCAGAGGTGAGAACCACAAATAAACAATGGTAAATTAGCTATATAAAGTGATGAAAATAATTTACTTAGATCTAAAAGTGGATCCAATCCTTCTAGAAAGCAATCTTCGTTGGCCGAATCGAAATCCTATTTTTAGGTTCCTGTTCGATATTCTTTTTAGGTTCCTGTTCGATATTCTTAGTTTTTAGCTCCGCCCCACTTAAAAAATAAGATGGCTTATCTTTTATGCTAAAGCCATGAAATCTGTTTACAATGTATTGTAGTGTGCTCAGTGAGTCTCATCTCTGAGCCAGGTAGCAATAGTTCGCATTATGCATAAAAGGTTCTAGGCCTTGCTTTGTCCCACCCAGGTCAACTGCATATCCCTGGAAAGCGCAATCTCATTGGCTACAAGACTGTCAAGGTGACATAGTAGCCAATCCCCTGTGTAATGGATTTCTACAACGCGTAAGCAGGCAACCTCATATTTTGGATGCGCAAAGATAGTCACTCGTGGACATTCGATGTTGCGAAGTCATTCGAAGTCATACACTGTTGCCATCAGATAAAATTGGCAATGATCTGTGGAGTCCCAGCTTTTGGTGTGTATCAACGTATTCCGTGTTTATTTCATTTACGCTTATTTCGTTTGCACTTCACAACGATAACCGGAATGTCGGTAGCAGCCATCTTGAAATTAGGACATCGGCTCGGCCTCAGTGTTGCCAACTCCTCAGGAAGGAAAGTAGCTATTGGTTGTCCTAAGAGTCGCTAGAAGTCGCTAAATGACGTCATCACCTAATTTGCATAATTGGCCATGTGCATGTAATTGTGATGGACGCTGTAGGAGAGAGCAATAACGTCGTGGGAGAGACAAAAAGGGAGTAAAAAACACCCTAAATATGTTTAGAACTACAAATTGACAAAAGAACTACTTCTGTCAATTCTTGTTTTTTTTTATGTCACAATTCCAACCCTCCTCCTTTATCCAGGCTTGGGACCGGCAAAAGTGACCCAAAAGAGACACTCTGGCGGAGTTACTTAGTTTTGTATTATTATTATTATTATTATTATTATTATTATTATTATTATTTTTTTTTTTATTAATTTTTTCTTAAGATTGGTTTGGTTTTTAACCTTATGGTCCACTTAGGAGCCTACAACAAGTCACAGTAAAACATGAACATTTTAAACCATAAATTTTTTTTTTTTGTATACAATCTACATTAACAATCTAAATGGATTCAAAAGAGACAATAGAAAAAACTGTCAATGGCAATGTGAGAAAATGATGATAACTAGTCTGGCCCTAATTCAGGTTCATTGTTTGTTTTTTTCAGACACCCCTCCACACACACACAGGCTGTGCTGGCTCACAGAAAGAGTGGGTCATCGTCATTTTGGTGAAGGCTCTCTATGGCAGGTTCAGCAACTGAGGGAGCTGACTTAAATGAGTAAGCAGCTGATGTGCCAAAAAGCTGCAAAACATTTTCAGGCAGCTGGTGCTCATAGCAAGCCTCACCAGACAGCTTCAGTCCATATTGAATGTACAGGATGGAATTAAGGGTCTGCAAGGACATCCGATTTCTAAGTTTGCTTTTTACCACACTCATCTGTCTGAATACTCTCTCGACTTTAGCATTCGAGTGTGGCAAGGACAACACAGACACAGCAGCCATAGCAAGTTCTTGAAACAGGTTGATATCAGCTGCATCCCTGAACTTCCAAATCTCACTCCTCGTTGTTTTTTGTCTCATTCCATTTACAGTTAAAGTCGGAAGTTTACATACACTTAAGTTGGAGTCATTAAAACTAGTTTTTTTCAACCTCTCCACAAATTTCTTGTTAAAAAACTATAGTTTTGGGAAGTCGGTTAGGACATCTACTTTGTGCATGACACAAGTAATCTTTCCAACAATTGTTTACAGACAGATTATTTCACTTATAATTCACTGTATCACAATTCCAGTGGGTCAGAAGTTTACATACACTAAGTTGACTGTGCCTTTAAACAGCTTGGAAAACTCCAGAAAATGATGTCATGGCTTTAGAAGCTTCTGATAGGCTAATTGACATCATTTGAGTCAATTGGAGGTGTACCTGTGGATTTATTTCAAGGCCTACCTTCAAATGCAGTGCGTATTTGCTTGACATCATGTGAAAATCAAAATAAATCAGCAAAGACCTCAGAAAAAGAATTGTAGACCTCCACAAGTCTGGTTCATCCCTGGGAGCAATTTCCAAATGCCTGAAGGTGCCACGTTCATCTGTACAAACAATAGTACGCAAGTATAAACACCATGGGACCACGCAGCCATCATACCGCTCAGGAAGGAGACGCGTTCTGTCTCCTAGAGATGAATGTACTTTGGTGCGAAAAGTGCAAATCACTCCCAGAACAACAGCAAAGGATCTTGTGAAGATGCTGGAGGAAACAGGTACAAAAGTATCTATATCCACAGTAAAAACAAGTCCTATATCGACATAACCTGAAAGGCCACTCAGCAAGGAAGAAGCCACTGCTCCAAAACCGCCACAAAAAAGCCAGACTACGGTTTGCAACTGCACATGGTGACAAAGATCATACTTTTTGGAGAAATGTCCTCTGGTCTGATGAAACAAAAATAGAACTGTTTGGCCATAATGATAATTGTTATGTTTGGAGGAAAAAGGGGTAGGCTTGCAAGCCGAAGAACACCATCCCAACCGTGAAGCACGGGGGTGGCAGCATAATGCTGTGTGGGTGATTTGCTGCAGGAGGGACTGGTGCACTTCACAAAATAGATGGCATCATGAGGAAGGAAAATTATGTGGATATATTGAAGCAACATCTCAAGACATCAGTACAGAAGTGAAAGCTTGGTCTCAAATGGGTCTTCCAAATGGAAAATGACTCCAAGCATCCTTCCAAAGTTGTGGCAAAATGGCTTAAGGACAACAAAGACAAGGTATTGGAGTGGCCATCACAAAGCCCTGACCTCAATCCTATAGAACATTTGTGGGCAGAACTGAAAAAGCGTGTGGGAGCAAGGAGGCCTACAATCCTGACTCAGTTACACCAGCTCTGTCAGGAGGAATGGGCCAAAATTCACCCAACTTATTGTGGGAAGCTTGTGGAAGGCTACCCGAAATGTTTGACCCAAGTTAAACAATTTAAAGGCAATGCTACCGAATACTAATTGAGTGTATGTAACGTCTGACCCACTGGGAATTTGATGAAAGAAATAAAAGCTGAAAGAAATAATTCTCTCTACTATTATTCTGACATTTCACATTCTTAAAATAAAGTGGTGATCATAACTGACCTTAGGCAAGGAATTTTTACTAGGATTAAATGTCAGGAATTGTGAAAAACTGAGTTTAAATGTATTTGGCTAAGGTGTATGTAAACTTCCGACTTCAACTGTACTAAGATGGATGGCACGCCATTGCTGGACAATCTTGTCTATCTCTGCAGGGGAGTAGCCAAGGAGCTTGGCTATTTTTTATATTTCTCCAGGGCTTATTGTGCTTTAGAGTTTCCTCCACATTGAAAACTGACATGTACTGCAATGCTTCGATGTTGTCCGGCAGTCTCACCCTCAACTCATTAGTGAGGGAGATGGTGAAGGCTACACACCGCTTTCGGACATTGTTTTCATCCTCAGGCGCAAGGTGGAGCTCAGCTGCCTTTGACTCAAAAAGGTAACCAAGGTACGGTTTGGGACTGATGTATCCATCTATTGGCCCTTTGAGTACATCAACATTTGCCAGTGGATTCAGCACCCTGTTGCTCACAGACTTGATCAGGCTAACCAAGCTGTCAAGTAGCTTAAGAGGATCTACTTGCTCTCCCTCAAAAGCCTTGATGGCCAACTGTACTTCACCCAGCACTGACTTCAAAAAAGTCACATACAATATGTTTTGATGATCACTGTACATGGAGTATAAAACCTCAGCCATGTAGCAGTGTTCACTGGACTTGGTGACTGCGAAATGCAGCCTAAGCTCCTCCCACTGGTCCAAAATGCTTATCTGTAAAGGTTTCTCCCCACAGTTGATGGTCTCATACATGGCCTTGTAGACCTCCCTGCGCTTTGGAGACACTGAAAACCAGTTATAAGTCTCTCGTTCCAAGTACTCCACACTAATGGGGATGGTGTCATTGGAAGCATGACTTACAGCAAGCTGCAGAGAGTGGCACACACAGCGAACAAGAACCAGATCTTTGAGGCCATACTCCTCCTTCAGCACTTTATGGACCCCATTGTTAATCCCCGTCATAACAGAGGCATTGTCAGTCCATATCCCCAGGAGTTTCTCTTTTTTAAGACAACACTTCTCGAGGAAAGCCACAACAGCACGGGCTATAGATTTGGCATCTCCTCCCTCCAACTCAACAAGCCCCAGAAATGTTGATACAATTGTCTGCTTGGTGTCACTAAAGTACCTTATCACAACCCCCAGGTACACTTACATCCGTGGACTCATCGAGGAGGAGGCTGAAACGCTGGTCCCCCACATCTGCAACCAACTTTTTCAGAAAGTATGGTGCTAGAACACCATTAATCATTTCTGTGCACTTTGTCCTGTGCATTTTGAAGTGGGTAGCAGTAGTGGAGTCTGAGAAAGCAGCTCTACATGCTTCTCCAATGTGATCACATGCCAGCATGGAACAGTATTCAGCAATAGCTAATGCCATGGTGGCCTCAGCCTTTTTTGCAGAGTCAGCTTGTTTTGGGTGGAACTGTTATAAGGCTTTGCCTTTTGAGTATGTTTTTGAATTGTCATGTGTTTTTTTACATTTGACATTTTAGTCATTTAGCAGACGCTCTTATCCAGAGCGACTTACATGAGCAATTAGGGTTAAGTGCCTTGCTCAAGGGCACATCGACAGATTTTTCACCTAGTCAGCTCAGGGATTAGAACCAGCAACCTTTCGGTTACTGGCACAACGCTCTTAACCACTAAGCTACCTGCCGCCCCACTACATCACTAAGTTTGGCGTAGAAATCAGCCTTACAATACAGGCAGTATGCCCGTGTATCATCTTCAATAAACAGCTTCAACCAGCCTTTGAATTCAGGGTTTGATTCCCACTCCTTTCTGTATTTTTGAGTGTACAGTTTAGACTGAGACATGATGAGCTAGCCAGCCAAATGTTTAGCTTATGTCACAGAGAGGCGCACACACAGTGGACGAGGTGAGTAAGTGACTGAGGCTGTGTGAGTCAAATGCAGTGATTTATTTTTGTGCAGTGATTTATTTTAGACAAAGAACATTTTACATTTACATCCCGCCCTGAATGTAAGCCAGGGCAGGTTCAGCCAGCGGCGGATTCCCGCGTGCGTGATTCATTTGCAGTCTGGACGCGGAGGGGTGAACATCTCCTGCTCTGACTGCAGCTGGGAGGGGCTGCTGCGCGAGGACTGGGCCGCCTGTGAGTGCTTTGGGACGGGAGTGGGGCCCACGGCAGCACCTGCTCCTCGTTGAGAAGAGTAAGAACGATACGTGCTTTCACGTCAGTCTCCAAAAGTCTCCAATAACACCCGAAAAAGTCGCTAGATTTGTCGCTAGTCGATTTTTGGAAAATGTGTCGCTAGAGGGGTCTGAATACTCGCTAAATATAGCGACAAAGTCACTAAGTTGGCAACACTGCTCAGCCTGCCCTTCTATATTCGTATGCCCATATATGGTGGTAAGTTACATCAAATATTTTGAAGGCACCAGTCAATAGCCAAGATACTCAGCTTTCCGCAGATACCCTGCTTTTGCAGATAGGGGCTACCGTTCTCATACCAGACTGAATTGAATTTTTTTTAAACAAATAGGGTCTCCAAATATGGGGTCTTTACATTTAAGAGGTTTTAACCTGTGTCCTCCCCTTCATCTACACTGATTGAAGTAGATTTAACAGGTGACCTCAATAAGAGATCATAGCTTTCACCTGGATTCACCTGGTCAGTCTATCTATGTCATGGAAAGAGCAGGTGTTCCTAATGTTTTGTACACTCAGTGATACACAGGTTAGACAAACCTGCTCTGCCAACCTGGTCTCATACACAAGACGTAACATGGTAGATGTAACATAGTAAATGTAAATCCTAGACACTCAAGTTTGTATGATATGTTACTTTTCGTATGGATACATAAAACAGAGGTTTACTTAAGGAAAAAACGAAATTAGGGTGGATGGGTTTACGTATAACGTGAATCTCTAGCAACCCAAAAGTTGTGTGTTTGTTTCTCATCACGGACAACTTTAGCATTTTAGCTAATTAGCAACTTTGCAACTACTTAGCATGTTAGTTAACCCTTCCCCTAACCCTAACCCTGACCTTTACCCTTTAACCTGAATCCTAACCTTAACCTTAACCCTGAACTTAACCCTAACCCCTAGCCTAGCTAACATTAGCCACCTAGCTAAAGTTAGCATTAGCCACCTAGCCAATGTTAGCCACAAGAAATTGGAATTCGCAATATATCATACGTTTTGCAAATTCGTAACATATTGTACAAATTGCAGATATTAACAAATACAAATTGTAATTCCTAACATATCATATGAAATGGATGATGAACATCCACAAATTAATACATACCATACAAAACGTAACATATCATACTAATTGACTCTGCTCAAACATTGAAAACACTATTGATATTCACACAGTAGCCTAGCTGGGAAGCAGTGAAAAGGTTAATAGAGTGCACATAATCTATTCTCTTCAAAGATTACAATTATATTACCCCCAATGCTCTGAGACACGATTCAAGTTAATAGGCAAATTAACAGATAGATTGAATGGGGACAGCTATTTGCTCTCCTGTTACTCTTGCATGAAGTGGAGCAAATAAGAACCCGTTGTTCACAGTATTAACTCCCAATTCCAACACTCAGTTAATTGACACAGTCAATTTTTTACCTGTGGCTAGTCTACGGCGCACCCTGACCCCAGATACATCCACAATGTGACTCCAACTAATTCCATCTAATTGCAACTGAAAACTAAGACATGCAAACAAGCTTAATCATTCCCCCAGCGAAGCTCCTGCTGATGGTTTGAACAAGCAGCTATGTGGCGGTCAGAGCCATTACCTACCAGCTAGTGCCAGCTCTGACAAAGCTGAGCAGTGGAGGGACACCCAAGAAGACTGAGACACCATTTGGGCCGGCGTCCCTAAGCTAACATCCTGCGAGTCTAAAGACATCGATGAATCTCCACAACTGAGCAGGGAATCATACAGCGCCACAGTCTCCAGTTTACAGAATCTCAACTCGGCATCGGAATTGGGGCTGAGAGAAACAGGATATGGAGGAAACAATATGGTAAAGATGCCTACGGGGAATTGGCTTTAGCCTCTTTAACATCAGCGCAGATGAAAGGGTGGAGACAAGCCACTTCACACTGTTGACATGCCCCCAGAGTATCTGATGGATGTCGTCTGCTCTTTAGATGCTGATGCAGTAGCAGCTAGCGCTGATCTGGTGACAGTCGCTAAGAGCTTGATTTATTGCCTTTGCAGAAACAACAACAACAAGTCGTAAATATTAACCAGGGAAATAATATCTCATATCACACTCTCCATTTGAATAAAGTCCATGGGGAAACACTAAACAGTTTACAAAGTATTTGCTCTCCTTGTTGTTGGCCAATCTAATAGGAAGTCATGTGTTTTACACCTGGTACAGCGTGGTACGGTAGACTCGGACCATTCAAATCGGCACACTTTATTAACAGGATACATGGCCACACTGTCCAACACTGACCGGTTAATGGAGAGATCGATGCACTGACATACAGCCCCTCTCAGCACCACTACTGTATCTCCTGCTCTGCATAATGTGCATTAAAAACCACATAATCAATGAGCGCACATCAAATGTCCCCCTGAGGAGTAGCACGGGCTAGGGTCTGGGAGGGGACGTGGTGACAGAAGAGAGGGCCAGCTGGCTAACTCTATTATATTCATCACAATATCCATGGGTCTCTGTTTTTATGTTTTTCAATGAACCACCATTGTCAGGGCCGGTATTGATCCTGTTATGAGGGCGTGAGTGAAGTAGACGTCTCAAGGACATCAAATGTGCTTACTTTACAGGCTTTTAATAGGCCACTTCTCACCGGCCCTGCACACACTATGCACCTTGGCAAAGGACCGCAACATTACATTTACATTTTAGTCATTTAGCAGACGCTCTTATCCAGAGCGACTTACAGTTAGTGAGTGCATACATTATTTTTTTATTTTTCATACTGAGTGACGACTGAGGCAGCACGTCCCCAAAGAGCTCTTCCTCCACAATGTCTGCTCTGTGCTATTATCGTCCTTATCATTTAAAAAGCACAGACATTAAAAAAGAAAGAGCTGTGTTTGTATCTATTGATTAAAGTCAGCATCTGAAGGACTTTGTGAATAATAACAAGCAGCGACTGGTGCAAAGGAGCCATTATAAGTGTATTGACTGACTGAAAGTATGGAAGACCTTGATACTGAGTTGAATGGCAGATAGAGTTTTGATACATTCTACAGGAGATGCCATTAGTCAAAGGGGGACAGCAGGAGTGAAGACATCATTGCTGTCATAATGGACTCTGTCAGCCTCGAGTGCCAGCGATTCTATTACTCAGTCCTATCTATCGATCGCTCTCGCAGGAAGGAACACATACTGCCTAAAGAACGTAAATAAATCAATAGACGAGACAATAGAACATTTTTCACGATTTCACAGCACTATAGGCTACACACTGTCATGGTGTGAATGAGTTTTGGCGGCAAATGTCCTCACGTATTTGATAGACGGAGAAGAGGTAGCTTGATCTTAATGGATTCATTCTTGCATCGATCTCTTTTTTATACTGAGCCCGGTGAAGCACGAGGCTAGCTAACTCACTACCTGCTACTAGCTAGCTAGCGGGTAGCTACTGGTAACTATTAGCAACTGTGGATAGCTGTTTCCAATGTTATTTCACGCTTAAGAGTACCTGTAATTATGCCAGCTAGCTACCTACCATTCAGCTGTTTTTCTAACCTCATTATCTGAAGCGTTAACGTTAGGTAGTTAGTAGCTACTGTACTCGAAATGTAGCTAGCTTGTTGCTACCTGGATAGCTAACTAAACAATAGCTGGAACGACCTAGCTTTAATATTTGGAGACGCTTTCTCTCCGTTGGGACAGACGCGAACTGGCTGAATCGATTCAGTGGCTAGCTTTGCACTTAACTGGCTAACAGTAGCTAGTAAGGGTAAGTTATAACCTACATTTATTTTTGTTTTGTTTTTACATACTGGTAACCAGAGTCGTTCAAGGGAATTCGGGACATGGGTGACTAGTTAACGTTAGCTTGTGTGTTCGTGCCGTGGGAGGAGAGCAATGGCTAGCTAGTATGCTAACTATTCTAGCTAACTAACTGGCTGAATAGTTGACGACGTACTCACTCAAACTGTCAAAACTAACCCAAAACTTTACACAAGGTTAGACACGGACACGAATGATCTGCTTGGCGTGTTAACACACTGGTGGTTGTTGTAACCGAGTATTGGTGCTAAACCGTGTTATTGGAGGCTGGCATGCTAGTTGGCTTTGGCGTCATAGGATTCGGTGCCCTGGACGGTTTTCACGGAAGAATACTGTACCAAGTTAGCTAGCTGAATAAACTAAGTTAGAGTCTATTCCTAGAAAACATTGAACCGCTGTAGTTTACAACAATTATAATTTCTAAAGTGGAAGTTGGGAGAGTTATATTTGAGTGTTTCAGTGAAACGTAAGTGAGGGAGGCCCCGCTCTCTCGCTTTTCCAGATGTTTAGTTCATTTCATTCCGATCTCCTTTGCATTATTGTAGCCTTTTTCTGTAGCCTGTCAACTATGTGTCTGTCTATCCCTGTTCTCTCCTCTCTGCACAGGCCATACAAATGCTTCACACGACGTGGCTGTTGCCACTCTAATCTGGTGGTCCCTGCGCGCACGACCCACGTGGAGTTCCAGGTCTCTGGCAGCCTCTGGAACTGCCGTTCTGCGGCCAACAAGGCAGGGTTCATCTCAGCCTATGCTACCCTCCAGTCCCTCGACTTCTTGGCACTGACGGAAACATGGATTACCACAGAAAACACTGCTACTCCTACTGCTCTTTCCTCGTCTGACCATGTGTTCTCGCATACCCCGAGAGCATCTGGTCAGCGCGGCGGTGGCACAGGAATCCTCATCTCTCCCAAGTGGACATTCTCTCTTTTTCCCCTGACTCATCTGTTTATCTCCTTATTTGAATTCCATGCTGTCACAGTCACTAGCCCATACAAGCTTAACATCCTTGTCATTTATCGCTCTCCAGGTTCCCTTGGAGAGTTCATCAATGAGCTTGACGCCTTGATAAGTTCCTTTCCTGAAGATGGCTCACCCTTCACAGTTCTGGGTGACTTTAACCTCCCTACGTCTGCCTTTGACTCATTTCTCTCTGCCTCCTTCTTTCCACTCCTTTCCTCTTTTGACCTCACCCTCTCACCGTCCCCCCTACTCACAAGGCAGGCAATACGCTTGACCTCATCTTTACTAGATGCTGTTCTTCTACTAATCTCACTGCAACTCCCCTCCAAGTCTCCGACCACTACTTTGTATCCTTTTCTCTCTCGCTCTCCTCCAACACTACTCACTCTGCCCCTACAGATGATAATGTGTCGTCGCAACCTTCGCTCTCTCTCTCCCGCTACTCTCTCCTCTTCCATCCTATCATCTCTTCCCTCTGCTAAATCCTTCTCCCTCCGATCTCCTGATTCTGCCTCCACAACCCTCCTCTCCTCCCTTTCTGCATCTTTTGACTCTCTATGTCCCCTATCCTCCCGGCCGGCTCGGTCCTCCCCTCCTGCTCCGTGGCTTGACGACTCATTGCAAGCTCACAGAAGAGGGCTCCGGGCAGCCGAGCGGAAAAACCCTAGGAAGCTCTTTGTCACCTTCTCCTCCCTGCTGAATCCTCCTCCTCCTCCCCCTCCCTCCTCCCTCTCTGTGGATGACTTCGTCAACCATTTTGAAAAGAAGGTTGACGACATCTGATCCTAATTTATTAAGTCAAATGACACCGCTGGTCCTGCTCACACTGCCCTACCCTATGCTTTGACTTCTTTCTCCCCTCTCTCTCCAGATGAAATATTGAAATTTGTGACGGCCGGCCGCCCAACAACCTGCCCGCTTGACCCTATTCCCTCCTCTCTTCTCCAGACCATTTCTGGAGACCTTCTCCCTTACCTCACCTCGCTCATCAACTCATCCTTGACCGCTGGCTATGTCCCTTCCGTCTTCAAGAGAGCGAGAGTTGCACCCCTCCTCAAAAAACCTACACTCGATCCCTCCAATGTCAACAACTACAGACCAGTATCCCTTCTTCCTTTTCTCTCCAAAACTCTTGAGCGTGCCGTCTCTAGCCAAATCTCCTGCTATCTCTCTCAGAATGACCTTCTTGATCCAAACCAGTCAGGTTTCAAGACTGGTCATTCAACTGAGACTGCTCTTGTCTGTGTCACGGAGGCTCGGAAGCTAACTCTCTCTCCTCTGCTCTTATCCTTCTAGACCTCTCCGCTGCCTTTGATACTGTGAACCATCAGATCCTCCTCTCCACCCTCTCCGAGTTGGGCATCTCCGGCGCTGCTCACTCTTGGATTGCGTCCTACCTGACAGGTCGCTCCTACCAGGTGGCGTGGCGAGAATCTGTCTCCGCACCACATGCTCTCACCACTGGTGTCCCCCAGGGCTCAGTTCTAGGCCCTCTCCTATTCTCTCTATACACCAAGTCACTCGGCTCTGTCATATCCTCACATGGTCTCTCCATCATTGCTACGCAGACGACACACAATTAATTTTCTCTTTTCCCCCTTCTGATAACCAGGTGGCGAATCGCATCTCTGCATGTCTGGCAGACATATCAGTGTGGATGTTGGATCACCACCTCAAGCTGAACTTCGGAAAGACGGAGCTGCTCTTCCTCCAGGGGAAGGACTGCCCGCTCCATGATCTCGCCATCACGGTTGACAACTCCATTGTGTCCTCCTCCCAGAGTGCAAAGAACCTTGGCGTGACCCTGGACAACACCCTGTCGTTATCCGCTAACATCAAAGCGGCGACCTGAACCTGCAGGTTCATGCTCTACAACATTCGGAGAGTACGACCCTACCTTACACAGAAAGCGGCACAGGTCCTAATCCAGGCACTAATCCTGCTAGCTCCCCTACCTCTACGGAAGCACAGTTCCCGCTCAGCCCAGTCAAAGCTATTTGCTGCTCTGGCACCCCAATGGTGGAACAAGATCCCCCACGACGCCAGGACAGCGGAGTCACTGACCACCTTCCGGAGACACTTGAAACCCTACCTCTTTAAGGAATACCTGGAATAGTATAAATCCTTCTACCCCCCCCCCCCCCCCTCCCCATAAAAAAAGAAGAAAAAAAGTGGTTGTCCCACTGGCTATCATAAGTTGAATGCACCAATTTGTAAGTCGCTCTGGATAAGAGCGTCTGCTAAATGATGTAAATGTAAATGTAAAATTCTTGACATTTCTCAAAAGGATTTGCTCTTTTCTATCTGCACTGAAAGTACTCAGAAATTGAAATGTGGCTCATTTGAGTACACAGGAAAAAAGTGTTAATTGCAAAAGACTTGCAAAAGTGGTTCATTGCTACTCACCATATTCTTGATCTTGATGTGCTGATGGATCACAAACACAATCACTAGGGGCGTATTCATTACGCAGATTCTGTTGCAAAATGTTTCTTCGTATACGGAAGCTAGCGTAACGAAACGGGGAGGGACCTACCTGAATTTGTCCAATAGAAACTTTTGTTTTGCTCTGTTTGCTAACTTTTGGTTCTTAAACCTTAAACGGTTTCCGTAATGAATACACCCCTGGGCTGTAATCATTAGTCCAAAACGTTTTGCAATGGAAACCGTTTACTCCAAACGAAAAAACGTTTTGCAACGAGTTTCTATTTGACAAAGTCAGGTAGGTCCCTCCCCGTTTCTTTCCGTTTGCTTACGTTTGGTTCCTAATGAATACACTGCGGTTTTATACATTAAGACCACCACACTTTAAAGCACTCCCCCTTGTGAAGAAATATATCCACCCCCAAATGTTCAATCTACACTTGTAAGCGATCTAGGGGTCGTTGACCCTACATTAATAAAACAGTTCTCGAGTCAAACCCTCTATTCGATCAGCGCTAAAAGTTCGAACTCCCATCTAAAACCAAACTTAGAATCCCTTCTATCTAATAAAAACAGAATGAACCAGAGATTTTCACGTGGGCACAGTTTGTACATCATCAAACCACTAGTGGAATGGAATCTGCAGGAGAACATGCTGAATCGATTCCATAGACCAGGGAGGGGCAGCTGCCTGACAATTGAATTCAATTCCGTTGCTCTATCGATCGCTATCATCGTGGAGAAGAAACGTCAGTTTGGCCGCAGAGATGTGGATGGGTAGCCATGCAACAGGGGTAGTTCAGTAAGGGTCCAGGGGTCCATTGGTTTAATGTTTACCTGTAGATAGGTCATGCTAAGAGAGCATTAGGAGGGTATGTGTTGAATAGGAGACAGCTCATTGTGGATTCAACTCAGGTGAACACAAAGGCTGAGGGGTGAACACAGGCCGCCCTGCACAGCAACAGGATGGCTTGTCCAGAGTGCCTGTGCTCTCTGGTGGGAGATGTAACACAGACACAGAGAGCATCTCTCTGACCGAGTCTGGCTAATAGGGGTCACACACCCAAGGCAGTGGGAAGGAAGATTGCGGTAAGGGTAGATGCCAGGTTTAACAACAAAGGTACTGAGGCCGTAGGTGAACAAACACTTCCCACTAATAATACCTGGCACCCTATAGGGAGGAGGTCAAAGACCTGGCAGTGTGGTGCCAGGACAACAACCTCCCCCTCAATATTGGCAAGACAAAGGAGCTTATCATGGACTACAGGAAATGGAGGGCCGAACGCCCCCATTCACTTCGACGGGGCTGTAGTGGAGCGGTTCGAGAGCTTCAAGTTCCTCTGTGTTCACATCGCTAAGGACATATCATGGTCCAAACACACCAAGACAGTCATGAAGAGGGCACGACAACACCTCTTCCCCATCAAGAGGCTGAAAAGATTTGGCATGGGCCCTCAGATCCTCAAAAAGTTATACAGCTGCACCATTGAGAGCATCTTGACTGGCTGCATCACCGCTTGGTATGGAAACTGCTTGGTATCCGACCGCAAGGCACTACAGGGTAGTGTGTACAGCCCAGTACATCACTGGGGTCGAAATCCCTGCCATCCAGGACCTCTATACCAGGAGGTGTCAGAGGAAGGCCCTAGAAATTGTCAAAGACTCCAGCCACCCAAGTCATAGACTGTTCTCTCTGCTACCACATGGCAAACGGTGCCGGAGCGCTAAGTCTGGGACCAAAAGGCTCCTGAACAGCTTCTACCCCCAAGCCATAAGACTGATAAATAGCTACCTGGACTATCTGCATTGACCATTTTTTCACTAACTCTTTTTGACTCTATGCACACTCACTGGACTCTACCCACACACTCACACATACTTACATTAACACTCCAACACATACACACACACACACACACACACACACACTCACTCACACATAACACGTACACACAGGCACACATTCGCCACACACAAACTTCCACACTCACCACATATGCTGCTGATAATGTTATATTCTATCCCGTTGCCTAATCAATTTACCCCTACCTATATGTACATATCTACCTCAATTACCTCATTTCCCTGCACATTGACTCTGTACTGGTACCCCGTGTATATAGCCAAGCTATCATTGATCATTGTGTATTTATTCCTTGTGTTAATATATATATATTTCTATTATAATTATAATTATTAATTATTTTTATTTTTATTTTTTATTGTGTTCTGCATTGTTGGGAAGGGCCTGCAAGTAAGCATTTCACTGGTAGCTGGGCTACCTGTTGTTTACGAAGCATGTGACAATTAAAATTTGATTTGGTTTTGCCTGGAACATTCTGTCTCATGCCTCTCCCTCTAAGCCTATCTATTGTTTAAATGCCACCAGCTGTTGTACTCACAGTAGTTGTTATCAGCTAAGTGCACTTACAGTGCCTTTTAAATAGTATATTGAAGAAGACTGAAATAGACAGAAGAAGCTGCTAGCGTTCTGTGAATCACTTTCCAACTCTAGCTGTGCAGGAGGAACGTTTGGGGAGAGAGTGGAGGGGGAGTTTCACCATAGACACTGTGTCACGCCCTGGCTCTGGGGACTCTTAAATGTTGAGCCAGGGTGTGGATTTTAATTGTTTAGTTTTCTATGTTTTTCGTTCTAGATCGTTTATATCTATGTTGGCCAGGGTGGTTCCCAATCAGAGACAGCTGTAGCTCGTTGTCTCTGATTGGGGTCCATACTTAGGCAGCCTTTTGGCATGTTAGTTTTGTGGGATCTTGTTCCGTTAAGGTTTTGTGTATAACCTAGGACTTCACGTATCGTTTGGTTTATTGTTTTGGTTCGTGTGTGTACACAAATAAAGAATGTACGCTTATCACGCTGCGCCTTGGTCCGCTTCATCTGTCGACGATCGTGACAGAAAATCCCACCACCAGAGGACCAAGCAGCGTGCCCAGGAGGAGAAGTTGGCGATGTCCCAGGTGGGTGAATGGTGGTCATGGGAGGACATATTCGCGGGCAGAGGGCCATGGGCAAAAGTAAATGCCCAGGCAGGAGAGGAGAAACGGCGCCAACTGTGCCGACGACGGACACGCGAGAGGCAACCCCAAGTAATTTTTGGGGGGGGGCACACGGCGTGGACGACGGGGCTGCTGGAGGCAGCTACAGGGCGAATCGGCGGACTAGGAGAGGAGGCCACCAGGTTTGGGGGGCTGGAAGGGTGGTTGGCGGAGCCTAGAGGTAGAGCAGAGCCAACTCCCCGTACTCAGGCGAGGCAGTGTGAGACTGGGCAGGTTCCGTGTTATGCAGAGCCACGTACTGTGCCGCGAGTGTTCCGGCACAGTCCTGTACGTCCTGTGCTAGCACCACGCACGTGTCGTGCTAAGGTGGGCATGCAGCCAGGACAGAGTGTGCCGGCTCAACGCTCGTGGCCTCCAGTACCCCTCCTCGGTCCCAGATATCCTGCGCCAGTGCCACGTGCTGTAGTGCCAGTACGAGTGCCCAGCCCTGTACGTCCTGTGCTGATGCCTCACACAGATTGTGTGGAAATAGGCATTCAGCCAGGACGGGTTGTGTCAGCTCTCCGCTCCAGACCTCCAGTCCGTCTCCACAGTCCAGCCCGGCCTGTTCCTGTCCCTCGCACCAAGCCTGTGGTGCGCGTCGTCAGCCCGGTCCGGCCTGACCTGCTCCCCGCACCAAGGCAGTGGTGCGCGTCGCCAGCCCAGTCCTGCCTGTTCCTGCTCCCCGCACCAAGCCTGTGGTGCGCGTCGCCAGCCCGGTCCGGCCTGTTCTGCTACCCGCACCAAGCCTATGATGCGTGTTCCCAGTCCAGCCCGGCCTGTTCCTGCTCCCCGCACCAAGCCAGTGGTGCGCGTCGCCAGCCCGGTCCGGCCGGTTCCTGTCCCTCGCACCAAGCCTGTGGTGCGCGTCGCCATCCCGGTCCGGCCTGTTCCTGCTCCCCGCACCAAGCCTGTGGTGCGCGTCACCAGCCCGGTCCGGCCTGTTCCTGCTCCCCGCACCAAGCCAGTGGTGCGCGTCGCCAGCCCGGTCCGGCCCGTTTCTGCTCCCCGCACCAAGCCAGTGGTGCGCGTCGTCAGTCCGGCACGGCCCGTGCCTGTTCCACCGGTGCCTGGTCCGGCACCGGGCAGCTGCTCCACTCCGGAGTCAGAGCAATCCGCTCCACCGGTGTCCAGTCCAGCTCCGGCCAGCGGGGCCAGACCAGATCAGGGGCGCTACGGGGGGGTGGAGAGAGAGTGGTGGTCACGCCCGGAGCCGGAACCGCCCACCCGGCCCCTACCCTCTTGTGTTTGGTTGGCGCGGTCGCAGTCCGCGCCTTTGGGGGGGGGGGGGGGGGGGGGGGTACTGGCACGCCCTGGCTCTGGGGACTCTTAAATGTTGAGCCAGGGTGTGGATTTTCATTGTTTAGTTTTCTATGTTTTTCGTTCTAGATCGTTTATATCTATGTTGGCTAGGGTGGTTCCCAATCAGAGACAGCTGTAGCTCGTTGTCTCTGATTGGGGACAATACTTAGGCTGCCTTTTGGCATGTTAGTTTTGTGGGATCTTGTTCCGTTAAGGTTTTGTGTATAACCTAGGACTTCACGTATCGTTTGGTTTATTGTTTTGGTTCGTGTGTGTACACAAATAAAGAATGTACGCTTATCACGCTGCGCCTTGGTCTGCTTCATCTGTCGACGATCGTGACACACTGAGGCAGCCGTAGCCCTTCCAAGATATTACCCAGCCTGCCCCAATGTTGTTCAGCAGTCCACGCCTCCATAGCCGGCAGCCACGCTGCACCCGAGGTGCTCAGCCGTCATAACAGCAATCATAAATCTCATTTTATTCCAAATTAAAATGTTCCTAATAGCGTTGCAGCCGCCATTGCTTTCTCTACAAAAGATTATCCAGCTGAGAAAGCCCTGGTCAGGGCCCTGGTGGGTTCGGTACTGAGGCTGGAGCTCTGTGCGCATTAGCTGCGAGTACAAATAAAGCGGTATTGATAAGTAAATAGCTCATAAGAGATTTATAGGAAGTAACTACCACTACTTCCCTCCACGATAAAAATCCCATACCTGAGCTGACCTGGCTTTACCTGTAGACAACTCTCCAGTCCAGTCCAGTCGACTCTACCCCCCCACCTACCTACCTCCCTGCTCAAACATCTCACTCCTGCTCCCCTGGGCCGGATGGAGAGACAGAGAGCAGGATGAAGAAGGAGGAGAAGGAGAGGAGACGTAGGCTGGGGCCCAGGCCAACCCCTGTGCCTCCCTGACAGCCTTTAATCCTGAACTCCAGCCCATGGAGACGGTGGTTTTGTGACCACTGGACTGAATCTTCATTAAAAAATCCTTCAGCGCTTATGTGATTAGCCTTGACATGGAGGCAAGTCAGTCAGTCAGTCAGTCAACCACCAGCACGTTATCTATTTCCTGCTGACTTCTTTATGGATCAAACTTACAAGATGCTATCCAATATTTCAAATCCACACTGACAGAGCAAGTACTGTTCTACACACAAGCACACACTGACAGAGAAAGCACTGTTCTACATGTATTCAGAACAGTTTAAAAGTCTAACAGTTTTGGCATCTAAAATGCCTGAGGGATTTCAGTGCAATTTATATATGAAAAGTGTCATTTTTTCCAGAGGCATGATTTTCCTTTTTTTCCCAAATAAGATAAATTATTTATTGTAATTAAAAGTACAAACATAGGGGATCGTCCAGAGACAATAACTGATAGAAAGACAAATAATTAGTATTATTATACTGTGCATGGATTCTCGTTAGCAACAGGAAAATAACTGAAGGAGAGAGGATGGTGTGTGTGTGTGTGAATGTGTGTGTCCATGCGCGCACACACTAATTACTGCATCTGGCAATTATGTCTGTGAGACAGAACACTTAGCAATCAATCTGCTACTACTATTCCCTACATGATGTAGTGTAGACCATACATTGTGGTGAAACGCGGGAAAGAGGGAGAGGATCGTCCAGAGACAATCATAGATAGAAAGACAAATCATTATTATTATTAAGACTGGGATTTGTTACTTCATTAGGCAGCCTTTTGAGCTGGTTAATCACGAGCTCCTCTCTACATGGAATCTCTGTAGAAATAGAAAAAACAGGAGGCGAGAGGACGGTATGTGTGTGTGTGTGTGTGTGTGTGTGTGTGTGTGTGTGTGTGTCCATGCGCGCACACACTAATTACTGCATCTGGCAATTATGTCTGTGAGACAGAACACTTAGCAATCAATCTGCTACTACTATTCCCTACATTATCTAGTTTAGACCATGCATTGTGGTGAAACACTCTAATAATTATGAACAGAACAGTGTTCTTTGTGAATTGGTATTTCACAAGTATGATATCTATGTGAGTCTAAATGCACCTATGTGGTTGCATGATCATTTATGGAAGAAAAAAACCTACAGTTGGTGCAGTTGTCTTTTCCATACAGGTGGTGGGAGTAGAGTTCAAGGGAACAGAATGAAACCCATGGATCTGACATGTACGTAAAATAGCTACAGTACCAGTCAAAAGTTTGGACACACCTACTCATTCAAGGGTTTTTCTTAATTTTTACTATTTTCTACATTGTAGAATAATAGTGAAGACATCAAAACTATGAAATAACAGTTATGGAATCATGTAGTAACCAAAAAAGTGTTAAACAAATCAAAATATATTTTATGTTTGAGATTCTTCAAATAGCTACCTTTTGCCTTGATGACAGCTTTGCACACACTTGGCATTCTCTCAACCAGCTTCACCTGGAATGCTTTTCCAACAGTCTTGAAAGAGTTCCACATATGCTTAGCACTTGTTGGCTGCTTTTCCTTCACTCTGCCGTCCGACTCATCTCAAACCATCTCAATTGGGTTGAGGTCGGGGGATTGTGGAGGCCAGGTCATCTGATGCAGCACTCCATCACTCTCCTTCTTGGTAAAATAGCCTTTACACAGCCTGGAGGTGTGTTGGGTCATTGTCCTGTTGAAAAACAAATGATAGTCCCACTAAGCCCAAACCAGATGGGATGGCGTATCGCTGCAGAATTCTAAATAAATCACAGACAGTGTCACCAGCAAAGCACCCCCACACCATAACACCACCTACTGATCACCCGTTCATCCACACCGCGTCTCACAAAGACACAGAGGTCTGAACCAAAAATCTCAAATTTGGACTCTAGACCAAAGGACACACTTCCACAGGTCTAATGTCCATTGCTTGTGTTTCTTAGCCCAAGCAGGTCTCTTCTTATTATTGGTGTCCTTTAGTAGTGGTTTCTTTGCAGCAATTCGAGGAGGAGAGAAGACGCGAGGAGTATGGAATTGAGATTCTCCCCTAGACAGCTTCCATTTTCAAGCGAAATGGGGTAAACTGAGGACTTGAATATTATGGTTTGATTATAAAACAGGATCTCCCTCCCTGGTCTAGGCAGATAAAGCTCAGTTGAAAGCGCCGGAACTGCCTGAGAGCACGTCCGCAGGACTGTGGAGAGGCAATTTATAGGCTAAATGACAATACGGAGGCGATGAATCAATTCTTATTTATCATCAGCCTAAATCATAGGTTTTTCTCGCCACGTATGAAGAGCATTTGCTGCCTCTGCATTGCAAAGACAAAAGGAAATGAAGTGCTTTATATTCCCAAGCAGAATTTCCCTGCCAATCAAGATTGGACGGACAGACCTCCATTTTATTTCCAAATGGATTTCTAACCATTTTAATCACATAGGCGCCCAATCAGAGTAGAGACAAGGTTTGAACAAAACTTGCAGTCGCAGTCTGAGTTTATCTCAATGTTTCACGGCTCTGGAATAATTGATTTCTCCTTTATTCTCAGGGAGATGGACAGGGGAAGGCTTTAGACATGGGCAGGGGAAAGAGAGGCATGAGTCTGTCTGATTCACAGAACACTCCATCCTAACGCAAACACTTCACAGGCCTGCCACTACACTCACCCAGTGACCGTCTGCAGTCTCGCTCGCTCTCTCTCCCCCCTGCTCTCTCTCTCATCACTCCAGCTGTCTTTAGTATTTACATACTAAAGAAGACACATAATGGTGACTGTTGTCTATCAGCCGCAGGTTAAGCTGGGTGAAGTCTTTCTTTCACCTACTGAATGCTTTTGTTTATGTTTTGTGTAGCAGGGTTCCATCATATACTGTAGTCAAGCTTGAGTGGCAGAGCAGGAAACGTTGCAGCCAACTATGTTGCCTTACCATTTGAAATCATTGGGTACTTTTAGTATGCCCCCCAGGGCTTGGTTCTGGGCTCACTGCTCTTAGAGAAGAATAATGAATAACCTCTATAACAGAAGCACCACTGGATACCAGCCAGCCCACCCACTTCAGCCATACTCAATACATTTCACAAACACATACGTTAGCACTGTTCCAGTGTGCAGCTCTTTTCAACGATACCATTGTTTTAGATGGGGTGTGTGTCAAGTGATAGCCAATGGGACGGAATGGGTTCCCTGATCTGAGCTGGTTCACGGCATTCCATTGACTGTCAGGGAGCATAACAGAACATAAGATGCAGCGTCCAGGGATGAAGAAAGCGGATTATGATCTCAGACGGTACAAAGCTGGCTCTTCATTAAGCCATGCGTCTATTAGTGAAGTATGAACAAGACCTGGGCCCTGCCCAGTCACAGTACATTGTTGTATTGTATGTTTCAGATCTCCTCTGTACAGAGGAATGTGCCTGGTAGGTGACCCATGTCTACAAGCGTCAGGGAAGCAGTTCAATGGTCATACTCCCCCATACCATCAAGCTTCCTCATTCAACTCCTCAAAGACACACAGTCCTATTTGAGTTGAAAAGGTTGACTTTGTTCAGGTCAAGCTCATGAACACGGGCTGATTTCTATCGAGAAGCAAATGGATATGAACAAAATACAGAGGAGTATATTACACGGGGGTGAGCGAGCTAGCTAGTTCACCTGGGGCTGGGGGCACTCTAAAAGAGGCAGCAGCTAGCAGTCATTGAACAATATGAGCAAGTTATTTTTTTCCTGCCAGAGACGCTCTCACCACTCAGAGAGGCCAGACAGTATAACGCGGAATCAATAGCTGCTGTTTGTTATTCATTCAGGACAACACACTGTGCTCCAGGCTCAGACAGCTGGAGGAGGGCTTTGCTGCTGCTGACAGTTTGACAAAGACACAAGCAATACTCAAGTCATTAAGATGGAGGGCATAGCTGTATACAAAGGAACTAATATGGATCGCAGCCTTGCAGGTAAGTGTGTGCACAGACGTGTATAGTTGTATACAAAGGAACTAATATAGATTACAGTTAAGTGTGTGCACCGCTCAGAAGCGTCCGTTCTAAGAGTAGAGTCAATGAGTGTGTTTTTCTATTTGTAAGAAGACTGACTGAAAAGTTGACAATACCAGCAGAAAACAAAATCAATGGATTAACACACGAAGAGAAGTGACTCATTTTTAGATTTTTTATTTAAGTTTTTACAGACTTTTCCTCACAACGATGCCAGAGAGAAAGCGTTTTGTATTTTGTTTCCATTGCATTGTAATTATTTGAAAGCAACCAAAAGAGGAAGGCATCCATTTTGGAGAGCGTAGCAGTAGAAGCAGTTCTGACATGCAGCAGAGCCGGAAGGTTAATCAAACCCAGAGAGCGACAGGACGATCATTTCCCCCATCCACAGTTTGAACCCAAAACCCCTATATCCCACTGTTCAGAACCCACCCACCCAATTCATCTAATACAAAACATAGACTGCGGCAACAAAGGATTGCAGATCAGAACATGCTCAAAACTCAAAAAGGGAAAAACATTGTGCATTTCTAAATTCCTGCACTAAAGGTCAATGTTGACATAATGCCATCACTACACAGCAATGTTTTAATAAGTAACAGATTAATCAATATTTTTTTATACATTTTTTTGTAATAGCCAACATGGTGATTGGTCAAGGGGGTATTTATGCTATTATACGTTACTAGAGTAACCCTGGTCATTAATATTTACTGTGATATGTTATCAGTAGGGGGTTACGTAGAGAGTAGGTAACCAATATTATTAGCGACCTAAAGAGGACCTACCCCCTCATACAGTACAAACCCCCCTAGTTGAAGCACTGAACAGTTAGCCAGTCAGGTCTACAGAGAAGAGCTACAGTACACAGCCAAGGGAAAGAGGAGGCCATCTTACAGAGCTAATAGAATGAATCTTTACAACCGTTCTCTATCTAGCACAACTGATGTTTGTAAAACTAATATAACCAAGTGGTCTTATAATATTGAAAACTGAAGAAAAAAAAAGTCTATTGGATTATTATCGGGGTTTTTCTGCCAACATTTTTGTGAAAGTAGTGCAGTGCAGTTACCACAGGACTTGAGAGCGATCATTTAAGTGCTAAACTCTATTCATTTTTACATTGCATCCTTGTGTGTTCAGGGAGGGTCCAAGTCTGGGTGCTTTTCCCTCAGTGTTTGGTCCCTAAGGGAGACATGATTGACAAGTCCATCTATTCAATGGCTACTGAAAAGAGGCGAGAAGAGAGAATCCCCACAATGTAAAAAAATAATCAAAAGGGAAAAACCAAAAACCAAACCCCGCAAACAGACAAAGCAGTGCTAAAGACAGAGGTTGGAGGTCGGGGGAAGGGGTGTGTCCATCTTGTCTGTCTGGGGGACCACTGCTGCATCAGTCTGTCCGTCCTTTCTAGGCTCCCGTTTCACTTGAGGAGAGCCTTGATGGCGTCGGTCTCGGCTGCTTCGAAGGCGCTCTGGCCATCTGGTCCTTTCCGCTCCTTGTCGGCTCCCTGGGATAGAGACAGACAGACATGGCAGGGAGACATTATGATCTGAGTGGAGCATCAAGGCCTCAACCTCTGTGTGAACCCACTCTCTCAAAGTGAACTACAGGCCAAGGTTAGAATCAGTGTTCACCCTGCACCCCCATCCCTCCTCCAACTCTCTACCCAAGGCCACAGGTTCAGCCCTTCAGTACTGCTCTGAGTATGGGCCAACCTGCCTTTCCCCCTCAACCCACTGTGACGATGTAGAGAGTCTCCCACCCTCTCCAAGCGCATTCCAAAAGGACCGGCATGAGCAAGGCACTGCACAGAATCACTGATTAAGTAATCACCTATCATTCAAAACTACTACCCATTATGTATGCGTGTCAGAGAAAGAGGGTAATAGTGTGTGTTTGTGAGAGAGAGGTTGTGTGTGTGTGGTGCCAAAAGGGGCAGCGGAGCGGGGCACGGGCTACAGGGATTAAACAGGACTGGTGGATACCCTCTTAGATAGGCAACTCTAATTGGGGAACATTTGAGAGTTTATATGCATCTAGCCACACTGTTAACAATGTTCTGATGCAACTTTGTGAAAAGTAACTAAATACGTACACCACCGTTCAAAAGTTTGGGGTCACTTAGAAATGTCCTTGTTTTCCATAAAAACATACATGAAATGAGTTTGAATAGGTAATATAGTAAAATGCATAGGAAATGTAGTCATTGACAAGGTTAGAAATAATGATTTTTAATTGAAATAATTATTGTGTCCTTCAAACTTTGCTTTCGTCAAAGAATCCTCCATTTGCAGCAATTACAGCCTTGCAGACCTTTGGCATTCTAGTTGTCAATTTGTTGACGTAATTTGAAGAGATTTCACCCCATGCTTCCTGAAGCACCTCCCACAAGTTGGATTGGCTTGATAGGCACTTCTTACGTACCATACGGTCAAGCTGCTCCCACAACAGCTCAATAGGGTTGAGATCTGGTGACTGTGCTGGCCACTCAATTATAGACAGAATACCAGCTGACTGCTTCTTCCCTAAATAGTTATTGCATAGTTTGTAGCTGTGCTTTGGGTCATTGTCCTGTTGTAGGAGGAAATTGGCTTCAATCAAGCGCCGTCCACAGGGTATGGCATGGCGTTGCAAAATGGAGTGATAGCCTCCCTTCTTCAAGATCCCTTTTACCCTGTACAAATCTCCCACTTTACCGCCACCAAAGCACCCCAAGACCCTCACATTGCCTCCACCATGCTTGACAGATGGCATCAAGCACTCCTCCAGCATCTTTTCATTTGGTCTGCGTCTCATAAAATGTTATTCTTTGTGATCCAAACACATAACAATTTTTTCCAATCTTCCTCTGTCCAGTGTGTGTTCTTTTGCCCATCTTAATCTTTTCTTTTTATTGGCCAGTCTGAGATATGGGTTTTTCTTTGCAACTCTGTATAGAAGGTCAGCATCCCGGAGTTGCCTCTTCACTGTTGACGTTGAGACTGGTGTTTTGCAGGTACTATTTAATGAAGCTGCCAGTTGAGGACCTGTGAGGCGTCTTTCTCAAACTACATTTTAGTCATTTAGCAGACGCTCTTATCCAGAGCGACTTACAGTTAGCGCATACATTATTTTATCGAACCCACAACCCTGGCGTTGCAAACGCCATGCTCTACCAACTGAGCTACATCCCCTGCCGGCCATTCCCTACCCTGGACGACGCTGGGCCAATTGTGCGCCAATGTATTTGTCCTCTTGCTCAGTTGTGCACTGGGGCCTCCCACTCCTCTTTCCATTCTGGTTAGAGCCAGTTTGCGCTGTTCTGTGAAGGGAGTAGTACGAGATCTTCAGTTTCTTGGCAATTTCTCGCATGGAATAGCCTTCATTTTCTCAGAACAAGAATAGACTGACCAGTTTCAGAAGAAGGTTATTTGTTCCTGGCCATTTTGAGCCTGTAATCGAACCCACAATTGCTGATGCTCCAGATACTCAACTAGTCTCAAGAAGGCCAGATTTATTGCTTCTTTAAAATCAGCACAACAGTTTTCAGCTGTGCTAACATAATTGCAAAAGGGTTTTCTAATGATCAATTAGCCTTTTAAAATGATTAACTTGGATTAGCAAACACAACGTGCCATTGGAACACAGGACTGATGGCTGCTGATAATGGGCCTCTGTACGCCTATGTAGATATTCCATTTATTTTTATTTTTTTATCAGCCGTTTCTAGCTACAATAGCCATTTACAACATTAACAATGTCTACACTGTATTTCTGATCAATTTTATGTTATTTTAAATGGACCAACATTTTTTGCTTTTCTTTCGAAAACAAGGACATTTCTAAGTGACCCCAAACTTTTGAACGGTAGTGTATATATTTTTTTACATTTTTACATTCTTATTTACAATGACAACCTGGCTTAATGAGATTGTATGAGTTTCAACATTCATAACAGGACCCAACTATCACTAAAGAAAGCTCTGGTAACATGCTTAAACAAACCATCAATCTGCAGACACGAGACCACACAGAGAGAGAGAGAGAGAGACAGAGCGAGACAGAAGCCACAACACCTGTAGTTGCATGGTGTGTTAGTGAAGCACCTGGTGTTGTCCATGGCCATCGTGTTCTCAGCTCTAGCGGGCTGACGGCTAAGAGAACAAGGAGGAAGAGGAGGCTCTCTAGCTCAGGGGAAGTCATTAGCTAACAACTGTTGCCGGCGGAGGAGTACGAAGGGCCCAGATGTAGCAGGACTCCACAGGACTCATGTACACAACAGCACCACTTCACCCCCTGACTCTCACCTCAGAGACTCCTAGTCAACACTCAACACAGCCAGCTGCAACCTACCTGACGACCTACAGTGCCTTGCAAAAGTATTAATCCCCCTTGGCATATTTCCTATTTTGTTGCATTACAACCTGTTATTTAAATGGATTTTAATTTGGATTTCATGTAATGGACATACACAAAATAGTCCAAATTGGTGAAGTGAAATTAAAAAATAAAAATTACGGAAAAGTGGTGCGTGCGTGCATATGTATTCACCCCCTTTGCTATGAAGCCCCTAAATAAGATCTGGTGCAACCAATTACCTTCAGAAGTCACATAATTAGTTAAATAAAGTCCACCTGTGTGCAATCTAAGTGTCACATGATCTCAGTATACAGTGAGGGAAAAAAGTATTTGATCCCCTGCTGATTTCGTACGTTTGCCCACTGACAAAGAAATGATCAGTCTATAATTTTAATGGTAGGTTTAATTGAACAGTGAGAGACAGAATAACAACAAAAAAATCCAGAAAAACGCATGTCAAAACTGTTATAAATTGATTGGCCTAGTCAAAGCCCAGACCTCAATCCAATTGAAAATCTGTGGTATGACTTAAAGATTGCTGTACACCAGCGGAACGCATCCAACTTGAAGGAGCTGGAGCAGTTTTGCCTTGAAGAATGGGCAAAAATCCCAGTGGCTAGATGTGCCAAGCTTATAGAGACATACCCCAAGAGACTTGAAGCTGTAATTGCTGCAAAAGTTGGCTCTACAAAGTATTGACTTTGGGGGGGGGGGGGGGGGGTGAATAGTTATGCACGCTCAAGTTCAATTTTGTTTGTTTGTTTCACAATAACATTTATTTTGCATCTTCAAAGTGGTAGGCATGTTGTGTAAATCAAATGATACAAACCCCCCCCCAAAAATCAATTTTAATTCCAGGTTGTAAGGCAACAAAATAGGAAAAATGCCAAGGGGGGGGGGGGGTGAATACTTTCTCAAGCCACTGTATATGAGCATTCCTGACTCACATTATATAACTGGAGCTAGCTAGTTGTATCGTCCCGTGAAGACCAACTCGTGTTGTCGTATACCGACACTGCTTCTCACTCTCCCTGGGCTCTACTGAGAGGGGGGGGAGGGGGAAGCCTCCTCCTCCCCGTCCCTCAAGTCTACAGTTATCTTATATACCATGGACATCCACTGGTCTCCACTTAGAATAATGAGCTAGTCTAAATGGGAGTAATGATGGTAGCCAGTCAACACGGACGGTCCAAACAACATCCAGCCAGGAAGAGATTGAGGCTGCAGCCCCAACAACTAAGTGAGATGTTGGCTAGCCCTAATGAATAAGAATGACCCAGTCAAATAGAGACCGCAGCATCCTGGAGTGACAGAGCCAAACAACACCACTGTGTGTGCAGTAAGAAGTAATAGGGGTTATGTAAGTCTGCCACTCGGCCAAGGTGTCCATTAAGTCTTCATTATGCCATTATTGAGTGGAAAGGAGAGACTGCCCATGCATAATCTATCAGGCCCTCACACCTCCTCCCCTCAGGACTGGTTATAAAATGTGACGCTTACAGGAGCCCATTGACAAGCGCCGCGGGGCCGTTCACAGGGCATATTTTACATCGCCTTGAACGAGGGAGGAGAGGAAAGAAGGAACGTGAGATCGATATCTGTATGGGGATGGAGCAATAGACTGCTGCTGGCTGCACTATGCTCAAAGAAGTGGGAGAAGAGAGGACGGCTGTTTGACCAGAACACGAGCAGGGTGCTGATTGCTGAAACAGGACAAGGGGGGATTCTGTACTGTAAGACAACAGTGAGGGTAAGGGGAAATGCTGTACTATAACATTTACTTTTAACATTTAAGTCATTTAGCAGGTGCACTTTACCAGAGTGACTTACAGTAGTGAGTACATTTTCATACTGGTCCCCCGTGGGAATTGTACCCACCACACTGGCGTTACAAGCGCCATGCTCTACCAACTGAGCTACATGGGACCACTGTAAGACTGGAAAAGGTAGTACTATATACAGTACCAGTCAAAAGTTGACACCTACTCATTCAAGGGTTTTTCTTTATTTTTCCTAAAAACAAAAATACATTGTAGAATAATAGTGAAGACATCAAAACTATGAAATCACACATGGAATCATGCAGTAACCAAAAAAGTATTAAACAAAATCAAAATATATTTGAGATTCTTCAAATAGCCACCTTTTGCCTTGATGACAGCTTTGCACACTCTTGGCATTCTCTCACCCAGCTTCACCTGGAATGCTTTTCCAACAGTCTTGAAGGAGTTCCCACATATGATGAGCACTTGTTGGCTGCTTTTCCTTCACTCTGCCATCTGACTCATCTCAAACCACCTCAATTTGGTTGAGGTCAGGGGATTGTGGAGGCCAGGTCATCTGATGCAGCACTCCATCACTCTCCTTCTTGGTAAATAGCCCTTACACAGCATAGAGGTGTGTTGGGTCATTGTCCTGTTGAAAAACAATTGATAGTCCCACTAAGCCCAAACCAGATGGGATGGTGTATCGCTGCAGAATGCTGTGGTAGCCATGCTGGTTAAGTGTGCCTTGAATTCTAAATAAATCACAGACAGTGTCACCAGCAAAGCACCCCCACACCATAACACCTCCTCTTCCATGCTTTACGGTGGGAACTACACATGCGGAGATCATCAGTTCACCCACACCAAGTCTCACAAAGACACAGCGGTTTGAAACAATAAGGACACATTTCCACCGGTCTAATGTCCATTGCTCGTGTTTCTTGGCCCAAGCAGGTCTCTTCTTCTTATTGGTATCCTTTAGTAGTGGTTTCTTTGCAGCAATTCGACCATGAAGGCCTGATTCACACAGTCCCCTCTGAACAGTTGACGTTGAGATGTGTCTGTGACTTGAACTCTGTGAAGCATTTATTTGGGCTGCAATTTCTGAGGCTGGTAACGCTAATGAACTTATCCTCAGCAGCAGAGGTAACTCTGGGTCTTCCATTCCTGTGGTGGTCCACATGAGAGCCAGTTTCATCATAGCGCTTGATGGTTTTTGTGACTGCACTTGAAGAAACGTTCAAAAGTTATTTGCTTATTTGAGCTGTTCTTGCCATAATATGGACTTGGTCTTTTACCAAATAGGGCTATCTTCTGTATACCCCCCTACCTTGTCACAACACAACTGATTGGCTCAAACGCATTAAGAAGGAAATAAATTCCACAAATTAACTTTTAAGAAGGCACACCTGTTAATTGAAATGCATTCCAGGTGACTACCTCATGAAGGTGGTTGAGAGAATGCCAGGTGTGTGCAAAGCTGTCATCAAGGTAAAGGGTGGCTATTTGAATAATCTCAAATATAACATATTTTGATTTGTTTAACACTTTTTTGGTTATTACATGATTCCATATGTGTTATTTAATAGTTATGATGTCTTCACTATTATTCTACAATGTAAAATGTTTAAAAAATAAATAAAAACCCTTGAATGAGTAGGTGTGTCCAAACTTGACTGGTAGTGTATATACACACACAGTTGTTCACAACAGCAACAACCCACTTCTGGCATCTATTGCCGAGCATATGAAAAAAGTATCTTGGCTAGTTAGTCCCAAAAGTGAAACATGGGGAGAGACGCTTAAGAGTATCGTTGAACCCTCCGACACAGTCCGAGCATTTCTTAACCCTTCTCCCCATCCTCCTCCCTCCTAGCTAGCAGCTTGCCGATAGTGGTGCTCAGGGGGCTACATTTAGACAGGGAGGAAATGGTAGTCTGCACAATTCATTTCCTGTTACCCAGCCCACCCTTCATCCAAGTGATAAATCCATTACGACACATTCTTCACTCTGCGGTGCCCATACACAATCACTCTCCCTGGCTTGCCTAGCACACAGTGTAGACTGGGGCCTGATCAGGAGGATGTAACGTTACAGAACGGTTTTCTGTAGATAGAAACACATGACGAAGAACAGATGATTGTCAGCATAGGGAATCGTGTCAGCTCTACTCATTCTATTTCTATCTGCAATGTTTCACAGAACGTTCAGAACGTTTCACATCACTGAATACACCCCAGGTCTAATGCAGCTAGAAGGCTAAATAAGGCTAGCCTGAATATCATACTCCTGACCCAATGGCCGTGGTCTACAGTCCACTGTTAATAGTGGGAGCTGTTTAGGGAGATAGGGAGGGCTTCTCAGTGTTGATTCATAATTAACAAGCCTCGTGTTCTTCTGTAGCCGTCTCTGGCCTGTAGTGAAGTCAGCAACTCTTCCCCCTCCCCCAGCATGCCGTCTGGTTAGGGTCAAACACAGGCCTTCGATAATGCAGGAACCACCAGGGGGTGGTCACAGGTCAGGGGCACACTTCGAAGATGATCAAGTATTTTGACCAGAATTAATACTTGAGATCATGAATCATACATTATTCTGGTAGTAGTGGACTACCGATGCAGTATCCGATTACTCTGTATGTTTCTTAAAGCTGAATAAACGAGCGGACATGAATCAATGAGTAGACATTCAAGCGCTGGCCTGCGGTTGCTCTTGATGTGTAATAACAGTGTGGGTAAAGAGAAAGCCAGAGAGAAAGTGCTTCAGAGCTCCAGTCCTGCTGGTGATGCTGGTGCTTCTGGCTGAAATGAGCCATCGGGCTGCTGTGGCGTGGAGCACCAACTCATACCTCCTCGCACTCCGCGTTGGGCCTAATCCTGGCTGGCGGCGACCCAGGCCTGCTTTCGCCTGATGACAGACCCCACCTTCTTATATCTGCCTGAGGTGGTTTCAATTGCTGACGCACGGTGCCGAGACTGTCCCCTCCTTATGAGGTGATCTGGTTACATCCATTTGATATCTTGGTCTCTGCATGCATCGTGACTGTATCCCCTCCCTATGATGTGTCCCCTCAAATCAAATTTTATTTGTCACAAATGCCAAATACAACAGGCGTAGACCTTACCGTAAAATCTTTCCTTACAACCCCTTAACAAACAATGCAGTTAAGAAAATATTTCCTAAATAAACTAAAAAACTAAATAAAAACTAATAAAACAACAATAATGAGGCTATATACAGTGAGGGAAAAAATAATTTGATCCCCTGCTGATTTTGTACGTTTGCCCACTGACAAAGAAATGATCAGTCTATAATTTTAAATGGTAGGTTTATTTGAACAGTGAGAGACAGAATAACAAAGAAGATCCAGAAAAACGCATGTCAAAAATGTTATAAATTGATTTGCAGTTTAATGAGGGAAATAAGTATTTGACCCCCTCGCAATCAGAAAGATTTCTGGCTCCAAGGTGTCTTTTATACAGGTAACGAGCTGAGATTAGGAGCACACTCTTAAAGGAAGTGCTCTTAATCTCAGCTTGTTACCTGTATAAAAGACACCTGTCCACAGAAGCAATCAATCAGATTCCAAACTCTCCACCATGGGCCAAGACCAAAGAGCTCTCCAAGGATGTCAGGGACAAGATTGTAGACCTACACAAGGCTGGAATGGGCTACAAGACCATCGCCAAGCAGCTTGGTGAGAAGGTGAAAACAGTTGGTGCGATTATTAGCAAATGGAAGAAACACAAAAGAACTGTCAATCTCCCTCGGCCTGGGGCTCCATGCAAGATCTCACCTCGTGGAGTTGCAATGATCATGAGAACGGTGAGGAATCAGCCCAGAACTACACAGGAGGATCTTGTCAATGATCTCAAGGCAGCTGGGACCATAGTCACCAAGTAAACAATTGTGTTTGGAGGAGGAGGAATGCTGCCTATGACCCCAAGAACACCATCCCCACCGTCAAACATGGAGGTGGAAACATTATGCTTTGGGGGTGTTTTTCTGCTAAGGGGACAGGACAACTTCACCGCATCAAAGGGACGATGGACGGGGCCATGTACCGTCAAATCTTGGGTGAGAACCTCCTTCCCTCAGCCAGGGCATTGAAAATGGGTCGTGGATGGGTATTCCAGCATGACAATGACCCAAAAATGACAATGACCCAACCAACACCTGCATATGTGAAACGCTGGTAGAAATGAGGTAAAACGGATGCAAGTTTGCCTGCATTAAGGTCCCCGGCCACTAGGAGCGCCGCTTATGGATGAGCATTTTCTTGTTTGCTTATGGCCTTATACAGCTCATTGAGTGCGGTCTTAGTGCCAGTGTCAGTTTGTGGTGGTAAATAAACGGCTATGAAAAATATAGATACATTTTCTTGGTAGATAGTGTGGTCTACAGCTTATCATGAGGTATGCTTTCGTTTACCCTACCTCATTTAGCCTGGCTGGGAGAACACCGATGCTTACTCACTGGAAATATTAGCCTGTTGGTTTCCATTCTCTCACACACCGTCAGAAACAAGAAAACACAAACTCAATCCATCCACACACGTTTTATGAAAGCAGTTTGACATGTCGGAGCTCCCCAGATACAGAGACCAGGGACACAAGAAAAGCACAATCACAGGAGGTAACGAAATAAATGTTCATATTGTGCTTCTACCCTTTGTGCTGTGCAGCTTCGAGTGAGGGAGCTCAGTTGGTAGAGCATGGCGCTTGCAACGCCAGGGTTGTGGGTTCGATTCCCATGGGGGGCCAGTATGAGAAATGTATGCACTCACTAACTGTAAGTCGCTCTGGATAAGAGCGTCTGCTAAATGACTAAAATGTAAAAAATGGGAGAGGGGGTTACATCCATTTCATAGCAGTTTGGCACGTTTTCAGAGGGAGGTAGGGAGAGAGAGAAAGAGAGGGAGAGAGCGGCAGAGAGGGAAAGTGATATGAGACTCCACAGGGCTTACTATTAGAGAACTGAGACATCTGTAATTTCTATGTGGCTGCACCACAGGTACCTCACTGAGCTGGCATACCACGATAACAGATAGCAGCTGGGAAAGCGTGAGCTGAATGAAAACTAATACCACACACAGTGAGTGAGTGAGTGACTCTACTCCACAAGGCAGTGCCCAATCATATTCTGTATGTACACAGTTCTGTCTGAAACAAATATGGCCTAAATCACTGCTATGACTTGACTGTGATAGTAGTGACTGTGTACTATGAGTAAGTTTTTAAATAATTTGACAAAGATCACCTATCAAAGCATAGATAATCTATCTGCTCTTATGAATCCAAAATGGCAGCATTACAGGACTGTAAAAGCAGCTCCTTGGTGTCCAGGAAAAGAGTTGGCACCGCACCACCACTCCCCTCACTACAGCAGTTGGTGAATGCCAGGACAGAGGAGGTGTCACATTCAGCCACTGGATCATCATCAACTCAGTGTTTTCCAGAGCTGAGCGAGGTGGGTGTGTATATAGAGCTGGGGCTAGCAAGTGGGAGGGTTACAAATAAACAACAGCAGTGTTGTGTGATGATGTCTGGGAACATTCCAGCTCCCTCCACACAGAACAGAACAGAGGGTTCGGGCAGGCATGGCCAGATAGTTACTGAACATTGAGCCTTTATTGTAGTCCTTTGTCATACAGGAGTTACCTCATCAGCAGTTACACGTCACACAGAACTTCAACACAGCAATAGCACTGACCAGTGTAAAGACAGCTCTGCGCACGCACGCAAGTGTGGCATTACCTTTTCTAACAGGATCTTGACGCAGGAGAGGTGACCTTCGTATGTGGCAGAGAGCAGCGGAGTGATACCATGTTTGTCTGGGGCCTGTGGGAGACCAAAGAAAGAGAGTGAACAAAAGGAGAGAGCGGGTTTGTGCGTGGACAGGTGTCATACATCAGCGGACCAAAGGGTCGTCCCTGCCTCCAACACAAGGGCACATCACGTCACTCATTATCAGAGGAAATAACTCAGAGGGAGCACTTTTATTTCTCTCCTTATCGTGTCAATGAATTACTGAGAGGAAAATCTACTCTGCCACTGTATTTATCTCCCCTGTTTCAGGAGCCCTGGCTAGGGCCCCTTATCTGAAGGGACTGGGAGGGAGACAGGGACTCTTGTTAGTGATACCAGACTAGAGAGAAAGCAAAATGGTGAAGTTGGAGTGAATGAGAAGTGTGGTGGTGTTCAGACCATGAGGCGGATAATGGAGGTTGGGAGAGGACATGGCTCTACAGACTGTGTGCAGTGAGAGTTAGGCCTAGTTAACAAGCTCTCCAAATTCACACAGGTACATTAAGGTCAGAACTTCCTGTTCTAGCAAGTATCGCCTGAACGGTCAACACGGGTCTGAGTGAAACTAACTATAACGTCTTGGGTCAGTGAGAGGCCAGTGACACCCATAAGCACGTTCAGGCTTGTGTGGCAATATTGAGGGTCTGAGGGGATTGAGACCAAAGTACAGCTTCGAATAAGGTTAAACATCTCTAATATTATTATTAAGAACAGTTGCACACTGAGGCTACCTAAAAAGATACAAGAACAAAACGGTACAATACAATCTTCTTCCCTAACTTGTAAATGCCACAACCATCACTACTCTACTCCATTGTAAAAGCAGATCGATTCCCTCCACTGCAGTGTGGTGTGGTAATGGGTTGAGGCTCGGGAGCATTCTGACAGAGTATGTGGTCTGGCCAGTTAGACTGTGCTGCTCTCTGCACACTGAGGGAATAGATTTGGAGATGGCTTCAGGAGAATGACAGGTCCTTCATAACGGAGGAATCCCATTGGTCCAAACATAGACCTGCACCACTCTCCACGTCTGAACAACACTAGCTGAGTCTACAGTAGTTAAGCCATGTCAGTCTCAGTCGTTACTACAGTATGTGATTGACTATAGTAGAAGCATTGTATGAGTGGAATCAGAATAAGGGAGTGTTGTTCTCTCTGGTACCATTAGGTCTATTCAATAAGCAAATTAATGCAAACACAGAAGGGAAAATGCATCATTCCTTCCTTCTCATCCTTGGTCATCAGTAATAACTGATCTGTCTAACGTGAGCAGATAGGTGAAAGTGAGGCCTACCACCATAGCCTTCTTCCATATCAGTACCAGATATCAGTAATAATCAAATGAAGACAGGAAGGACTGATATTAGAATACTGCTGTTAAATACTAACTGTATAACAGCAGTAGGCCTATATTAACAGCAGTATTCTAATAACTGTGTAACAGCAGTAGGCCTATATTAACAGCAGTATTCTAATAACTGTGTAACAGCAGTAGGCCTATATTAACAGCAGTATTCTAATAACTGTGTAACAGCAGTAGGCCTATATTAACAGCAGTATTCTAATAACTGTAACAGCAGTAGGCCTATATTGATAGCAGTATTCTAATAACTGTGTAACAGCAGTAGGCCTATATTAACAGCAGTATTCTAATAACTGTGTAACAGCAGTAGGCCTATATTAACAGCAGTATTCTAATAACTGTGTAACAGCAGTAGGCCTATATTAACAGCAGTATTCTAATAACTGTGTAACAGCAGTAGGCCTATATTAACAGCAGTATTCTAATAACTGTGTAACAGCAGTAGGCCTATATTAACAGCAGTATTCTAATAACTGTGTAACAGCAGTAGGCCTATATTGATAGCAGTATTCCCACTAGCAGCTCTTACATTGACATCTGCTCCCTTGGAGAGGAGGAACTCCAGCATCTCAGCCTGGCCACAGTCAGCAGCGTAGTGCAGGGGCTTCCTGCCTCCCTCCAGGGTTCTGTTTACATCCTCATCCTAAAAACACAAGGTTAAGATACCATAATCAGCTACACAACTTCCCCTCCTGTATCAAGACCTGGTCACCAGCTTGCTAAAAAAAGGAACAAACACTTATTTTACACAGTTAATGCAATCGCATATAATGGAAATCCCCCTCCTCTTAGTTCAAAACACACACAGAGACCGTCACACATTCACACCACACAAGACGCCTCCTTCCCAGTCTCCCTGCTGTGGTATTGTGAGGACTCAAACTGTCAAGCCTGCAGCCGAGAGGAAAGACAGCCTCTGTAGCCCATTGTGTGGAGCGGTGGGGTAGTCCTGAAGAAACAAAACTCATTACAGAGACCGGTCACTCAGACCGGGCAGCGTTGTCAGTGCCATGTCATACCATAGCACCTTTCTTTTTAGCTGGCTATGTGGCCTGAGGAAAGAGAGAACTGAAATGTATTCACCTGCTAAGCATCCTGCTATGCAGCAGAAACCCACCCTGTTAGCTTTGAATGACTTTCTATGGTACCTGGCTAGCTACAGGACAAAGAGGGGGAATACAGAAATTGATTCTCAGACAGTAGCTCTATAGTTCACCTATACATTAGCTAGGACCTACGCTGTACCCATGAACATGAAGCAGAACCTACTCTGAGCTTGTGTGTGACAGAGACATCTCTTATTACAGGAAGCAAGAGTGTGATGGAGTGACACTGGAGCTGGGGTTGACAGAGGACATGGCTATCCTTCGTCTCGGAGTTGGTCACCAGCAGATCTAATAAGACTCAGATTTTTCACTTTAAAATGTATGCCAAACAAACATTGATTTCAAAGTTGAACAAAATCATACAGCTCTATGCACAATGACTACTTTGAACAATTTACACAGTGAATATAATAAATTTAAAAAAAAAATGTTTTTGCATAGTTCTTCCGGTAAATGTGTTTTTATAAAATGTTCAGTGGAAATAGTTAAAAAAGCAGGCAAGTCCTTGTGCATAGAGTTGAATGGTTTGTTAAACTTTGAAATTAATGTTTTTTGTTTGGTACACATTTTAGTGAAAAATCGGACCCTCTGCATAATTCCATTACTGCGGAACTGCCCTAAGGCAACAAGCCTATCAGGGGATGAGTCCGGGTCTGGGCTAGTCTTTAGCTGTGCCGGCTGGGCGTGATAATCAATCTGGCTCAGAAAAGGTCACAGCCAGGCTTTGGGTAATGCTACCACCACTCACCTGCTCTCAAAAGCTTAGGCTAGACAGCACAGTGATCCAGCCCTTGCTGCAATTTATTGGATTCCCGAAGCTTGATAGGTCTCCATAGCTCTGGTAAAAAGGTATCTTATGTCCATCCATGTGTTGTAATCACAGTTTACACGGCCCTCTACTCTCCTGTGAGTTAGGCTAATGTAGCCTGGTGAGAAGGGTTCCTATTGGACAAACTGAGACAGCAGTTGCAGACACTAGTTGCCCTTCCTGCAGTTCAAATATCAATACATTTGAATGACATAAGCATAACTGCTTTCCCCGACAGTGATATGTGTGGTCAAACTGCTCTCGTCACTAGCTGTATGAATGACTATATATGCACCAATCACCCACAGAGCCCCACCGGTCCGCCGCTGGCATGCTCACCTGTATCACTATTCCCCTGAAGGTCAAGGAAAACACAGTAGGAAATAGATTCCACTCCTTCAATTTACACCCAAACCAACTGAATCCATTAGGCATGATGGAATCTCATCCCCGTTCTAATAGTTTTCAAATATTACCTCCAGGAGCTGGATGATATGGGGCCAATTTAAATGGTTTCATTAGGGTTGAGGGTTAAGGGAAACCACAGTGGATCGCAGTCTGTAATATCCACATGTGCAGTATGAAGTGTCTAGGAGCTGCCTGCATTTGAAAATCTAAATTAACGAATGCTTTAGCTACTGGCGGAAAAACCCATCTCCCCAATTGAATGGCCCAGATCTGAAACATTTCCATCCTATTGCAATTTCATTGTAATGTGGGATTATTGGACTGGGTTTACACAGGCAGCCCAATTCTGATCTTTTGGTCAATTACTGGCAAAACATCTGATCTGATTGGTCAAAAGACAAATTAGCGGCAAAAGATCAGAAGAATTGGGTTGCCTGTGTAAACGCAGCCTTGGAGATCGATATGAGTAATGCAGCACCTCAGTGCATTAGTAATGTTACTGCTTGCCAAAATCAGTACATTTTTGGAACTAGCCGTAACACCTCTGACTTTGATTAGACTCAAATTACCAAAATCTGAAAGGAAAGCCTAAATACTGACCACCCTAATGGTTAGGGCTAGGCTATTTCACAGAAGTTAGCTAATCAACTGGTAGGTCTATAAAGAATAGATTGTCTAGCTCCTAGCCTACTGTCGAAACAAAATGCATAAAAGACATGTTGCTTTCACACAGGAGCTCTGCAGGCCTAACGATTCATCAGGGTGGTAAGGCTTTGAACAAGAGTTAGCCTCCTGAGTTATTTTAAGGTGTTCAACCTACACCAGACTGGCTAAACCTCAAACCAAAGCTGTGTTTCAGTATAATTTCCCCTTACTTTACAAATAGATCCAATGCTTAGATAACTTGCTGATGTACTGTGCATTCGGGAAGTATTCAGACCCCTTCCCTTTTTCCACATGTTGTTTAGTTACAGCCTTATTCTAAAATGGATTACATTAATTTTGTATCAATCTACACACAATACCCCATAATGACAAAGCGAAAACAGGGTTAGAAATGTTTGCAAATGTATTAAAAATAGAAACACCACAGTGCACCCTGTTTCTATTGATTGGACATGATTTGGAAAGGCACATACACCTGTCTATATACAGTGCCTTGCAAAAGTATTCATCCCCCTTGGCATTTTTCCTATTTTGTTGCATTACAACCTGTAATTTAAATTGATTTTTATTTGGATTTAATGTAATGGACATACACAAAATAGTCCAAATTGGTTTAGTAAAAAAAAAAAAAGTCTTTCAAAAAAATTATACAAAATAAAACAGGAAACGCGGTGCGTGCATATGTATTCACCCCCCTTTGCTATGAAGCCCCTAAATAAGACCTGGTGCAACCAATTACCTTCAGAAGTCACATAATTAGTTAAATAAAGTCCACCTATGTGCAATCTAAGTGTCACATGATCTCAGTATATATACACCTGTTCTGAAAGGCCCCAGAGTCTGCAACACCACTAAGCAAGGGGCACCACCAAGCAAGCGGCACCATGAAGACCAACGAGCTCTCCAAACAGGTCAGGGACAAAGTTGTGGAGAAGTACAGATCAGGGTTGGGTTATAAAAAAATTACCTAAACTTAACATTCCACGGAGCACCATTAAATCCATTATTAAAAAATGGAAAGAATATGGCACCACAACAAACCTGCCAAGAGAGGGCTGCCCACCAACCAGGCAAGGGGGGCATTAATCAGAGAGGCAACAAAGAGACCAAAGATAACCCTGAAGGAACTGCAAAGCTCCACAGCGGAGATTGGAGTATCTGTCCATACGACCACTTTAAGCCGTGCACTCCACAGAGCTGGGCTTTACGGATGAGTGGCCAGAAAAAAGCCATTGCTTAAAGAAAAAAATAAGCAAACACGTTTGGTGTTCGCCAAAAGCCATGTGGGAGACTCCCCAAACATATGGAAGAAGGTAGAGACTAAAATTGAGCTTTTTGGCCATCAAGGAAAATGCTATGTCTGGCGCAAACCCAACACCTCTCATCACCCCGAGAACACCATTCCCACAGTGAAGCATGGTGGTGGCAAGCATCATGCTGTGGGGATGTTTTTCCATCGGCAGGGACTGGGAAACTGGTCAGAATTGAAGGAATGATGGATGGCGCTATATACAGGGAAATTCTTGAGTGTTTCTATCTTCCAGAGATTTGACACTGGGACGGAGGTTCACCTTCCAGCAGGATAATGACCCTAAGCATACTGCTAAAGCAACACTTGAGTGGTTTAAGGGGAAACATTTAAATGTTTTTTAAATGGCCTAGTCAAAGCCCAGACCTCAATCCAATTGAGAATGTGGTATGACTTAAAGATTGCTGTACACCAGCAGAACACATCCAACTTGAAGGAGCTGGAGCAGTTTTGCCTTGAAGAATGGGCAAAAATCCCAGTGGCTTATAGAGCCATACCCCAAGAGACTTGCAGCTGTAATTGCTGCAAAAGGTGGCTCTACAAAGTATTGACTTTGGGGGAGGGGGAGAATAGTTATGCACACTCAAGTTCTGTTTTTTTGTCTTATTTGTTTCACAACAAAAATGATTTTGCATCTTCAAAGTGGTAGGCATGTTGTGTAAATCAAAATGATACAACCCCCCCCAAAAAATCAATTTTAATTCCAGGTTTTAAGGCAACAAAATAGGAAAAATGGTAAGGGGGGTGAATACTTTAGCAAGCCACCGTATAAAGCTCCCACAGTTGACAGTGCATGTCAGAGCATAAACCAAGCCATGAGGTCGAAGGAATGGTCCGTAGAGCTCTGAGACAGGTTTTTGTTGAGGCACAGATCTGGGGAAGAGCTCCAGAGTTCCTCTGTGGAGATGGGAGAACCTTCCAGAAGGACAACCATCTCTGCAGCACTCCACCAATCAGGCCTTTATAGTAGTGTGGCCAGACGGAAGCCATTCCTCAGTAAAAGGAACAAAAGCCCTAATGGACTCTCAGACCGAAACCAAGATTGAACTCTTTGGCCTGAATGCCAAGCGTCACGTCTGAAGGAAACCTGGTACCATCCCTACGGTGAAGCATAGTGGTGCAAGCATTTTTCAGTGGCAGGGACTGGGAGACTAGTCAGATGAAAGGAGCAAGATCCTTGAAGAAAACCTGCTCCAGAGTCCTCAGGACCTCAGACTGGGGCGAAGGTTCACTTTCCAACAGGACAACGACCCTAAGCACACGGGAAAAGTCTATGAATGTCCTTGAGTGGCCTATCCAGAGCTCGGACTTGAACCTGATCGAACATCTCTGGAGATGTAATCGCTGCCAAAGGTGCTTCAACAAAGTACCGAGTAAAGGGTCTGAATACTTATGTAAATGAGATATTTTTTCTTTTTCGGAAATGTCTAAAATCCAGTTTTTGCTTTGTCATTATGGAGTATTGTGTGTAGATTGCTGAGAAAAAAATGTGTAATCAATTTTCGAATAAGGCTGTAACGTAACAATGTGGAAAAAGTCAAGGGGTCTGAATACTAACTGAATGCAGTGTACGTACCTGGAATGTAGGCCTACAGAGAATGCAACATTTGTACCAAAATATGTTAACGTGACCAGTTCCCAGACCAATAGCTAATGTGTCACTGCTCTAAAAATGGCATAGGTGTGGCTTGAAAATGTGTGAGTCTCAGTCTGGAGGCTGAATGATAACAGAACCATTCCAACAGTTTCCCTGAACATCCTCATTCAAAGCAGAGAGCAAACAAGTAGTACGATTAGGTCTATTTCATGTTTTCAACAGCATGAAGTTAGCAAGCCGTCTACCTAACGTTAGCTAGCTAGCCATCTAGATAGATCTGCCTTGCAACAAAGTTCTGAGACACCCGCACACTTTACACTAGCTAGCTAGCTGTCACAACACGGGCCTGTGGATTTGGCTATAACTAGTTACAGACTGCTTGCTAAAACCAACCATGACTAATTCTCAAGCAGGAGCCAACTATCTAGCTAAATAAGTAGCTAGTAGGTACTTTACCATATATATGCTTGTCTGCAGAAATATAGTCATTCATTAGGCAATAGCACAGTGATTGAATCAGATTACAACAAGTTATTGCACAGTGGGGATGCAACGTAGCTAGTTAGCCATTTCTGTGTAGTATGGTAACGTTAGTTTACTAGCGCTAGCTATCCAACAATCTACCCAATCTAGCGATTGTTTTACAAACGTTTGTAAAAAGCAAACCTTCTAGCTAGCTAACTAGAGTGAGTTGTGATAGTTAGGTGAACGGATAGTTAGCTAATGTGTGCATGCGATGCTAGCTATGAAAGTTAGCTACCTAGCTAGCTAACCTTGCAACGCCATGGCTAGCTAACGTTTGCTAGCTATACAGACAAAACATAGCTAGCTAATGTTAGATAGCTAGCGCACTTAGCTGGCTGATTTGCGAGTAAGTTAGCTACAGTATATCGTACCTTCATTAGGGTCTTAACCTCGTCCAGGTCTCCATTTTTCAAGGCCCACATCAATTCTTTATCCCCCATTTTCTTGTGTTCAACAGTTCACTGCGGCTTCCCTGTTGAAAAGGGCAGCTGTCAAGCAATGCTAACGTTAGCTGGTTGGATATCAAACTTCTCTCAAGGCAAGCAATGCTTCACAGATCTCTCCGTGGTCAAAGGAAAGGCGGCTATAAAATTTGCAGTGTTACAGGAATTAAATAATTTGCTAAATCGAACACCTGGTACTTCTAGAGTGCAGGCAATTGTTAAAAAATAAAGTTTCAAAGAAAGGACAGCAGAGGAGGGCTCCGCCTTTCTCTCATGAATCGTTTCCGATGCCGCATACCCGGAAGTTAACCTTTCCTTCAGTCGGCTTGCCCGAAAATGCGGTTTCCACTAGATATCAGAGCCACAAAGTCAAACTTGGCTAGATCTGAACAATCACCTTTTTTACATTTAAGTTTAGGGTTAGGCATTATGTTCGCAGTGTGGTTAAGGTTAGGTTCAAGGTTAGGTTTAAAATCAAATTTTAAGAAGATAAATTGTAGAAATGGGCGGGGTTTACGACTTATTGGCTGTGGTAATTAGTGACGACCCGGAGAACGCAGATCTTACATTCACATTACATTTACGTCAAGAGCGTCTGCTAAATGACGGGGGGGGGTAGAAGGTTTACTTTTTCCTATCCCAGGTATTCCTTAAAGAGGTGGGGTTTCAAGTGTCTCCGGAAGGTGGTGAGTGACTCCGCCGTCCTGGCGTCGTGAGGGAGCTTGTTCCACCATTGGGGTGCCAGAGCAGCGAACAGTTTTGACTGGGCTGAGCGGGAACTGTGCTTCCGCAGAGGTAGGGGGTCCAGCAGGCCAGAGGTGGATGAATGCAATGCCCTCGTTTGGGTGTAGGGACTGATCAGAGCCTGAAGGTACGGAGGTGCCGTTCCCCTCACAGCTCCGTAGGCAAGCACCATGGTCTTGTAGCAGATGCGAGCTTCAACTGGAAGCCAGTGGAGTGTGCGGAGGAGCGGGGTGACGTGAGAGAACTTGGGAAGTTTGAACACCAGACGGGCTGCGGCATTCTGGATGAGTTGTAGGGGTTTAATGGCACAGGCAGGGAGCCCAGCCAACAAGTTGTGTGTCGTCTGCGTAGCGGACGAGATGCTTTTTTGAGTATTGCGGCATTTCTCAGTTCGGAATATGAATTCCACATTTGTGACCCCAAAAGATATATGGAAATGTGAACGGGAAAAAGAAAATTTGCAACACCAACTAACCCTGCCCTTATAAAATCAAAACACCCCCTTATCCCTCAACTTTTCTCTAACCGTTCCTACTCCTGACCACTAGCTTGGGAGGACAGGACTCCTTCTTACAACATCTCCTGTAACTTTTCTGCAGTAAAATCTTTCACTCCCAATAACTTCCTAGCTAGCAATGAGGAATCGGCCCAGAAGAGGCCCTCTTCCAGGGGGCCGGAACTGATTGAAGCGGCCCGGAATCGGGTGTCGGACTCGGCCCGGAATCAAAATGAATGACTGCCCAGAATCGGCCCAAGTACATCAGCCATTTCGGTGTACCGGAATTCAGCCGACTTCTTACCAGAATCCCCCCAGAAGCGGGCCGATGCTAATTTAAATGTATACAACATTTTATTCATGCATATTATACCCATCCACAAAGTTTTATTTTTTTATCCCCTTTTCATCATATTCATTTGGTAGTTACAGTCTTGTCCCATCACTGCAACTCCCGTACAGCCTCGGGAGGTGAAGTCTGGCCTCAGAAGGCGAAGGCTGGCTGCAACACAGACAGGTATCGAACCAGCATCTGTAGCAACGCAGCTTCCACTGCGATGCAATGTCTTAGACCGCTGCGCCACTCGGGAGGCCCCATCCACAAATGTTTAATGCTGATCAATTGCCTTGCACAAAGTATCAAAATACTGAAATACTACTTAAAAAGGAAAGACTCTTAAATAATTTAATTTAAATGTTTATTTTCTTTTTTGATCACAGAAACAATGACAAAATATGGAAAAATAAATAAATGTTAATTATATAAAGCAGCCCATGTAATCATCTGCCAGAGTATCCACAATCGGCCCGAGCCCCAAGTAATACATTTGGGCCTGATAACTCACACCGGAATTGGCCCAAGCTCAATCCCCGCATCCTAGCCATAAGTAATACTGCCGAAGGTGGCCCAGACTCGGATCACATGATGTCGGCCGAGTCTGACTCTCAGCCGAGTGCCCCGACTCTCAGCCGGAATCGGCCCAGATCCACTGTGCTTGCTGGGTTTTCTGCTACTACTTTTATCTTCTGCGACTTCCGTTCCTTTACATCTGTGCTGTACAATTAATGACCATAGCAATGAACGCCAAGAAACCAACCTCGCTAAAGCACAAACTGTTCGGGTCACTCATTCCTGCCCTACTACTTACTGGTATTCTCTCATGATCCCTTACTTTTTGCCCATCATCCTCTACTTTCCTCACTGCCTCAGCATATGTCACTTTCTGCACTGCTCAAGCCTTGGGAACCTCAACCTTTCTCACTCGCACATGATCCCCAGCAACATGGACTCCCCCACAATTGCAACATGCTACTTTTTCCTCAGAAACTACACACTCCTTTGTCCCATGCCCTCCTGCACACTTCCCACACCTCGGAATGTCCCTCCTACACACTGCTACAACATGACCATAACCTTGGCACCCACAAATGCTCTCACGGGATAACTAACATATCCTAGCATGACTTTATCAGGCAAACACTCAATATCAAAACTCAAAAGGATAGACATGGTCTCTTCAGTATCACGCTCGCCATCGGATCTGCATCTTACCAAATGCAGGTTCTTCCTCTTCACTTTTGTCAGATTCGATTTCTGAACTTCCACTATCCGACTCCATCTCAGGGTTTTCAGGAGAGGAACATGTGACTAAAATTCCATGGTATACTATTTTATTCTATACTGGTGAAGTGTCAGAGATTTACATTTTAGTCATTTAGCAGACGCTCTTATCCAGAGCGACTTACAGTTAGTGAGTGCATACATTTTCATACTGATGGTTTTTAATCTTTTGATTTATTGCTAAGATGCAGTAGTATGCACGCGATCTTGTAAAAGTTGAGACATAGTAGGTAAGTAAGTAACACAAGGTTACAAAAAATGGTTACCACTGTGTGTGTGTGTGTGTGTGTGTGTGTGTGTGTTTAATTAAGCCATTGCTGAATAATTTGGTGTTCACATAAGTGATGAAATAAAAAGGAAGACAGAGCTTTATTTTACTAGAAAGGCTCGGCCCAGACCATTAAGTTTGTTAGTTTGGGGGCTGTAAGGCATGTGGTGTATCAGCTCCTTTCATCACTCAGTCAGCCCAGAGGAGTGTGACTGGCTCTGGGTGGGAGAGAGGAAGTAACCCCCCATCTCCTGGCATCTGCTCTTCACTCCATGGCAATTTCCATTTCCATTACCTCCCTCTTGCTATTCAATGGGACATCACTAATAGATACCAGGTCTGCTGAACCGACAGGTTAATAAAACACATCAGGACTAAACCAAGCTCCTGATGGAGAGAAATAGCGGCTGATTGAACATCTAATCAAAGGTTCATGTCAATCAATGTGAAGGGGCAAGGCCAAGGTCAGAAAAAGAAGTTCAAGGCTATGGGAAGATCTCAATTGCATACTCCTCGCATCCTCTCTCCTCGTCTCCTTCTTAAAACCCATTGGATGAGAATGCCAGAGGTCCCTCCCCTCTGACCTTCTCCTCCATTGGCTTTTCGGAAGGAGATGAGGAGAGAGAAGAAACGGGGAGTATGCAATTGAGATCTTCCTCATGTCATAGTCTCTAGCCTCCCTAACAGGAAGACCCGCACATCTATATTCCCTCTACTACCCCCCAAACCCCCCCCCCCCCCCCCCCAACCCACGCTATCAAATGGCTTTATATGTCCCTCTCTCCCGCGCTCTTTGTGATGTATGGCTGTTTGTAGCACTATTATTACATCAAATAAGCACTCTGGAGAAAAAAACAAACCCGGTCAGCAGACGAAAAGCGACTGTAAAATTCGCCATTTGGAGAACATTTAATAGGGCTCTACACTGGGGATAAAAATGAAGGTAATGATATTCTCTAGCTCTCTTCTTTTCTCCTCCAACGCCCGGCCTGCAGCCCAGCCTCTTCCCCGTCCCCCCACTCTTCTAAGCCCAGTAGATATACAATACACACACTGCTTGTCTGAGAGGCTCAGGGTGGCCATTAAAGCTGCTTTATGTTTTTGTAATAAACTCTCAAGAGTACGGGTTGGAGTATCTATTCACCACATGGGGATGAGGACATTACTTCCCACATTCCCTTGCTTGGCATGCTGATTTCTCATACATGTCACAAATTAGTCCCCATTGGGTGATCTAAAGTTCATATAGTGCAGTATATATTAGCAGCAGGCCGATATACAGAATGTTGATGGTTAGTTAAAACTCAAATGAATGTTCTTGGGTGCTGTTGTGTTCCTTTGAAATGTCACCACTGAAATACCTAATGAGGATTGTAGTGAATATTTCAATGTGCTGATGAAATTATCATTGGCTGGTAAGATGGCCGCCTGCTGATTATAATGAGTCACATCACACTTTAAAGCAGATGATTTACAGGACATCCCACCTTATTATAGACAATAAAGCCTGAAGATTGCTGGACTAAGAATTAAACGTAAATGGATTAGCACCACATTCAAAATGAATGCTAGGGCGGAACTCTAAAGGGAGAGTAAAGTAGGACATACACTCCTCTGTCATATCTCTAGATGCTGCATTGATCTTGAGGAATGGAGTGTAACACAAGTTATCCCTACAGATTTGACAGTATATGGCACCTCCATTTTTCACTTTGGTAAAACAATCCCAAGGCAGCAAAAATATGAACCCATTTTCAATACAAAGCGAGGCAAAAAATTAAATATATGTTTTCTCTCTCAAATCCATGAATAATACCCTATTTTCAGCTATATCTTAAATGATCTGTGAAACTGATATTGAACTTATTTTCTAGTACATGTCCACACCCTTTAGTTGTCTTGCTAGTGATCAGGCAATAGTTTTTATCGCACCGCAAAGATAAAGAAAAATTGGAGAAGCATCTCATGGGCTCCCGAGTGGCGCAGTGGGCTAAGGCACTGCATCTCAGTGCTTGAGGCGTCACTACAGACCCCCTGGTTCAATTCCAGGCTGTATCACAACCGGCCGTGATTGGGAGTCCCATAGGGCGGCGCACAATTGGCCGAGCGTCGTCCGGGTTTGGCCGGTGCAGGCCGTCATTGTAAATAAGAATTTGTTCATAACTGACTTGCCTAGTTAAATAAAGGAACATTAAAAAAATTAAAGAATGCATTTTCAGAGGCCGTGTCAAAAAACTTTTCTGCAACTTTTCCTCCTCCCAGGCAAGGCTATTCTCATTGCAGAAGGTTCTAATTAAACATGAAGGTGAACAATATTAAAGTGTACATCATGGTATATTGAATGGTATTGAAGAGGGAGAGATGCTTCCAGTGCGCATCCAGGGGTAACATCGGGTAATTGGGGCAGTTTCTCTTCATCACCGAGCATGAGTGTTCACCTGCCAACGCAGAGGGATCAAACGTCTAGTTCACCCTACATACTCTCCTTATCTTCCTCCTCCTCTCTTACTGCTCGTCTTTGATTTCCTCTCTCTTCTCCTGTCTGCCCTGCATAGCAAACACATCTCCAGCTTTCTGTCAAGCTCTGATACCTATAAGAGCATCTCCACCTCTCCAACTCTGTCAGCTAGTCAGAGTACTGACAGGTAATCCATATGCTGACCATGTTGCAGTAATCCATCTCTATCGGTCTTGTCAATGCTAACTGGCTGATGATTAGTGAGACAGACTGTGTCGGGTTCATACAGCAGCCAGTGACATCACTGCATTAGCATAGACAGAGACAGATTCCAAATTGGCAAAGACTATATCGTATATGAAGATTATGTCTTTGTTAAATGTTTTTCATGAAGAAATGGAATGTTGTTTATGTTAGTATCAAAAGAGAATGTTTTAGTGTAACGTCACATACAACAGACAGGAAGTGTGTTGTAGACAGGGGAGACTGGTGATTGGCCAGAAGAGGGAGCATCTTTTTGCATTGTTTATAAATAGGGGTTAAACGAAGAAGAAAGTCAGAACGGCCATGGCAATCTGGGAAGCCGTTCTCCGGACACCGCGGGTCTGTAACTTATGCTGTAACCTCGTGATTTTAATAAAAGCCTCTAACACGGTGCAGCTTGAACGGACTCTTTGTTGACAGCAATAATTGTCACCATTCACCCGATACGACAACTACAATACCATTGTGCTTCTTGATTAATATGCATTATATACATGATTATACAGCATTACTTAAAAATTTGGAACATTGATTTAATGAAAATGTTAATTGACCGAGATTGCACTTGTAAAGGTTATGATTAATTGAAGGGATTTAAGTGATTTTATATAAACGCTTGATAATTGTTTATTAAATTTTTAAAAACATTTTAGTCATTTAGCAGACACTCTTATCCAGAGCGACTTACAGTTAGTGCATACAATTTTTTTTTTACAAAGTTTATGTAACCACTGTGCTTCTGTATTAGTGTTCGTTTTAACATTCAACTGCTTCAATATTTGCAGTGCACAGAATTCCGCAGAGAACATTTACATTAAGTCACCCTCAAAAGTAATCAGCCGACCATGATTGACATAGACTAGTATGCTCTGAAACATTGCAAACTATTTATACCCAAATTCAGTTTCTGATGTTGAGGAGTGAAATATATGATGATGAAGAGGCAGCATCTGGTCTTGTGGCTTTACAATTTGGAAAGTTTTGATAAGACAGTTGCACAATATAGTTATGTTTTCTCTCTGGCGCGTTTGTAGAATGAATCAAAATGCAGATTGGAAAAGTAATAAAGGGGAACAGGAAGATACTGAGTATATTGAGAGAAGAGGAAGTTTGGGGCTTATATGCTTTCTCTTCCCCTCTGCACAACCAAACCAATGTTTCTGGAGTGCAGAATCACAACAGCACCTGTACAGTATGACAGCATGGTTCAACAGTGCTATTATCAGTCTCGTTACATATTAAAGCTATAATCCTTAATTGAAACAATAACAAAGTGAATTCCCCGCCTCTGTTTTGATAAAAACTGAGGGATGGGCTTGGAGCAATGTAACCACTCTCAAATTCATAGACAGAGCTAGGGAGGCAGTTTAGCAATTTGTAGAAAGCACAGGAGGCTGCTGAGGGGAGGACAGCTCATAATAATGGCCAGAACGAAGCAAATGGAATGGCATCAAACACCTGGAAACCATGTGTTTGATGTATTTGATACCATTCCACTTATTGCGCTCCAGCCATAACCACGAGCCCGTCCCCCACAATTAAGTTGCCACCAACCTCCTGTGATAGAAAGAGCCTTAATGCATATCAGCTTAATACTGCTGCATCTTAGTTGCAATTCTAAACCATTAAAACCAGATCTATATAAATCTATATCCGTCTTCCTCTCCAAATCGGCTTCACACCGCATGTAATCCACGCTACATTTCCCCAAGCACCTGAGGAATAACCGATAATACATTTGAATCAACTTAATGGAGTATCATTTTAATGTACTGTGCGATCTCGTTAACTTTATGAAATGAATAAAAAGGTAATAAAGGCTTCACTCTGAAAATAGTTTGCCAGGAACAACACTGGGAAGTTATAAAAGCATGTTCTCTTCATATAAAGCTGACTGACTGACAGGTGTATAAAAAGCACACCATTGTAAAACGGTGAAACCACTAAGAGACCAGAGATCATCATCACCAGTGTGGCGGGAACATGTTCTGTACTGACCATGTCTGACCATTGACCATGTCTGACTCTCCGCATCTATTAAAGGCAGTGGAAATATGGATCTGTGGGTTGACGGCTGCTTTCTGACTCCAGCTTCTGCCTCCCTCTCGAGGTCAGGCCCTGGATACTGCTGTACTTCCACTCCACATGGGAGCGTGGCTGTGTGGCTGGGGAGAAGATAAGAAGGGCCCTGGATGGGACCCTGTCTACAAAGCCGCCACGGTATAATTCCAACTGCATTCCAACCTTCGGAATTGTGTAGCACACAGCAACAGCTACTCTCACTCAAAGGTGCACAGAAGTGGATTCCGACGGTTTGTTAAGTTTTTTGTGGGTGGCAGGTAGTTTAGTGGTTAAGAGCGTTGGGCCAGTAACCGAAAGGTTGCTGGTTCGAATCCCTGAGCCAACTAGGTGAAAAATTTGCCGATGTGCCCTTGAGCAACTACATAGTAAATATACTTAACCCTAATTGCTCCTGTAAGTCGCTCTGGATAGGAGCATCTGCTGAATGACTAAAATTTAAATGTAAAGATTCATACAGTATATACAGTGGGGAGAACAAGTATTTGATACACTGCCGATTTTGCAGGTTTTCCTACTTACAAAGCATGTAGAGGTCTGTAATTTTTATCATAGGTACACTTCAACTGTGAGAGACGGAATCTAAAACAAAAATCCAGAAAATCACATTATATGATTTTTTAATAATTAATGTGCATTTTATTGCATGACATAAGTATTTGATCACCTACCAACCAGTAAGAATTCCGGCTCTCACAGACCTGTTAGTTTTTCTTTAAGAAGCCCTCCTATTCTCCACTCATTACCTGTATTAACTGCACCTGTTTGAACGCGTTACCTGTATAAAAGACACCTGTCTACACATTCAATCAAACAGACTCCAACCTCTCCACAATGGCCAAGACCAGAGAGCTGTGTAAGGACATCAGGGATAAAATTGTAGACCTGCACAAGGCTGGGATGGGCTACAGGACAATAGGCAAGCAGCTTGGTGAGAAGGCAACAACTGTTGGCGCAATTATTAGAAAATGGAAGGAGTTCAAGATGACGGTCAATCACCCTCGGTCTGGGGCTCAATGCAAGATCTCACCTCGTGGGGCATCAATGATCATGAGGAAGGTGAGGGATCAGCCCAGAACTACACGGCAGGACCTGGTCAATGACCTGAAGAGAGCTGGGACCACAGTCTCAAAGAAAACCATTAGTAACACACTACGCCGTCATGGATTAAAATCCTGCAGCGCACGCCAGGTCCCCCTGCCCAAGCCAGCGCATGTCCAGGCCCATCTGAAGTTTGCCAATGACCATCTGGATGATCCAGAGGAGGAATGGGAGAAGGTCATGTGGTCTGATGAGACAAAAATAGAGCTTTTTGGTCTAAACTCCACTCACCGTGTTTGGAGGAAGAAGAAGGATGAGTACAACCCCAATAACACCATCCCAACCGTGAAGCATGGAGGTGGAAACATCATTCTTTGGGGATGCTTTTCTGCTTAGGGGACAGGATGACTGCACCTTATTGAGGGGAGGATGGATGGGGCCATGTATTGCGAGATCTTGGCCAACAACCTCCTTCCCTCAGTAAGAGCATTGAAGATGGGTCGTGGCTGGGTCTTCCAGCATGACAACGACCCAAAACACACAGCCAGGGCAACTAAGGAGTGGCTCTGTAAGAAGCATCTCAAGGTCCTGGAGTGGCCTAGCCAGTCTCCAGACCTGAACCCAATAGAAAATCTTTGGAGGGAGCTGAAAGTCCGTATTGCCCAGCGACAGCCCCGAAACCTGAAGGATCTGGAGAAGGTCTGTATGGAGGATTGGGCCAAAATCCCTGCTGCAGTGTGTGCAAACCTGGTCAAGACCTACAGGAAATGTATGATCTCTGTAATTGCAAACAAAGGTTTCTGTATCAAATATTAAGTTCTGCTTTTCTGATGTATCAAATACTTATGTCATGCAATAAAATGCAAATTAATTACTTAAAAATCATACAATGTGATTTTTCTGGATTTTTGTTTTAGATTCCGTCTCTCACAGTTGAAGTGTACCTATGATAAAAAAGTACAGACCTCTACATGCTTTGTAAGTAGGAAAACCTGCAAAATCGGCAGTGTATCAAATACTTGTTCTCCCCACTGTAGGTTATACAGTGGGGAGAACAAGTATTTGATACACTGCTGATTTTGCAGGTTTTCCTACTTACAAAGCATGTAGAGGTCTGTAATTTTTATCATAGGTACACTTCAACTGTGAGAGACGGAATCTAAAACAAAAATCCAGAAAATCACATTGTATGATTTTTAAGTAATTAATTTGCATTTTATTGCATGACATAAGTATTTGATACATCAGAAAAGCAGAACTTAATATTTGGTACAGAAACCTTTGCTTGCAATTACAGAGATCATACGTTTCCTGTAGGTTTTGACCAGGTTTGCACACACTGCAGCAGGGATTTTGGCCCACTCCTCCATACAGACCTTCTCCAGATCCTTCAGGTTTCCGGGCTGTCGCTGGGCAATACGGACTTTCAGCTCCCTCCAAAGATGTTCTATTGGGTTCAGGTCTGGAGACTGGCTAGGCCACTCCAGGACCTTGAGATGCTTCTTACGGAGCCACTCCTTAGTTGCCCTGGCTGTGCATTTCTTGTCGTTGTCATGCTGGAAGACCCAGCCACGACCCATCTTCGATGCTCTTACTGAGGGAAGGAGGTTGTTGGCCAAGATCTCGCGATACATAGCCCCATCCATCCTCCCCTCAATACGGTGCAGTCGTCCTGTCCCCTTTGCAGAAAAGCATCCCCAAAGAATGATGTTTCCACCACCATGCTTCACGGTTGGGATGGTGTTCTTGGGGTTGTACTCATTTTTCTTCTTCCTCCAAACACGGCGAGTGGAGTTTAGACCAAAAAGCTCTATTTATGTCTCATCAGACCACATTACCTTCTACCATTCCTCCTCTGGATCATCCAGATGGTCATTGGCAAACTTCAGACGGACCTGGACATGCGCTGGCTTGAGCAGGGGGACCTTGCGTGCGCTGCAGGATTGTAATCCATGACGGCGTAGTGTGTTACTAATGGTTTTCTTTGAGACTGTGGTCCCAGCTCTCTTCAGGTCATTGACCAGGTCCTGCCGTGTAGTTCTGGGCTGATCCCTCACCTTCCTCATGATCATTGATGCCCCACGAGGTGAGATCTTGCATGGAGCCCCAGACCGAGGTTGATTGACCGTCATCTTGAACTTCTTCCATTTTCTAATAATTGCGCCAACAGTTGTTGCCTTCTCACCAAGCTGCTTGCCTATTGTCCTGTAGCCCATCCCAGCCTTGTGCAGGTCTACAATTTTATCCCTAATGTCCTTACACAGCTCTCTGGTCTTGGCCATTGTGGAGAGGTTGGAGTCTGTTTGATTGAGTGTGTGGACAGGTGTCTTTTATACAGGTAACGAGTTCAAACAGGTGCAGTTAAAACAGGTAATGAGTGGAGAACAGGAGGGCTTCTTAAAGAAAAACTAACAGGTCTGTGAGAGCTGGAATTCTTACTGGTTGGTAGGTGATCAAATACTTATGTCATGCAATAAAATGCAAATTCATTACTTAAAAATCATACAATGTGATTTTCTGGATTTTTGTTTTAGATTCCGTCTCTCACAGTTGAAGTGTACCTATGATAAAAATTACAGACCTCTACATGCTTTGTAAGTAGGAAAACCTGCAAAATCGGCAGTGTATCAAATTCTTGTTCTCCCCACTGTATATATATATATATGTATGTATGTGTATATGCGAGAAAAAACAAACATATGGGGGATTGGAAGTGATGTTGACAATTACATTGATAGAAGTTACAATCTATCTGCAATATTAAAGCTGATCTACCCCCTAAAAAAATGAATAATAATAATAATAAATAAGATTCACCCAGTATCACTTAACTGGGGTGCTGCGCTGCTAGAGGAGCAGTGTGTTCTAGCTGTACTTGACTACATCTACAACATTGGGAATAAAGTCAACAACGCTATCTCATATCATGTTTACAACTACATAGTAAATATACTGTACAACTACATAGTAAATATACTGTATAACTAAATAGTAAATAAACTGTACAGCTACAACCACATAGCAAATATACTGTACAACTAAATAGTAAATATACTGTACAACTAAATAGTAAATATACTGTACAACTAAATAGTAAATATACTGTACAGTTACAACTACATAGTAAATATACTGTACAACTAAATAGTTAATATACTGTACAACTACATAGTAAATATACTGTACAGCTACAACTACATAGTAAATATGCTGTACAACTACATAGTAAATATACTGTACAGTGCATGTCCACTGTCCAGAGTTAACCCCTATAACCTTCTATCATCCGTCCCCGCTCCCAACAAGCAGTGCTCCGTCCCATCATCCATCACTCAGCTAGCCCTGTCACGTCATTGGCTGCCCCTGGTCACCCCTAAACGGCCCTGACTGAGGTGCTGCACGTTGTCGATGTGGCTGTTGATAGGATGTGACAACTTTATTAGGCACAAATCAGTCAGCCTGCTTCCATTCTCTGCTGGATGTGTGAGCGATGTGCGCCACGAGCCCCAGTTTTCTCGGGCAGCCCTCGCTCTCTCTCGCTCTCTTTATCTCCTTTCATTCTTTCCTTCCAGCACATCTCTCCCCATTATCTGAGCCGCTCCCTCCCCCTCTAGCAGTCCTCCCTTGGGATTCAGTCTCTCCAGTCTCTCCTGGCCTCGGTCATCCAGGGAATAAAGCCACGCCCATCACCCAGAGCAGCCAATCACCACCTTCTACTGACCTGTAAGCATCATCAGCTTCTTCATCTAGCACTGTGGAGGGTGGGGAGGGGGGAGGGGACAGAACACATAGAGGTTCAATAGAGGTTGTACTAATGTACCACACATTTGTATGTACCGTAGACTAAACCCACTGAAACTACTCAATGTAAGGTTGATAACTAGTTCAATGTACCAGTCATGGACCGAGGGAAATCGTGTTGATCATACTGATCATACAAACTACTTGGGCCCACAGTAAAATACATTAGCCAATATCTATATGATTGAAAATGTGGTAATAAATGAGAATGTCTAATAGATTAATAATTATTCCATTGACGTATATTGCATTTACAGGATGAGTCAAGTTAGATGATTTGTTCTAACACAGTAAAGAATGGAGAAATCCCTCTGTCAATATGTCACAGGATGAGTTAAACAGAGGGAGGTCTGGGAGATTAGCAGTGCCTTGTGAAAAAGCGTCTCACTCGAGTACCAATGGAAATCATCCAATTTCTGCCTCCAACTTTAGAGTCAGAGACAGAAGGGGAAAATGAATAGGATTAGGTGAATAAACATTTCTGCTCACTTCAGCACAATTTCTCTGCATATGTTTAGATTTCCCTCTCAAAGACAGATCGAGGGAATGTTACTGGAAGATAGAACAGTCAACTTTTACAACTGTTTCTCTTCATACTTAATCAAGGTTGGGCGATCTAAATACATTTACCATGTATTTCCCTGTTCAGATCGTTCACCACAAAGCTACCCTTTTACTATTTTTCCTTATCTTACACAGCTTATGAGACATAGACTTCACTTGTGATAAATCTGGTCAGAAAATCTATGCAATCTCCAGTCGCCCAATTAGACAGCAATTCATCGATATGAGTATTGCTACACTCTTAGAAAAAAGGATTCCAAAAGTGTTCTTCAGCTTTCCCCATAGAAAAACCCTTTTGGGTTCCAGGTAGAATCATTTTGGGTTCTACAGTGCATTCGGAAAGTATTCAGACCCCTTGACTTTTTCCACGTTTTGTTACATTACAGCTTTATTCTAAAATGGATTAAATACTTTTTTTCCCGTCATCAATCTACACACAATACCCCATAATGACAAAGCAAAAACAGGTTTTTAGACATTTTTGCAAATGTATTAAAAATAAAACACAGTTACATACATATTCAGACCCTTTATTCAGTACGTTGTTGAAGCAATTTGGCAGCAACTACCGCCTCGAGTCTTCTTGGGTATGACGCTACAAGCTTGGCACACCTGTATTTGGGGAGTTTCTTCCATTTTTCTCTGCAGATCCTCTCAAGCTCTGTCAGGATGGATGGGGAGCGTCGCTGCAGAGTTATTTTCAGGACTCTCCAGAGATGTTCGATCGAGTTCAAGTCCGGGCTCTGGCTCGGCCACTCAATGACATTCAGAGACTTGTCCTGAAGCCACTCCTGCGTTGTCTTGGCTGTGTGCTTAGGGTCATTGTCCTGTTGGGGAATCTTTGCCCCAGTCTGAGATCCTGAGTGCTCTGGAGCAGGTTTTCATCAAGGATCTCTCTGTACTTTGCTCCGTTCATCTTTCCCTAAATCCTGACTAGTCTCCAATCCCTGCTGCTGAAAAACATCCCCACAGCATGACGCTGCCACCACCATGTTTCACCATAGGGATGGTGCCAGGTTTCCTCCAGACGTGACGCTTGGCATTCAGGCCAAAGAGTTCAATCTTGGTTTCATCAGACCAGAGAATCTTGTTTCTCATGGTCTGAGAGTCCTTTAGGAGCCTTTGGGAAACTCCAAGCGGGCTGTCATGTGCCTTTTACTGAGGAGTGGCTTCCGTCTGGCCACTCTTCCATAAAGGCCTGATTGATGGAGTGCTGCAGAGATGTTTGTCCTTCTGAAAGGTTCTCCCATCTCCACAGAGGAACTTTGGAGCTCTGTCAGAGTGACCATCGGGTTCTTAGTCACCTGCTTGACCAAGCCCTTCTCTCCCGAGTGCTCAGTTTGGCCGGGCGGCCAGCTCTAGGATGAGTCTTGGTGGTTCCAAACTTCATCCATTTAAGAATGATGGAGGCCACTGTGTTCTTGGGGATCTTCAATGCTGCAGAAATGTTTTGGTACCCTTCCCCAGATCTGTGCCTCTACACAATCCTGTCTCAGAGCTCTACGGACAATTCCTTCGACCTCATGGCTCGGTTATTGCTCTGACATGCACTGTCAACTGTGGGACCTTATATAGACAGGTGTGTGCCTTTCCAAATCATGTCCAATCAATTGAATTTACCACAGGAGGACTCCAATCGAGTTGTAGAAACATCTCAAGGATGATCAATGGAAACAGGATGCACCTGAGCTCAATTTCGAGTCTCATAGCAAAGGGTCTGAATACTTATGTAAATAAGGTATTTTTGTTTTTTACTTATTTATACATTTGCTAAAATTTGTCATTATGAGGTATTGTAGATTGATGAGGAAACGTTTTTATTTAATCAATTTTAGAATAATGCTGTAACGTAACAAAATGTGGAAAAAGTCAAGGGGTCTGAATACTTTCCGAATGCACTGTATGTAGAACCATCTGTAGAAAAGGTTCTACAAAAGTGTTCAACCTGCAACCAAAAAGGGTTATTCAAAGGGTTCTCCTATAGGGACAGTCGAAGAAACCATAAGGTTCTAGATAGCACCTTTTTTTCTAAGAGTGTATGTTGACATTAGCTACCCTGTGTAGTTGCCTGAGACCACAGAAGACAGAGGTGAGCGTACACAGAGCTATGGAGTAACTGCTAGCCTCTAGCTCAGGAAGCTCACTGTCTTCTTTGATAGGCAGCAAAAAAAATCTAAATAATAGATCTTAAGTAGTCTGTCTCTGATTCTTGCGAGAGCAAACAGCACACTATGAATTGTTGTTGAGTTCAAGTGATTTCGCAAGGACGCACTGGACTGAACAGAGAGCGATTCACAGCCTTCTGAATCAATAGGGCTCATCTGCCGAGGGCGCTGAACTTTGCTTTTCAGGGGCTCAGGAACACAAAGTGAAGGAGAGGGGCTAAACAACACATTAGATCACTTCTGACTGCTAGATTACTTGTAGTTTTTCATGTTGTCTGTCTGTAATTTTTTGTAATGACTTGGTGCTGCCTATCTTGGCCAGGACGCTCTTGAAAAAGAGATTTTAAATCTCAATGAGCCCTTCCTGGTTAAATAAAGGTTAAATAAAAATACAAAAATAAACCACCCGAGGGGTACAGAACACCTCAGACAGACTGTCTACACTACTCACTTCTCCATTTCTGTGTTTTTAGATTCAGGTTGTTCACTGGGTTCACATTGGGAGCACAGGAATGCTCCCACATGTTTCATAGACATGTAAGACTCATCAAATATGGTCGATATTCACCCTTATCACTTAGCATTTAGTTTAATCGTAGGTTTCCAAGGTGACCCCTGTCTTTGCGGAAAATGTACCTCTGGGTCTATCCACCAATTAGGTGCCTTTTGAATAGTGTAACTTGGTGGGGCAAAAAACATTTTATTCCACCTAATGTTAACATTCTGTCATAAAGAGCACATGTTCAACATAACAAAAAACACTTTTTCCTATCTCAAGAGAAAGAAGACTATAGTAAGAGCCTATTAAGTGCCAAATAAAGTAATAGAGTTGACAGTAACATGTGGCAGGGCAGCTCTCCACAGTAACGGCCCATGGAGGTAGTGCTAATGGGGCCATCTTCCATTCATTGAATTTAGCATGGCCCATCCACAAGGGTGTTGGTGTTTTTCGTCATGAATCTTGTTCTGGAGGCAGCTCTGCAGAGTAGTTACTAGCTGGTACAGCCACAAAGTCATAAAATCAGATTTTAAACGTAACCTTAACCCTAACTAAGCCTAACCATAACCTTAAATGTTCATTTTTACAATATTGCCAATTTTGACTTTGCAGCTGGTCTATCTAAGGGGAAATCACTCATTTCTGCCTACAGGACAAGACTCATGACAATAAACGTCAACCTGCCCACAGGGTTCCACCTCCGTCCGCTATGCGGCTCCCAGCTGCTGGGTGATTAACCTGGGAGGAACTTGACAGTAACTTCCGAGTCAGTTGGAGAGGATCAGCTTGAGCAAAGTGAGGTGTAGAATCACTGATCTACAAATAGTATTCCTTAACAAAAAATAAGGCTCTGGTCCAAAACCTGTTCCCTCCCCCTCTAATCAACAGTTCCACAACTTCAATCTCCTTCCCAAGCCAATCTAGGAAACCGAATCAGGATAACATTTTTGGTTGGAATTACATGGAAAGAATGTTGATTCAAGCAGTTTTTGCCCAGTGGGCTGTCTTGTAAGGAAAATGGACAGCTCTCTATGCTGAATCAGCGATGTATCAATGCATAGTTCAACGAGAGCTGAGAGCACCTAAGCAATAAGAATGATCATCATGAGATACAGTAAAAGTGATATGAGAAAATAAATTAATCAGAGGCGAGTGAAGGCGCATTTTCATACACATCCCTCCGTCCAATAAGAATGGAGATAAAGGAACGCCCCTGATCCACCACAGAAGTTCATTACTGAAGTCCAGATGTGAGTGTGTCCGTGCGTATGTGGTGTGTGATGTGGCTCGCATTAGCACATTGTAGGTGGTTGTGTGTGTGTGTGTGTGTGAGAGACAGGAGAGCCACAGCTGAATGTTGTGCCGCCGTTGAAGCTGGCTGAGTGAGGCTAATGGTGGGCGGGTGGCGGGTGGCAGGACAGCCCTCCACAGTAATGGCCCATGCAGGCGGCGGTATTCACCACAGCATCCTGTAGAGTTCCTCCCAGGTTAATCACCCAGCAGCTGGGAGCCGCATGGCAGATGGAGGTAGAGCCCCGTGGATGGGCTATGCTAAATTAAATTAATGGAAGATGGCCTCATTAGCACTCGCTCTGTTGCTCCGGGAGGCGGGAGGGAATGTTTCGGCCTGGCCACTGCTGGCTTTAGGCTGCATAGGGTGTAGGTTGTATTGGCTGTAGGTTGTAAATTAAGCTGTAGGCTGTAAGCTATACCAGTCTTGGCCTGCAACAGGCAACACTATGCAGCAAGGAGAGTGATTACTTTTGGAAATGTTGCTGCATCAAGGTATATAATACATTGATTTAAACTTAATCAAGAGCTGCTGTCAATCTGTTTCTTCACTTGTACTGTAACTACACTCATAAACCACTAGGCGTAGATACTGAATGGAACTTTGTATAGTTGTATGTACCCTTTCTGGTGGAAGTTGAGTCCTGTCCTCTTCTGCCTTATCCAGAGGGGCCTTACTGACATGGTCCTCCACTGCTTCCTGTGCACACTCAGATCACCTCGAGAGTGCTCAATTCATCACCTGTCCTGTGTCTCATAAGGCCCTGGTCCAACACCTATTTCCTCCCCCCAAGTAGTCTCATGGCTTCAATCTCCTTCCCAATCCAATCTTGGAAACTGAATCAGGAACAAGAGAGAGAAGATTGCGGCTACCTTCAGAGTTGATTTGGCCATGATTTGCCCGCTTATGTCCTTGTGTGCTAGATGTACAGCCTAGTATTTTTAACCATTTTATCAGTTGCATAGGATGATGATAAGGGTGATGGTGTGTGTGTTTGTGTGTGTGTTTGTCTGTGTGTGTTTGTGTGTGAGTCCAGGATTGGGGAGTAACTCAAAATTACCAAAAAATTGCCAAAAATGCATACGTAACTCAGGGTTTCCCAAACTCGGTCCTAGCACTACACAGCTGATTCAAATAATCAAAGCTTGATGATCAGTTGGTTATTTGAATCAGCTGTGCAGTGCTAGGGCAAAAACCTAAACATGCACCCAGGGGGGGCCCAAGGACCGAGTTTGGGAAACCCTGAGTTACGTTACCAGCAAAAATATAGTAATCAGATTACAGATACTTTAGAAAAACGAGATGATTACTTCTTGAATTACTTTAAATTCAGAAAGGATGTTTGCGAAAAAAAATAAAACATTACGACAACTTTCTGTTTTATGAATAACATTCAATTCAACATTGAAAAAAGGCACAAGTTTAAGTTTGCTCCACCTGAGCGAATCTGACCACAAGTTAGAGACCACTATGATGACAGAGACTACTATGACAGAGACCACTATGATGACAGAGACCACTATGATGACAGAGACCACTATAATGACAGAGACCACTATGATGACAGAGACCACTATGATGACAGAGGCTACTATGATGACACACCAAATGCGTTTGATGGATCCTTTTTGTCTTCTTCTAATGCCTCTTAAGGGGAAAGTAATCCAAAAGTAATCCAAAAGTAATCCAAAAGTAATCAGATTACGTTACTGAGTTTGGGTAATGCAAAAGTTGTGTTACTGATTACAATTTTGGACAGGTAACTATTAACTGTAACGAATTTAGAAAATGACATACCCAACCCTGTGTGAGTGTTACATTTACATTTACATTTACGTCATTTAGCAGACGCTCTTATCCAGAGCGACTTACAAATTGGTGCATTCACCTTATAGCCAGTGGGATAACCACTTTACAATATGTTTTTTTCTTTTTCTTTCTTTGGGTTGGGGTAAGGGGGGGTAGAAGGATTACTTTATCCTATCCCAGGTATTCCTTAAAGAGGTGGGGTTTCAAGTGTCTCCGGAAGGTGGTGAGTGACTCCTCTGTCCTGGCGTCGTGAGGGAGCTTGTTCCACCATTGGGGTGCCAGAGCAGTGAACAGTTTTGACTGGGCTGAGCGGGAACTGTGCTTCTGCAGAGGTAGGGGGGCCAGCAGGCCAGAGGTGGATGAACGCAATGCCCTCGTTTGGGTGTAGGGACTGATCAGAGCCTGAAGGTACGGAGGTGCTGTTCCCCTCACAGCTCCGTAGGCAAGCACCATGGTCTTGTAGCAGATGCGAGCTTCAACTGGAAGCCAGTGGAGTGTGCGGAGGAGCGGGGTGACATGAGAGAACTTGGGAAGGTTGAACACCAGACAGGCTGCAGCGTTCTGGATAAGTTGTAGGGGTTTAATGGCACAGGCAGGGAGCCCAGCCAACAGCGAGTTGCAGTAATCCAGACGGGAGATGACAAGTGCCTGGATTAGGACCTGTGCCGCTTCCTGTGTAAGGCAGGGTCGTACTCTCCGAATGTTGTAGAGCATGAACCTACAGGATCGGGTCACCGCCTTGATTTTAGCGGAGAACGACAGGGTGTTGTCCAGGGTCACGCCAAGGCTCTTCGCACTCTGGGAGGAGGACACAACGGAGTTGTCAACCGTGATGACGAGATCATGGAACGGGCAGTCCTTCCCCGGGAGGAAGAGCAGCTCCGTCTTGCCGAGGTTCAGCTTGAGGTGGTGATCCGTCATCCACACTGATATGTCTGTCAGACATGCAGAGATGCGATTTGCCACCTGGTTATCAGAAGGGGGAAAGGAGAAGATTAGTTGTGTGTCGTCTGCGTAGCAATGATAGGAGAGGCCATGTGAGGATATGACAGAGCCAAGTGACTTGGTGTATAGCGAAAATAGGAGAGGGCCTAGAACTGAGCCCTGGGGGAACCAGTGGTGAGAGCACGTGGTGCGGAGACAGATTCTCGCCACGCCACTTGGTAGGAGCGACCGGTCAGGTAGGACGCAATCCAAGAGTGAGCCGCGCCGGAGATGCCCAGCTCAGAGAGGGTGGAGAGGAGGATCTGATGGTTCACAGTATCAAAGGCAGCAGACAGGTCTAGAAGGACAAGAGCAGAGGAGAGAGAGTTAGCTTTAGCAGTGCGGAGAGCCTACGTGACACAGAGAAGAGCAGTCTCAGTTGAATGACCAGTCTTGAAACCTGACTGGTTTGGATCAAGAAGGTCATTCTGAGAGAGATAGCAAGAGAGTTGGCTAAAGACGGCACGCTCAAGAGTTTTGGAGAGAAAATGATAGTGGGTGTGTCTGTATAGAAGGTGTGTGTGTTTGTTCCGGGCCTAATGGTGCAGTTGATTAGCATAATTATAATTACCTGTGTGGGATGCAGCCAGACTCATGCCCCAAGTGAGTATCTGATGAGGTTGGTATTCCTCCCGTCCTCCTCGCTCCTCGGCGGTGAATAACTGTGAACACCACAGAGACTACAGGAAGCACCAGCTTTACAGCCCTGCGAGACGAGGTGTGGAAAAATAATGGAGAAAATTAGGTCCGTTTTATTCTTGCTGACCAAACAGTTTTATTTCCTTACATTGATGCATTACTCTTGGGTCAGCTTCGGTATCTGTGTAGTGCTGCTCCTCTGTCAGCATTGATGATTAGTTCCAGGTGAAAACATTTAACAGAGTTGGACACATGCAGCATCTTTGAGTGGTTTCAAATTATTCTTATTTTTTTCATGTAACAATCCCATTCCATTCCTGGGGGACACCAGAGATACTGTATATAATGATAAGATAGTCTCTGCCCTAACAATGGAAGTCGTTGTCCCAAAGGCGGGAAGGCAGGTGGTCTGCTTATCGCTTTGCTTATCACTGTATTTGTGGACAGATTTCAACAGTGGACCCTCCCGCTTCGACCCCTTCCTTTCTGGGGACACCCAAGAGTGTGCACGCACTTGTTCTAGCCCAGCACTAACACACCATATTCAAGTAATCATAATTTCAACTAATCAAGGCTTGAAAAAAACCACAGAAATAAGCACATGCTTGAGAAACACTGTTCTATACTAAGTAGAGAAATAACTTTCAAATTATGTATACCCATATTTCCACACCATGCTCTGAGGTGTCTGATGAGCCAAGCAGTCCTAACTAGCTTGTTTCATTTGCTGCTTTCCCCTCTTGATTAGGCACATATGAGAGAGAATGATTCACGTCTTTTTCACTTGAAATGTGTTGATTACAAAAATCGCTCGCTGTGCAAAGGAGATTATGACGATGAATCATACTTGGGCTGCCAAACCACCACTGCTCCGAGAATCAGACACCATTCATTTAATCAGACGTCCCTTTATGGGGAGAAAAACTGTTTAGCAGATTCATCAGAGCTCAAAGTGAAAGTCGGATGAAGCCAGACCTTACACCCAGAATGCAAAGTAGGATACTTTTGACGTGAATCTAGGCAAGAGCATCACTGGGCAAAACTTCTTCATCATTCATCGAGTTAGAGCGCAGAATAAATTCCCAGATAAGTAGACTTATCATTTCCATATTTTTCCGGCCACAATCTGAATGGAAATTAATTCCTTGGGCAGCAGGATATCAGTGACACATATTTGCTGTTTTGAGTTCTGTACTTTCTTTGGAGACAGTCCTCTCCTATCCTAGATGCTGTGTTCCTATCCCACAGTAGATGGAAACACAACCTATCAAATCAAATCAGATCAAATTTTACTTGCCACATGCGCCGAATACAACAGGTGTAGACATTACAGTGAAATGCTTACTTACAAGCCCTTAACCAACAATGCAGTTTTTATAATAATAAATAAATAAAAAGTGTTAAGTAAAAAATAGATAAGTATAAAATAAGAGAATAGCAAATCATTAAAGTGCACTGGTCCAGGTAGCCATGATTAGCTGTTCAGGAGTCTTATGGCTTGGGGGTAGAAGCTGTTAAGAAGCCTTTTGGACCTAGACTTGGGGCTCCGGTACCGCTTGCCATGCGGTAGCAGAGAGAACAGTCTATGACTAGGGTGGCTGGAGTCTTTGATAATTTTTAGGGCCTTCCTCTGACACCGCCTGGTATAGAGGTCCTGGATGTCAGGAAGCTTGGCCCCAGTGATGTACTGGGCCATACGCACTACCCTCTGTAGTGCCTTGTGGTTGGAGGCCGAGCAGTTGCCATACCAGGCGGTGATGCAACCAGTCAGGATGCTGTCGATGTTGCAGCTGTATAACTTTTTGAGGATCTGAGAACCCATGCCAAATCTTTTCAGTCTCCTGAGGGGGAATAGGCTTTGTCGTGCCCTCTTCACGACCGTCTTGGTGTGTTTGGACCATGATAGTTTGTTAGTGATGTGGACACCAAGGAACTTGAAGCTCTCAACCTGTTCCACTATAGCCCCGTCGATGAGAATGGGGGCGTGCTCAGTCCTCTTTTTTTTCCTGTAGTCCACAATCATTTCCTTTGTCTTGATCCCAGGGAGAGGTTGTTATCCTGGCACCAAACGGCCAGGTCTCTGACCTCCTCCATATAGACTGTCTCATCGTTGTCGGTGATCAGGCCTACCACTGTTGTGTGGTTGGCAAACTTAATGATGGTGTTGGAGTCGTGCCTGGCCATGCTGTCATGGGTGAACAGGGAGTCCAGGAGGGGACTGAGCACGCACCCCTGACGGGCCCCCGTGTTGAGGATCAGCATGGCAGATGTGTTGTTACCTACCCTTACCACCTGGGGGCGGGCCGTCAGGAAGTCCAGGATCCAGTTGCAGAGGGAGGTGTTTAGTCCCAGGGTCCTTAGCTTAGTGATGAGCTTTGAGGGCGCTATGGTGTTGAACGCTGAGCTGTAGTCAATGGATAGCATTCTCACATAGGTGTTCTTCTTGTCCAGGTGGGAAAGGACAGTGTGGAGTGCAATAGAGATTGCATCATCTGTGGATCTGTTGGGGCGGTATGCAAATTGGAGTGGGTCTAGGGTTTCTGGGATAATGCTGTTGATGTGAGCCATGACCAGCCTTTCAAAATACTTAATGGCTACAGATGTGAGTGCTACGGGTCGGTAGTCATTTAGGCAGGTTATCTTAGTGTTCTTGGGCACAGGGACTATGGTGGTCTGCTTGAAACATTATTATTACAGACTCAGTCAGGGACATGTTGAAAATGTCAGTGAAGACACTTGCCAGTTGGTCAGCGCATGCTCGGAGTACACGTCATGGTAATACGTCTGGCCCTGCGACCTTGTGAATGTTGACCTGCTTAAATGTCTTACTCACATCAGCTACGGAGAGCATGGTCACATAGTCATCCGGAACAGCTGATGCTTTCATGCATGCTTCAGTGTTACTTGCCTCGAAGCGAGCATAGAGGTGATTTACCTCGTCTGGTAGGCTTGTGTCACTCGGCAGCTCACGGCTGTGCTTCCCTTTGTAGTCTGTAATAGTTTTCAAGCCCTGCCACATCCGACGAGCGTCAGAGCTGGTGTAGTACGATTCAATCTTAGTCCTACTTGCATAACAGGTGGTAAACACAGAACATTCTAGCATTTCCTTTACTCTCTCCTCCCCTTTGTCATCAAGGGAAATGGGGGTGGTGTGCATACATCTTCTCAGCCTTAATCAATGCTCACGTGTTGACATGATGAGAGAGAGAGAGAGAGAGAGAAGAGAGAGAGAAAGAGAGAGAGAGAGAGAGAGAGAGAGAGAGAGAGAGCAAGAGCACGCGCGCGCGAGAGAGAGAGAGAGCCTGGTCTCTGATTTGACTCTCCGCTCTGCAGACAGCGTGGGGGCTTTAGCAGCTCACTGTGGATCCATGGCACCTCCACCAGTAGTCTGTCATCACTGGTGTTGCTAAATTTGGCCAGGAAACAAGCAGCAGTGTCTCTCCTGCTGCCTACATATCCTGCTCTGTGGGGATATAACACTCCACTCCATGGCAATCAATATTGGATACACCTACAGGGACCAGCCGAGCAAATGGCCTCAGGCTGGACTGGTCCCATCCCACCCATTTCCTATATTTAAAACTAGCCTGGCGTATAATGAAATATATTACCTGCCATGAGCAAACATAACTCTACCAAGGAACAGACAGAGGAGTTATGTGGAGTGGGACGAAGAATGATCCAATTACACAAATAATGTTTTTACTCTCAAGAACATTTATCACTGTGAGCCTAGCAGATACATCATAACTGCTTTGGTGGGAGATAAAAATTCCTCGAAATCACTTGATGATGCGGGATAAAAAGCCCATCATGAAATAAGTAAATCTATCTCTTGCATCTGGGATGATACAGTGTGTGTGTGTGTGTGTGTGTGTGTGTGTGTGTGTGTGTGTGTGTGTGTGTGTGTGTGTGTGTGAGTGCGTGCGTGCGTGCGTGCGTGGAAGAGAGCAAGAGCCAGCAGAAATATGTGAGATGGAAACAGCCCAGATTTCCCCTGAGGGAGGGATAGGGCTTCGGCTGTTCCCATCTGATAGGCAAACAGACATGGCAGCTATCAACACATGATCCTCCAGCACCACGCTGTAGCTCCTCCTCCTTCTCATCTTCCCTCGTCGCCCCTCATCTCCAACATCTGCACCCATCACAGTCTGGTCTCTACGGGCTGCCAGAGCAGGCATACTGTACCCATCACAGTCTGGTCTCTACGGGCTGCCAGAGAAGGCATACTGTACCCATCACAGTCTGGTCTCTACGGGCTGCCAGAGAAGGCATACTGTACCCATCACAGTCTGGTCTCTACGGGCTGCCAGAGAAGGCATACTGTACCCATCACAGTCTGGTCTCTACGGGCTGCCAGAGAAGGCATACTGTACCCATCACAGTCTGGTCTCTACGGCCTGCCAGAGAAGGCATACTGCACACATCACCAGGCAATGCTGGAAAGAAAAACAAGCCCTGAAGTGCCCGTAGGGGAGAGTAGAGAACAACATGGGATAAGAATGTTGTACGACATTTGTGTTAGCATAAATGGTACACAGATAAAACGTCTATTGTGGCTTCGGATACAGGGAGATTGAAGCAATCCTGTATTGCAGTCTCTAAAGTGAAGGAGAAATATAGTCCTACTTTATTATTATGAGGCACTTCGAGGCGTGCAACCGTTAATAATAATAACACAACGACAGCGGGTCGTTCTGTGGTGTGGCTGCAGAAGCGGGGGAAATTATTCTAATCCAAAGTGAAAGATAAGAAGATACAAGGAAGTGGAATAATTGCTGTGCTAAAAGCCATTACCTGGATCCAAATTGAGGCTGGCGTCAAACAAGGGGAAATGACAGTAATTAGGTGAAGGCGAGGTGTTTCTGCTGGAGACATTTCAGCCATGTAAATGGAACTAATGCATCACAGGCAAATGGACAGGAGCATTGACATACTCATAGACCAGTAATAACCTGGTCTTTTTCCTCTCTGATCAATATGGGGTGATTACATTCAACAGCACTGGTTGCCTCCCAATGGCACCTTATTCCCTATACCCTATTTAGTGCAGAGCCCCATTCGAAATAGGGTGCCATTTGGGACAAAGCCCCGGTCCTTCATCTAAAAATAAGCTCTTAATAGGTACAAAGCTAAATCAACTGTCCACTGGATTTCAATCTTTTCTAGATGCACTTGGAGGGAAGAAGAATCTTTAAGCCATAGGTTATGACAGGCAGTTAGAGCAAGAGAGTGAGAGTGAGAGTGAGAGTGTGAGAGAGAGAGAGAGAGAGAGAGAGAGAGAGAGAGAGAGAGAGAGAGAGAGAGAGAGAGAGAGGGGAGGTTTCTATCTTCCAATGCTATTAATATTTCAATCAGAGAAATACCTCCCACGTCCCTTTGCGGGGATTTGAAACCCCTCGCTAACTCTACGTCACTTATCCCGTTCTCCTCCACACACAACGTCCTTGGCTGAGTTATGATGATACTGCAATAATGAGCAGACACTCCAACATGTTGAGCTCACATCAATCCCTGGCAGGGTTGGGGATGGTGGAGGGGGTGTTAGATATTCCACAGCATGGTACGCACCTGCCAGCCGTGAAAAACGAGCCGGCTCCGCACCAGCCTCTGAAGGGGAATTCCTTCCTTCCCCAGCCAACATCCCACATCCCAACCCCTCCTCCACCTGTCCCTCCTCCTCCCGCCCCTGATTCCTGCGGGTGTGATTGATTAAACCCAGAATGGTGAACACCCTCCCCCCTCCACCTCGTATTAATTTGGTTTGTGCTGTTACCGTGTTTTCTGGTGTGCCCCAGTGCAGTCGCAGAGGGAAAACTTTGTATGACCCGATACCCCGATACAATGCAGTTATACACCATCAGCGATGAGCTCATCTTATAAATATAAAAATAATCTGATCGATGTTAGGATGTGATCTGAAGTCATTCAGGTCAATGATTAGCATCAACCTGAGACTGTAATGTTCATGAATCATCATAAATAAAATGACGGCAAATAAATTGCATTTGTGATTTGTCACAAGGGAGTTGGGGTTGTTGCTGAAGAAGAAGTGTTTAGTGTTTACTATGTCCCTGAAAGACACACTGTCACACCAAATGCAGAATGCGAGCCGCAGGCCCCAAGAGCTCACAGATTAGGATCACAGGGATGCAGCTCCGCTCCTCTCCCCCATCTCTGGCCTGCGGTATGTCCCTGTCCAGGTGCAGAGCGGTGCAAAAACATGTCTGGAACAGACTGTCAGCCACAGGCACCCGAGGGACAACGAACCAGATCGCAGAAAAAACAGTTGGACCCTGAAAACTAGTTTTACCGTTGATATCAACCTTGTCCTCTGCTGCTCAGGCAGAATTCTAGAAACACATCTGTCACTTTCCTTTCTTTGTCTCCCAGGGACTAAACAAGGGTGCCACCTCTCTCCATTCCGGACGCTGTTTCATGTGAGATTAGGTCTGTGTGAATATGTTGATTAGCAGGAGGGACCACAAGGTCAGAATACAAAACACCAATGTCAACACGCTAGGCATCATACTCTGCACAATAACATCATTAGAATAAACAGGTTTGAAAAAGCAGAAACATTCAGATTAAATTCATTTTCAGATTAAATTCATATGTATTTTTTCTCTTCATGCAATACAAATTAAAATCTCTTGCTATTATCATGCAAATCCCAGCCCAACTTTAATTCTTAGAATCTGCAAAAGTACCTCGGGTCATTTCATCATGCATACAAATGTGTAATAATCCATGAGTGCTGAACTGCAATCTTCAAAGCATTATCATCCTCTGTTTTGTTCATGAGTGATATCCCCACGAGGTCCTGCTGCTCCAGTTCCGTTGATCTTTATACCATTATATTCCAGAGGACAGTGCAGTGTGTACGTTCTATACTCTGTGATTGTTGCATGTGCCTGTGTGTGTCGGTTTCTCGGTTTGTGGATCTGTTGGGGTCTCGAGCGCCTCTCTCCTGGGTGCTCCCAGCAGTAAGCCCTGAGACCCTGGGGCCCTGCTGCAGAGGACAGGAGTCTTCAGACCTGAACAACAGCAAGTTCACTGCAGAGGTCAAACCACAGGGTCCCAAGGCATTGCAACCTCACAACACACTTTATTAATAGTTCCATTGATCACAATTGGACATGCTTACTGCATGACTACACAGTCCTCTAGACTTAGCACACAACTTTTTAATATTGCGTCAACAGAGGGAATAATAATCATCACAAATATTAATTTGGATCAATAACTGTAATAGAAAGGGAATGATAACAAAATTAACGAGTAACGACGACCTTTGATCTTTGATCAGTAACTCTAATATTATTACTCAAATTGGAACAGTAACACCCCCAACACTGGCTGTGACACATCTCAACAGCGAAATTAAGATTTCAATTAATATTTAACGTACCATTTTTCTTCCCTCAACAGACATTAGCCCAGCAATGTTTTAAGAGGCTTGAAACTTTTTAAGGAGACCCAGGCGTCTTCAGTAATATTTCTACTGATCTACTCAAAGTTTCTGTCAGGAACCAACCGTAAAACCTTTCTGGGGGTGGGTTGTAATGTTAGATTAGCCGACAGAGTACATTATCTGTGCTATGCACGTCTAAAAAGGAAATGTATGTAATCATCTGCAGTTTGGCTGAGGGAAATCAATATTGATGGCTGCAATCGCCTTATGAGAGGAAAAGAGCCTTGTATTTCAGAAAAGAGGAAAAGCTTGAGAGAAAAAGAGTGAATTGTGCTACTGAAGAGAATATAACACTCAAATGTTTACACTGCAAGAACACCTCTGTGACGGTAACAGGACACCTGCAATGAATGTAATGGACTGAAGCTCTATTTTCCCCATAATTTCCTGTTACAGGGTTTGCATTGTGTATTTATGTGACAGTTCAATCTCTCTGTATATATAACACAGGAAGGCCATAACGGAGGGGTAAGCTGGTGTCTGGACTCCCCTGACTGTGGGTGGGTGACTGGCCGGATAGGTGGGTGGGAGTACCGGCCGTCGGCATCTGCCACGTTTATCGGTGCTGTGCCACAATCACACTGCAATAAAACCCAAAATTGCTTTGGATAAAACATATGGCTTTGCCACTGGAGGAGATAAGCAAAGGGGACATGAATAAAATAGACCAACAAACATAGGGAGAGTTAGGAGGGAGTTGAGTCGAGTTACAGACTCCAGCAGCTGGATTAACGGCCGCGGTCGGCCGGCCACGTCTCCGGGGGAATAATTGATGAGGCTCTTCTGCACTCCTCCATGAGTGAAAGGGCACTCTCTCCATCTACAGAGGCAGAGGAAATTCATTGATGAAAAAAGAAATAAACCAAGGGGCCAGAATGACTTTCTGAATCAACCACTTCATTTCATGGCTGGTGTAGCAGCTGTGGTACTGCTGAAATATCTGACAGAGAAATACAGAGACATTCCAATATCATGGTAGTGCCACTTGAATTACATTGAGTTTATCCACAGTCAGTCAGAAATAATAATAATGTGTTTTATTAATTTCCTCATAGAGAGGACCTACGACCTCAGGTCCTCCTTCCCCAGGAGCACCACAGGACACAAAATGGCTACCTGTTTCCAATCACTATACCTGCAGAGGCACAACCATTTTTCACAGTCACTGCAGGCTGAGGCCCACTGATTAAGACCAGGCAAGTGGCAGCTAGCCCACATAATGCTGTCTCTACTCCAGGAATAAACTAAGTAGAGGTGATGGTTCTCCTCAGAGAGGGAAGTAGAGAAAGAGTCTTTGGGAGAATATGAGGTCATTTACCCTCATTCCTGTCTCCCATTGGTCCTGTAATCTCAGCTGAGAGTGGTAGAGAAGTCTCTCACTTCTCCCTGCATATATGAAGTGCAAAGACACTAGTAAATTTTTTTTTATAGTCTATACTATAATATGCATGTTCATTCTTCTGTCTATTCCATTAGAAAATAACCACAGCGACCACAGCGAGTGCAGTAGCTGTCAATCAAATCAATTAAATTAGCTACAACAACAGAGTATCTATTGAGCCCTCTGACGCTAAATGAATACGGACCAAGACGAGTTGAAATCAAAGTTATGTCATTCTGCAGATTCCACCACTCACACTCTCTCTCTCTCTCTCTCTCTCTCTCTCTCTCTCTCTCTCTCTCTCTCTCTCTCTCTCTCTCTCTCTCTCTCTCTCTCTCTCTCTCTCTCTCTCTCTCTCTCTCTCTCTCTCTCTCTCTCTCTCTCTCTCTCTCTCTCTCTCTCTCTCTCTCTCTCTCTCTCTCTCTCTCTCTCTCTCTCTATCTGTCTTTCTCTCTCTCTCTGTCATTCTCTCTCTCTCTTTCCATCTCGCTCTCTCTCTCTCTCTCTCTCTCTCTCTCTCTCTCTCTCTCTTCATAGCAGGACATCGTTATCAGTCTCTTAATTCAAAAGCAGACTCACTGGAGCATGCAGGAAATGCAGGAGAAGAAATTAATCAACAGATGAACGGACTCTCCCCCCTCCCTGGTCGGAGGGAACAAGATGAAAATAATATTTTGTATCCTCTCTGTTGCCGTCATAAATCAGAGAGGACTACGTTGGACGGAAGACACACAGGCCTTTGCATCGTAATTAAAACACTCATCCTATATTCCGCACACGCACAAACACACACACGCAAGCACATATGCACAGCCTCTTTGTTTTGACTCCGAAGCCAACCCATCCCTAATAATTAAAAAAAAAATAGTGCAAATGTTCAGCACAATAAACAACTGAACTTGTCGTCATTGATTAATTGCCACACGAGCCTTATTATTTAGTTCAGCATGATTAATGACAAATTAAATAAATAAACTCCTCTGCATTTTTGCCCGGGACTCATTTCCTTTTTCAGTGGGCTTCAAACAGGTTTGAAATACGAGATAATCAGCGACGTGAAAAATGGCACAAATTAAAAGGCCATTGTTCTTAACTTAACTAGGGAACACTTGGTTTTCAGGAGGAAGTGAAAAGGCACACTCAACCCAAGGTGAGTGGAGTGAACGTCTCAACAATAGCTAGCTAATGACTGTGAGCCTGGCATCCCAGGAGGATAGAACAGAGTTCAATGTAACCGAGACCCATCCTATCCTGTAGCTAAGAGAACCTGGGCTTCTAACCTCTCTGGATTACAACCAAATTATGATATTGGAACACTAAAAAATTCAATTTTTACATTACCATGTAGTTTACCAATAAAATGGTCTGATGGTGATGTGGATATATTCGGAATACATATCCCAAATGAAATAAATCATCTCACTCCAATCAATTTGAATAGAAAGTTAGCAAAAATAGATAAGATCTTGCTACCATGGAAATGTAAATACCTGTCTATTTGTGGAAAAATCACCCTGATTAACCCTTTAGTATTTTTTGCTTATGGTCTTGCTTATGGTCTTTTTTGGTCTTTTTTGGTCTTTTTTTGCTTATGGTCCTCTGTAGCTCAGCTGTTAGAGCACGGCGCTTGTAACGCCAAGGTAGTGGGTTCGATCCCCGGGACCACCCATACACAAAATGTATGCACGCATGACTGTAAGTCGCTTTGGATAAAAGCGTCTGCTAAATGGCATATTATTATTATTATTATTATTATTATTATTATTATTATTATTTATTATTATTGCCTACGCCTAGCGAACAGTTTTTTAAATTATATGAGAAAAAAGGATTCCATTTTATTTGGAACGGCAAGCCAGACAAAATTAAATGGGCCTATTTATATAATTAATATGAATTCAGAGGACAGAAATTATTAAATATTAAAGCATTAGACCTGTCACTAAAAGCTTCAGTCATACAAAAGTTATACTTAAAACCGAACTGGTACTAGCAAACTAGTAAGATTGTCTCATCCCATGTTCAAGAATGGCCATTTCCCCTTTATTCAGATTACAACCTCTCACTTTCAGTTATTTGAAAAGGAAATAATCTCCCAAATATCACTATTTCTAAAACAAGCCATAGAAAGTTGGTTGCAATTTCAATTTAATCCTCCAGAAATGACAGAACAAATAATGCAACAAATATTGTGGTTAAACTCAAAGATACTAATTGATTAAAAAAATTAAAGAAATTGATATATATATTTTTTTAAGGTATAATTTTTCGTAAATGATATCATAGGTAGGACTGGTGGAGTTATGTCGCACATGCAGCTAACAAAAACATATGGAAATGTCTGCTCTACCCAAAATTACAACCAAATAATTGCAGCATTACCACAAAAATGGAAGAGGAAAGTGGAAGGAGTAAAAAGTAAGGAACTTGTCTGTCGGCCCTGCATTAAAGAACATAATTGGTTAAAGAAAATTGTGATAAATAAAAAAGTATACCAGTTTCATTTCAGGACCAAAGGATTGACAGCCGTCCCATAGAGATTGCAAAATAGTTGGGAAGAGATTTTTGACGTATCGATTCCATGGCATAGTGTTTATGAACTGATACGCAAAACGATGCCTGATTCAAAACTTAGAATTGTTCAATTTAAATTATTATACAAAATTCTTGCTACCAATAGAATATTATTTATATGGGGGATACAATCCTCCCAGCTTTGCAGATTTTGCTGCGAAGAGACAGAATCATTAGATAATTTGTTTTGGTACTGTCCATTTGTAACTTGTTTTTGGTCACAGGTCCAGGAATGGCTGAAGGATTGCAATATTTACCTGGAGCTAACCCTGCAGATAGCACTACTGGGTGATCTGAAAAGACAATCGATCAATAATATAATAATACTTTTAGCAAAAATGTTTATTTTCAATTTACAAACTGTAGAAACAATGAGAATAAAAGGGTTAAGAACTTTTGTGAAACATCACAGTACAGTTGAAAAATATATGGCAAATAGAAATCCAATATAGATGGGAGGTGTTGAATGTAGCTGAAGGATGGGACTAATAACAACTAACAACAACTAATAACAACAAGATAACTAATGTAAAGCATACTGTGTCCATAATAAGTATATAGGTTATAAGTTGAGAGCTTTTGTGAAAGAGCACAGTTAGAAAGATATGGAATATAGAAGCAAACCGGAAGGACATCATGAAAATGATCGGAGAGGTTGAGGGTAGAGGAAGTTCAGGAGTAAAAACAAACAAAATGTAATTATTTTAAAATTGACTGTTTCCATAAAATGTATATAATACGTTTAAGATGGAAGTAGAGGCCTAAGCGTTGTTGTTCACTAGTTCACTCCAATTAGGGAAGGGGTTGTGGGGTTGGAAAGTAATAATGGGAAATATATTTTTAAAAAGGATATGTATATATATGTACAGTTGAAGTCGGAAGTTTACATACACTTAGGTTGGAGTCATTAACACTTTTTTTCAACCACTCCACTAATTTCTTGTTAACAAACCATACATTTACATTTTAGTCATTTAGCAGACACTCTTATCCAGAGTGACTTACAGGAGCAATTAGGGTTAAGTGCCTTGCTCAAGGGCACATCGACATATTTTTCACCTAGTCGGCTCGGGGATTAGAACCAGCAACCTTTCGGTTACTGGCACAATGCTCTTACCCACTAAGCTACCTGCCGCTATAGTTTTGGCAAGTCGGTTAGGACATCTACTTTGTGCATGACACAAGTAATTTTTCCAACAATTGTTTACAGACAGATTATTTCACTTATAATTTACTGTATCACAATTCCAGTGGGTCAGATGTTTACATACACTAAGTTGACTGTGCCTTTAAAAAGCTTGGAAAATTCCAGAAAATGATGTCATGGCTTCTGATAGGCTAATTGACATAATTTGAGTCAATTGGAGGTGTACCTGTAGATGTATTTCAAGGCCTACCTTCAAACTCAGTACCTTTGCTTGACATCATGGGAAAATCAAAAGCAATCAGCAAAGACCTCAGAAAAAAAATGGTAGACCTCCACAAGTCTGGTTCATCCTTGGGAGCAATTTCCAAATGCCTGAAGGTACCACGTTCATTTGTACAAACAATAGCACGAAAGTATAAACACCATGGGACCACGCAGCCATCATACCGCTCAGGAAAGAGACGCGTTCTGTCTCCTAGAGATGGACGTACTTTGGTGCGAAAAGTGCAAATCAATCCCAGAACAACAGCAAAGGACCTTGTGAAGATGCTGGAGGAAACAGGTACAAAAGTATCTATATCCACAGTAAAACGAGTCCTATATCGACATAACCTGAAAGGCCACTCAGCAAGGAAGAAGCCACTGCTCCAAAACCGCCATAAAAAACCCAGACTACGGTTTGCATCTACACATGAGGACAAAGATCGTACTTTTTGGAGAAATGTCCTCTGGTCTGATGAAACAAAAATAGAACTGTTTGGTCATAATGACCATCGTTATGTTTGGAGGAAAAAGGGGGATGCTTGCAAGCCAAAGAACACCATCCCAACCGTGAAGCACGGGGTGGTAGCATCATGCTGTGGGGGTGCTTTGCTGCAGGAGGGGCTGGTGCACTTCACAAAATAGATGGCATCATGAGGAAGGATATTATGTGGATATATTGAAGCAACATCTCAAGACATCAGTCAGGAAGTTAAAGCTTGGTCGAAAATGTGTCTTCCAAATGGACAATGACCCCAAGCATACTTCCAAAGTTGTGACAAAATGGCTTAAGGACAACAAAGTCAAGGTATTTGAGTGGCCATCACAAAGCCCTGACCTCAATCCTATAGAAAATTGGTGGGCAGAACTGAAAAAGTGTGTGCGAGTGTTAAATACATTGATGTTAGCGGTCAATTTCACAGGAAATAATGTGACCCAAGCTGACCTCAGTGGCTTATAAGATCACCACAGTTCCATCGCTACCACACACATGTTCTGAAAGCTAAGCCTTTGGCCATTCTCAGGCCACAATGAATGGAGTCAAAGGTGGGCAGCCACGGCTACAGTACAGGAAAGAGGCAAAGCACAGCAGTAAATCTGAGACTCAACGCTGCTCTACCTCAGATGTTTGATACTCCTAATGCCACTAATTAACAATATTGACAGCTAATGAGCAGAAGAAGTAAGATAATTACAATCCACACTAACAACTTCGCCTAATTAGCCTGTTCGTTATCTCCCAAACAGCTTCAACGACAAAAAAAAAAACTTGCTGCCTCTGCACTTGGACGACGGGAACCAAGAAAGGGGTGAGAGAAACAGACGGGGGGACACTCACTGAGGGAGCACAAAGACACTGGAGAAAAGTTGGTTGTTTCTCCTCGCTGCTGGGAAACTGTCTGATTGATCTCCACAAAATAAAATAAGAAGAAGTCAGACCCGGCCCTGCACTCCTCCTTTCCTCCTCTACCCACGTCACACCATCTCTCCCTCCTCTCAGTTATCAAGGCCATGCCCCAGATGTACAGGCTATTATGCATTCAATTTCCTTTTAAGTTAGGTGGCGTGTAAACAATGCACCAGGAGGTTGAAGGCACGGCCCCTCCATTTCTCAATTTAGACTCACTGATTGCCCTTAACAAATTTGGTTGCTTCCATTATGGGCTGCATTATTTGCTGCCTGAATCCCAAAAGGATTAGGATGAGGGCATTCAAAGTCTTAACCCGTCAAACCTGGTGGTTTAAATGGATTTGGGTAACACTTTAAGTTGCCCCTATTACTATGTAACTACACAGTAATAACTGTAGTAACAACACATAGTAGTTACGTGTTACTATGTAATTAAGTGGTAATAAGGTTGTAGCGCTAATAGCTATCAGTTATTACACAGCTGGAGTGTGTAATTAAACATCCACTTGCTGAAGGCGATTCCACATGTGTAATTACTGATGCTATTGCACATTTTCTTGTTCCACTATGTAACTAATGTTTTGTAATTACACGTTTGAAAGTCACCTGTGAATTACCATGTTAATAACTTGAACCAAAATGTTACCTTGTTAAACATGCAAAAAATGTAAGGAGAAATGTAGGGTGGCAGGTAGCTTAATGGTTAAGAGCGTTGTGCCAGTAACCGAAATGTCGCTGGTTCTAATCCCCGAGCCAACTAGGTGAAAAATCTGTCGATGTGCCCTTGAGCAAGGCACTTAACCCTAATTGCTCATGTAAGTCGCTCTGGATAAGAGCGTCTGCTAAATAAATAAAAAATAAAATAAAAATGTAAGGAGAATTGACTCTTGGATTCAATGACTTCATACTTTACTGCTAATAGATGGGTTAATAAGAATCTTTGTGACTTGCCTTGAGGCAGGTGTGTTGAAAATAATGTTCTGTTCAGATCAGGTTAATTGGATCCCACAACATATTTATTGACTTGAGTTCACAGATTCCCACTTTTGAGATTGTTTGTGCATCATCCAAGCAGTTAAAAGACCAAGACTCATAATGTAGGCATACCAGAGTGGCCTTCCATCAAAAACAATGGAGAAAATGCATTCCATAACATTTTAACATGGAAATAGCTCTTCTATCGTTCAGCCTACAGTAGCAGCAACTGTGTGGTGTTCAATGTAGGCCTACATTCCATGAGACTTTTGAAAAAAACATGCAGGGCTTGACATTAACCTGGTTATCACTTGTCCTTCAGACAAGGAGGTGACTGAAAATGTTGTAGTGTTGTTTGATGCAAGAAACCACTTCACAAAATAAAATGCATCATTATTCCCATACCATTATTACAGAGAATCGGACAAATGATGCTACCCTCTGCCTACTGGCTACTTAGCTTATTCAAGCCTGTCTCAAAATACAACACTGCCCCTTTAAGACAAAAATATCTCTTTACCTGACACGCTTTTCAAAGATGTCTAGAAATGCACACGTTTTGTGCTCTTGTAGGAAGCAATCATTCCCCCATTGCTGACTACAAATGATCTATAACTGGGCTAATAACTCACTGACTAGTAAAGGATATGAACAAATGTACAAATGTGCACTGGTGGCTAAATGCAGCTCTCGCTTTGATCTCAAAACAAGCGCATCGACTCACGACCGCTTATGCTGTAAAAACAGTCCAGTTCAAAGTGAATGTCACATATCCGTGAATGTCACAGATCGGTATATGGCAATGGTCTATTTGCATATAGGCCCACTGCAGCTCTGATTTGTCATGGCGCAGCGGTCTGTGTAGAGTACGGCCTGAGTCGTGCCTGTCAACACAATAGAATCCTACTCCGATGCGTTCTACAACAAAATATCTTGTATAGTTAGTTTTGCATACTAACTCTTGCATGGTTTGTTTTGTTTCGGTATGTTGCATTGAAAGTTGCTAATATTGCATTGATTCGATCACAATTTCCACAGTTCGGTTCCAAGATGGCGAGGTAGTGCAGTTGTTTTTTTATCGTCTGTCTGTAAATAGCCTGTAAATACTCTATTTTCTCTATTTTCGTACATTTTTCGTACATATTTCCCTATCAGACTTTTCATCCTTCTACAAGATATACTTTCCTGCAACCCGCCTCACTCAATGTGGAACGGATTCTATTATTGACTTACCTTTATCTAGAATCTAGAATCTCCAGTTGAAACTAGCTAGCCAGCTAACTAGCTACTTGCTATTTGCTTTTAGCCACAGCTAAGGTGTTTTCATCCAGAACATTGGATTTTTTCCGCGGGATTAATTTTAATCACTGGACATTGATCACCGGATATTCGGCCAGTCTGCACAGCGCGTTATCGACCCAGAACATATCAGTTCTTCCGCGGAATCACTGATTCACTGGACCTTTAACTCCGGATTCATCTCCACCAGCTGGCTACAACAAAACGGACGCTGTGGTCTGGCTAATCAACCTGAGCTAGGCCCATCTCCCGGATATCTACCTCTCTATCAACTGGACGGGACCACATAGTATTGACGCGGAGCCCCGCCGATCCTACACGACTGGTCTGCCGACGAAATCGTCTGATGTGGTTACGACGTTAACCACGAAGATTCCATCCATCTGCTAGCCCTGGCCCGCTAGCACACGCTAGCCGTGGCCTCTTACTAGTGTTTCACCACCGGACCTTATGATAACTCAGCTATACAGCTGATATCTGCTGGACTGTTCCTTTTTACGGTACTACATCCTGTTTATGTTTAGCCTCAGCCCAAACATGGTTAGTTTATTGTTGTTTCGGTTATTTCTAATTGTACTATATCACTGTAGACCCCCCAGCCTAGCTAAACATGCCTTAGTTAGCTCCTTTGTCCCTCCACCAATACACTCAGAAACCGACTCAATTGATGCCTCTAGAGATACTATCTCTTTCAGTGTTACCCAACGCTTAGGTTTACCTCCACTTTACTCATGTCCTTCCATATCCTTGTCTGTACATAATGCCCTGAATCTTTTCTACAATGCCCGGAGAACTGCCCCCTTTATTCTCTGTACCCAACGCACTAGAAGACCAGTTCTTAAAGCCTTTAGCCGTATCCTTATTCTAGTCCTCCTCTGTTCCTCTGGTGATGTAGAGGCTAACCCAGGCCCTGTAGCCCCCAGTATCACTCCTACACCCCAGGAGCTATCATTTGTTGACTTCTGTAATCGCAAAAGTCTTGGTTTCTTGCACATAAATATCAGAAGTCTACTTCCTAAGTTTGAGTTATTCACTGCGTTAGCACACTCTGCCAACCCTGATGTTCTAGCAGTGTCTGAATCCTGGCTCAGGAAGGCCACCAAAAATTCTGAAATTTCCATCCCCAACTACAACATTTTCCGTCTAGATAGAACTGCCAAAGGGGGTGGAGTTGCAATCTACTGTAGAGATAGCCTGCAGAGCTCTATCATACTATCCAGGTCTGTGCCCAAACAGTTTGAGCTTCTACTTCTAAAAATCCACCTTTCCAGAAATAAGTCTCTCACTGTTGCCGCTTGCTACAGACCCCCCTCAGCCCCCAGCTGTGCCCTGGACACCATATGTGAACTGATTGCCCCCCATTTATCCTCTGAGTTTGTACTGCTTGGTGACCTAAATTGGGATATGCTTAATACCCCAGCCATCCTACAATCCAAGCTAGATGCCCTCAACCTCACGCAAATTATCAACGAACCTACCAGGTACAACCCTAAATCCTTAAACATAGGTACCCTCATAGATATCATCCTGACTAACATACCCTCTAAATACACCTCAGCTGTCTTCAACCAGGATCTCAGCGATCACTGCCTTATTGCCTGCGTCCGTAACGGGTCCGCGGTCAAACAACCACCCCTCATCACTGTCAAACGCTCCCTAAAACACTTTAGCGAGGAGGCCTTCCTAATTGACCTGGCCCAGGTATCCTGGATGGATATAGATCTCATTCCGTCAGTAGAGGATGCCTGGTTGTTCCTTAAAAGTAATTTCCTCTCAATCTTAAATAAACATGCCCCTTTCAAAAAATACAGAACTAAGAACCGATATAGCCCCTGGTTCTCCTCAGACTTGACTGCCCTTGACCAGCACAAAAACATCCTGTGGCGTACAGCATTAGCATCAAATAGCCCCCGCGATATGCAACTTTTCAGGGAAGTTAGGAACCAATATACACAAGCAGTCAGGAAAGCAAAGGCTAACTTTTTCAAACAGAAATTTGCATCCTGTAGCACTAACTCCAAAAAGTTTTGGGACACTGTAAAGTCCATGGAGAATAAGAGCACTTCCTCCCAGCTGCCCACTGCACTGAGGCTAGGAAACACTATCACCACCGATAAATCTACAATAATCGAGAATTTCAACAAGCATTTTGCTACAGCTGGCCATGCTTTCCATCTGGCTACCACTAACCCGGCCACCAACTCTGCACCCTCTGCTGCAACTTGCCCATGCCCCCCCCGCTTCTCCTTCACACAAATTCAGACAGCTGATGTTTTGAAAGCGCTGCAAAATCTGGACCCCTACAAATCAGCTGGGCTAGACAATCTGGACCCTTTCTTCCTAAAACTAGCCGCCGAAATTGTCGCAACCGCTATTACTAGTCTGTTCAACCTCTCTTTCATAACGTCTGAGATCCCCAGAGATTGGAAAGCTGCCGCGGTCATCCCCCTCTTCAAAGGGGGTGACACTCTAGATCCAAACTGCTACAGACCTATATCCATCCTGCCCTGCCTTTCGAAAGTATTCGAAAGCCAAGTTAATAAACAGATCATCGACCATTTCGAATACCACCGTACCTTCTCCGCTATGCAATCTGGTTTCCGAGCTGGTCACGGGTGCACTTCAGCCACGCTCAAGGTCCTAAACGATATTATAACCGCGATTGATAATAGACAGTACTGTGCAGCCGTCTTCATCGACCTGGCCAAGGCTTTCGACTCTGTCAACCACCGCATTCTTATTGGCAGACTAAATAGCCTTGGTTTCTCAAATGACTGCCTCGCCTGGTTCACCAACTACTTCTCAGATAGAGTTCAGTGTGTCAAATCGGAGGGCCTGTTGTCTGGACCTATGGCAGTCTCTATGGGGGTGCCACAGGGTTCAATTCTTGGGCCGACACTTTTCTCCGTGTATATCAATGATGTCGCTCTTGCTGCTGGTGACTCTCAGATCCACCTCTATGCAGACGACACCATTTTGTATACATCTGGCCCTTCATTGGACACTGTGTTAACAAACCTCCAAACGAGCTTCAATGCCATACAACAATCCTTCAGTAGCCTTCAACTGCTCTTAAACACTAGTAAAACTAAATGCATGCTTTTCAATCGAACGCTGCTAGCACCCGCCCACCCGACTAGAATCACCACTCTCGACGGGTCTGACCTAGAGTATGTGGACAACTACAAATACCTAGGTGTCTGGTTAGACTGTAAACTCAACTTCCAGACTCACATAAAGAATCTCCAATCCAAAGTTAAATCTAGGATCGGCTTCCTATTTCGCAACAAAGCCTCCTTCACTCATGCTGCCAAACATGCCCTCGTAAAACTGACTATCCTACCGATCCTTGACTTCGGCGATGTCATTTATAAAATAGCCTCCAACACTCTACTCAGCAAATTGGATGTAGTCTATCACAGTGCCATCCGTTTTGTCTCCAAAGCCCCATACACTACCCACCACTGTGACCTGTACGCTCTTGTTGGCTGGTCCTCACTACATGTTCGTCGTCAAACCCACTGGCTCCAGGCCATCTATAAATCACTGCTAGGCAAATCCCCGCCTTATCTTAGCTCATTGGTCACCATAGCAGCACCCACCCGTAGTCTGCGCTCCAGCAGGTATATCTCACTGGTCATTCCCAAAGCCAACACCTCCTTTGGCCGCCATTCCTTCCAGTTCTCTGCTGCCAATGACTGGAACGAATTGCAAAAATCTCTGAAGCTGGAGACTCTTATCTCCCTCAATAACTTTAAGCATCAGTTGTCAGAGCACCTTACCGATCACTGCACCTGTACACAGCCCATCTGAAATTAGCCCACCCAACTACCTCATCCCTATATTGTTATTTAATTTGCTCTTTTGCACCCCATTATCTCTATTTGCACATAATCTCTTGCACATCTAGCATTCCAGTGTTAATACTATTGTAATTATTCTGCACTATAGCCTATTTATTGCCTTACCTCCATAACTTGCTACATTTGCACACACTGTATATATATTTTCTGTTGTATCTCTGACTTTATGTTTTTTTTTTTACCCCATATGTAACTCTGTGTTGTTTTTTGTTGCACTACTTTGCTTTGTCTTGGCCAGGTCACAGTTGTAAATGAGAACCTGTTCTCAACTGGTTTACCTGGTTAAATAAAGGTGAAATAAAAATAAAATAAAAAGTTAACAGGAAAACTCTAGAAAGCTGTGAAGTTCAATCTCATGCTTCTATGTGCAGACTGATATTTATTCTGTGCGGCAGTCCCGTGCACAGCTTAGAGGGAATATTTCTCATAAATTAACAAGTTGTTCTTTACGAAAAACACTCTCAACTCTGAATTTGACTTCAACAGTGAATGGAACCATGTTGTCAACCTTGATAAAGCAAATTGTGAAAACCATGACAGCTCAAAACACAAACTCAAATCCTTGCAGATGGTCTTGACTATTTGACCCCATCAATATGACAACATGATCATGTTCTCAGCATATTTCAAATGAACACTGCATTGCGTATGGCATTAGACCACCCAATCCAATTGTTCCACACCAGGCTTATAAAATAATTCAATTTAGCATCACACGTTGACTCAGTAGGGCTGTCTAATTGTCTGGGGACTCTGCCTCGCCTCTGGGGTCAGCTCTACTGCTCTGCTCCATGCTCTGAACGTCATCACACTGCTTTAATTGAATTGAATAATTAAGTGATTAGGGCTGAGAACATGGAGGCAATTAGGGAATAAAAAGCCCCCCCGATGGTGGCCAGACAGACAGTGGGATGAGTAAATAGGGGCAATTAGGGAATTAAAAGCCCCCCCCCTCTCTCTCTCCCCTCACACACCCCGATGGTGGACAGACAGACAGTGGGATGAGTACATAGGGGCAATTAGGGAATTAAAAGCCCCCCCCCCCCCCCCCCACAGTTGCAGTTAGTGATGGGCCTGGTCATTTTGAATTCATAGCTACTCTTATTGGGAGGGTAGAGAGAGGAGAGTTGTACAAACCTGAGGGATGATCCTCATCTGAATGTCAAAAAAAGAGCTAGTACAACCTGCCAGCTATGAAACAGAACAGAACATGGGGACAATGTCCTTGACCACAAAGTAGGCAGCGTGCATTCCCTGGTCCCTCATCCAACTCTGCCTGTCGACCTGGTGTCTGTCGTCATAACAAAGTATCTAGAGAGACGGCTAGTCATACACAGGGTGGGAATGAGAGGTGTATGTAGATGGTGTTGGAGGGTGGACTGTGGGGATAACAGTGTTGGATTGGTATCTAGCATGTGTCAGAGCTGAAAGATTACATCTGTATTCACAGTCAGCCATACAGTAGCAGGGCTCCACAAGGCGTGGGAGGGAGGGAGAGGTGGGGAGAGTAATGTACGTCTCTGGGGCTGCAGAGGGAGAGGGGGGAGGGGGCTCTCTGTGTCTGAGGGGAGCCCACCATGCAACTTACACTCCACAATATCACTCAGAACACAGGAAAATTCAGGCAGAGTTGAATGAGAATGTATCTTTCACCAATCATCATTTGCGTTCTTGGTGCGATGCCGTCTCTGCACTGTTGCTTCTGCTCACCAGAACGAGAGGAGGGAAGAAGATCACAAAAGACAGACGGAACGTTCTGGAATCTGACTAACGAATACAAACAACTTGAGCTCACCAAAGGGTTATGAACTATTGCTTATTTACAGTGTTCATATGTGCAGTTTACTAGATGAGTGTGTTTGCTGTTGCTGGAACAACAAACCAATTATTCAAACTCATTCAGGCTATTGTCGTCATCATGAAAAGGCATTACTTTCATGCATAAACACACAACTACACACAGGTTTATGAAAAGGGCTTGATGTATGAGGAGAAGAAGTAACTGCCATGTATTCCATATTGAAATATGTCTTGCTTTGCTTAGTTTTGGTCTTTTATTAATGAACACAGATTTACTGTATTTAATGAATGCTGTTTCAAATGGGAGATTCCCACACGGTTAGTGCTATCCAGAATCCATGGGACGTCCATACCCTAAACTTAACCCTTACCCTTACCCTAACGCTAACCTTAACCATTTTAAATGTCAACTTCAATGGGGTAACGTCAGAGTTGGGACGTCCCAAGAACACCTGGTAGCAAGGATCCATCGTTTCACCCACCTCCCACCTCTCTCTCTCCTCCCTGCCTTCCCATCTTTCCTGATCCTGACTGATAAGATTAACGCCTGCTCCGACACTAATCTCCAGAATGACGAACGTGGGTTAAACAAATGCTATTTTTCACGCTGTCACAGTCATACCTTCTCACTCTCCTGTTTAGCACTGAGGGGCTGGCGGAGAGAAGGCTGACTGCTGGCGCCGACGTGATCTCGCCCAGACTGTCTGAGCTTTGAGTGACAGGTGTATCGCTCAGCACCCATTGCAGTTTATAATCACACTCTGGCTCCGCTACATGTATAATTAATGAGGCTGTGGAACACTGCAGGTAATCATTTAGAGGCCACGTTTCAACCCAGAGTCTGGGGAGTGGGAGTTAAAGAGGAGTGACTGGCATTCAACTAAATGGCACCTGGAAGGGGACAGACTTTCACTCATACAGGAGTACCTGGCTGAGAGAGAGGAACATTTTTGTTTGGAAATCAACTACAGATTCATGACATTTCGTCCATTTGTTTTATGTAATGGATTATTTATTTGCCAAATATATTGGCTTGTTCCCTCTCTGGTTCAGTATAGATTAGAGACTTTGGCTGAGCAATTTCTTGATAGTTGCAGCCCTGTGCCAAACCACCAACACTTGCCTGTCTTCTCTGAAGGACAGGCAACGTCTCCGACCTCATTAGAAAGTGGACACCACATATTCAGGTTGACTTCGAGCTACAGCGATGTGGCCTCTTTTCTAATCAGGGTAATTGCAGCAGGACTCTCTGGACAGACAGACACCTCTTCTCTCCTCTGTCTGAGCAGGAGGCAGAAGGCTGAGGAGGATAGCTGGGAGCCAAACATTTGGGCTGAGGGGGCCATTGGTCACGTGGGACTGATGGCTGGCAGTAGGAAGCTCAGGGGATAGGGTGCTGAGGGCTAAAAGGACCATAGAGCTACAGCAAGGGGCTATAAAACCAGGGAGGTTTTCTAGCCCCTAATAGGCTATGGGAGTAGGGAGGGCTTAGACATGCTGGGGGACAAAATGGGCTGGTGTGCCTTGGGACAGAGGGTGAACTAGAGACATGGCTGTGGATGGCATAGGAGATGAGAGCTAGGGGCTAGAGTGGCTGCAGAGCTGTGGTAGCTAAGGGAGCTGCAGGTTCTAAAAGGACCACAGGGAGCACACATACTCCAGGAGAGGAGAGAGACAACTCTTTCAGTGTGGACATCATGCTGCCCTGGGATAGCCTGTACCCTCTCCCTGACTGACTGCTTCTTCTAGGATAAAGCAGACCATTATACCTCCAACCAGAGCCTCCACTAGGGAACTACTGCCTGTCTAAAATGAGTCAGGTTTTTGCTTAGAATACTGCGTCCGTGCTCTCCAATTCAAGCATAATTTCATTTCATTAACCTAACTCCAGCAAGCAATTCCCTCTTGTAGTAGGAAAGTTCACAGGTAAGTAAGATTGATCTGTTGAAAACATACTTATCTAGCTAGAATCCAGCAAACAAATAGGCTGATTAGATGTTAGGGTGTTAAGGGAGGGAGGGCTTCAGGGGCACAATAAGATAGGAGAATCTAATTAAAGAAGAGATTGCGATTCATATCATCTAAACAACAAGCTTCACCTCTATACAGAAATGTAATGATACACTGTACACACTACTGCTTTATCTCGGCTGGGTGTAGCTATATCCTTGTCTTTGTGAACAGTGATAATCACGGCTTTAAAGGTCCAATGCAGCAGTTTTTATCTCAATATCAAATAATTTCTGGGTAACAATTAAGTACTTTCTTGTGATCGTTTTCAATTAAAATGGTCAAAAATAAACAGAAATTGCTTCTTAGCAAAGAGGGGAAAACTGAAAATTAGCTGTTATTGGTCTATTAACTAATTTACCGCCTGGTGATGTCACCAGGCAGGCCAAAACTCCATCCCACCAAAACAGGCAGAAATTTCAGGCGGTATTATTCGAACCTCATAGTGTGGAAATATATATAAAACACAGGAAAATCATGTTTTTGATTGCACTGGGCCTTTAATATCCATTATGGAGAGCAGCATGCAGATGTTTTTGAGGAGTGGAGCACAAATCTTAGACGGGAGCCAAATAAACAAGTGGAGCAAGTGGACAAAACAGTTTTGTTGCAGTGGGGGCTGTGCTGAGCCTGCCTTTTTGACCATAAATATTTAACAGAGAATAAAACCCAGTGAAATATAATTACAGTGTGTAACTCAGAGCTTCTCTGTATGGATACAGATACATCATGCTGCAGTGGAAGTGTTTGTTCAAAGGACATTTTTGTTCAAAGGAGCCCGGGGTAAGGTTCAATACAATATCAGACTTTTCAGCTATAAATTACTTTCTTTGAAAACAACGATTATTTCAAGGGTTATGGCTCCTTTCTTTGAATAACAGACAGACACCCATACACCATTAATAAACAACACGTATGAAATATAATAACAAATTCATAAGGGGTCGTTTGATGTTATCTTTCTTGATGTTATTTAAATAATTCTGTAGATTTTTCCTAAAGCAAAATCCATTAAAATCAATCATTTAAAGTTTTTCATTTGCTTTTTTCTGTACGCCACCCGAGGTCTGGAGATCAGAGAGAGTTCTAAGGCTCAAAGAAAGTGTTTTGCAAATTCAACCATGTGACGGCCCTCACTCTAATCCAAATGCATTACCTTAGCAGACATGCTAGAGAATACAGGGTGTACCTAAACACCAATATGCCCATTATCACGCATAATCAGCCTCAATAAATTAATGTGAAGAGGAAACGTCTCCGAAGACCTCGCATTCAAATGACTGCTGCCCTCGGCTTTGAGTGCTTGACACAAATTGCTGTTTTAATCCAAATTACCCTAATGCCTCAGTTCTCCCTCTCTTAATGGGAGCCGGGGATGCAGGCCTTTACAAGTCTCCTTCCCACTCCAAACACACAGGGCCCAGGAGAGAAAGAGAGAGTCCGTGGGAGTGCTTTGGCTGCATCTCATCTCCATCTACCTGGGAGAGAGACGGCTGCAGATGGGGCTGTAGAAAATGGAGAGCAGTAGGATTAGAGGAGGGGTCGTCAGAGTAACAGCTGCTTTCTGTTGTTTTCCCGCTCCACTCCAGTATCCCAGGTAGATAAGAGGAACCCCCAGAAGGATGGGTGGGCTGTCGTAGTGGGACTCTAATCTGTTTAAGTTTTTACACATTGTGTTGAGTTGCACACAGATGGATGCCCTGCAGTGACAGCCAGGGAAGGGGAGGCCTTTCAAAGTGTACATGGGAAAAAAGGGGAGGGGTGAAGAGAGAGGGAAAAACTCACTGGTAAGAAGAAGAGGAAAAAACCCTGGTGGGGTTGGGAGTTTCTGGCACACTGAGTAGAGAGAGCTTTGATGTAGGTTTCACATCTCACGCTTTTTTACTTATTCAAGTTCTCCCTGCGTGTTCTAGCGCACCCCCTGATGTTTTACAGTTTTTCTCGATTGCTAAGACACTTTTAATTAAACTGGGGTCCACTTGATCTCCATCGTAACCTAATGAGCACAACAGTATATATATTTTTTTGTAAGACATTTCTCATTGCTTTCACAGAAAATCCAAATGCTAAGAACATTTGTGCAAAGCAGTAAACACAACTCTCTACAAAAGACCCAAATTCAGTTGAGTAAATCATTACAAATAAAATTTCAACATTTGGTCACAGCTGATACAAATTACTCCCATGAATGTGAGCTTCTTCTGCACCTGTGCGAAACTTCTTTGTTGCAATTGTTCAATCAGCAATCAGTCCTTATTCATGCATAAAAGAGGTCGCCTCTGAGTTGCTGTTTGCAAGAATGGATAAAGTAAGAGGAAGAAGGCAAGGATAAAGGAGAGGTAGAGGGGCCCACAGAGGAAGATACTGTAGTTCAGCTCTCAGTTAAAATGGAAAAGGGTCAAATAAAGCCTTTTGTTTCTGGATATTCATGCTCTTGAGTGACATTCTTTCTGCATTGGTCATCGTTGGTAAAATAATTTTAGGACAAAAGAATACAGCCCATGCTGTGATAATATGTTTACTTGTCTTTCATGGTGCATACTATAATTATACTATCAACAAATGGCACAGACATATAAAAAAGAGGGTTAACCATGTTAGGCTATATTGATAGTTGTAGTTGTTATTTTGTAACGATTGATTGAAATAATTTTTCATTAGATAACAAGTTGTATGTTTTGATAGAGGTAGTTGATTTTGTGTCATGTATTTAATGTTTTGACAGTCTTAATGCATTTTGCAAATGAAATGTGTCATTTTGGCCAACGTGTTTCAGTTTGGGGCTGCGTGTTAATTGTTTTGAGAAAGTGAATTCTGTTTGGACAAATGTGCTTAAGGAATCGAGAAAAACTGTAACAAGAACTGACAGGATAGTCCCTCTCTACACAGGCCCAATGTAAACCACCCTTCATGTTATCAGGATGGCAGAGAATCCACTTCAGCCTTACTGCTACAAAAAGCCTGGTAATGTTTAAGAGGAGGAAAGAAAGAGGGAGCGATAGAGAGGGGAGAGAGAGAGACAGAAAAATAGAGTGAGAAGGAAAAAGGAAAGAGAGAGAGCGAGAGAGAAAGAAAGAGAGAGAGACTGGAATGGAGAGAGAGAGAGAGAGAGAGAGACAGAGACAGAGACAGAGACAGAGAGAGAGAGAGAGAGAGAGAGAGAGAGAGAGAGAGAGAGAGAGATGAAGGGAGAGTGAAGGTAGTTGGACAGGAACCAATGGACTGAGGCCTGACTGAGGGGGAGAAAAGCAACACTGAGGGATCAATACAGTATGTAACTTATCCTTATAGAAGACGGAGAAAAAGAGAGTTTTAGTATGGAAGAGGAGTAGGATGTTTTGAAGAAAAATGAACATTTGTCACTCTTTTATCAGGCCGAGGTGAGTTTGAATCAGATTTTTAAAAAAAGAGAGAGAGAGAGAGAGAGAGAGAGAGTTAGAGAGAGAGCGAGAGAGAGTTAGAGAGAGAGAGAGAGAGGGGGGGAGGGGGGGGGGTGTAAGAGAGCACAAGAAAAAGCCCACAAAATCTTTTTTAATAATCCTCTGTGTGTCAGTGCTGATGATTTCATGCAGAAATCAAATGGGAATTTAATGTGAAACTGACATGGTTCTGATCATGGGCACATGTCAGGGTTTCGGCTGGAGAAACAGACATCTGTGCCAATGAGACATGTCTGTTGTGTGACAGCGAGAAAGAGAGAGAGAGAGATAAGAGAGATGAGAGAGAGAGAGAGCCAGCAAGCGTAGTTACAGCAACAGGGCTAGCACAGTGACAGTCCATCTCTCTACTCCCACCACCGGCAGCCCCTCACTCTCCTCCACACAGACACATAAGCACCATGGTAGAGCTCAATGCCATTTTCTGCTGTCACCATTTTATTCCCCAGTTAATATTTTCCCTCTCTGGCTTCTGTCGCCATGTGTGCTCGGCAGGCATCATTTCCTTCCAGCTCCCGTCATACACACTATCATTTCATCCATAACATAGGCAGCAGAGAGCTGTAATTGGAATTCCCAACCAGGGGAAGGTGTGTGTGCTGTTTTAACCTCCATACCCCCACTACCAGCTACAGTTTCATGACAAGAACACTAAAATATGCTACGAAGAAATATGGTGACGTGGACGAAGGTGGCCGGGCTAGTAATGAGGAGAGGGAAGCGTAGGTCTCTCTCTCTCTCTCTCTCTCTCTCTCTCTCTCTCTGTGGCTACTGTGTAAACTCCTCGTCGAACCACACACCCCACTAGTAAAATCCACAGGTCCCTATCAGCAGATAGGGTGGCAGTGCAACTTTTAAACATTGCTCCTCTTACTGGGAGAAAGTGTGACTGTTAAAAGCCAGACCCCCGCTTTCTAAAAGCGTCCCACTCTGACCTTGACGCCATTAACGCTCTAATTTGACTGATAAAGCCTCAGGTGTTTATCTTCCATGTTCCTTATCAGCCCTTTTATTTTCCAGCCGGGACGAACCGCAGCACTAACACTTGACGGAAGAGGAAGGCGAGGTGATACGAAGGAGAAGCTTTAAATAGCAGTATATCCACCACAGACACTTGGCTGTTATAGATATCAGGATACAGTATTGTCTGTGTGTTCACCCACAGAGCCAAAGAGCATCTTCTTCACCATAATGGGGGATGGACAGGGACAGATAACGATCCATGGAAACTATGGACGACCACTTCTTAACACGTCTGTCTGTGGCTAATTTAAGGTCTATAGGGCTTTTATATGGCAGCCCCAATGCACTGAGACGGAGATTGAAGAGAGAGTGAATTCATTTTACCAACACGTCTTTTCAGAGTGGTGAGGTGCATCAGCATTAAGCTGTCGCATGGCACACTGCTCTGAGGCAGAGAGGAAGAGAGACCCATACACTGCTCTGAGGCAGAGAGGAAGAGAGACCCACACACTGCTCTGAGGCAGAGAGGAAGAGAGACCCACACACTGCTCTGAGCCAGAGAGGAAGCGAGACCCACACACTGCGCCAATGCAGCTGAGACCCTGCCTAGCATCATTAGCTGGGGCTCAGAGATAGCACAGGTTTGTGTTGTGAGATGCCAGGCTTGTTAAGTCCTTCCCACCTCCAGTGACAGTCAGCAGTCTATTTCAGTGAACCCCCTCACCCACTTTTGATGAAGACTGAACCTATACTGACCATGCTGTGTATTAGGTCACTGCATCATACACACTATGCAGACAGTAGCTCTGGCTATGACACCAGCATGAGTTTGGCTGTGGTGAGGCTCTAGTACCGCGTGATTAAACAGGCTGGCTGGTCAGCAGGACTAAAGTCAAACACACAGGTTAAAATCGGTAGCAGGCTTGGCGGCTTGTCAACATGGCTCAGAGTGACCAAGCCTTGTGTATATAATGTTATGTTAGACAAAAGGTCATGCCTTGTTGCTAGAGCCATCAACAACGAAACAGAACTGCATGGCTCTGCTGTGCATTTGTGAGAGTTAGCTTGAGTGACTTTGATTTAACATTGCTCTCCATCCTCCATATAGAGTTCACATAACAGTGTTATAAGGTCATTGGTCCAGAAATATAATGGCAACGGGCAATATATACATTATTATAATCCCAGTGGTTGTACAGGTCATGGCTTAGAGAACAGCAAACACACTTAAAAGAACATTACTTTTGTGAAATATTATTCTGGTCATGACCAGACCCCGGTCGTCATAACAAACAATCTAGCCACGAGAGTTCCTTCTTGACGAAAGGATGATTTTCAATCACTTTTGGAGGACAATGGAAGTACTTTTAAGAAATTGTTCTTTATCATTCAAATGATTGAAGTGCCTCTCCTCCAGTACCAATCCATTACTGCCACATCCAAATGGGAAAGCCTGTAAAGCAGCTACTGTAGAGTGGCTCCTGTAACAGGCGTGTCCCATCGCACAGCAAATAACCCCATGATAAATGGAGAGAGCCAATGTGAGATGACATCTGTTTCATTACTGGGGGCCTCAATGGGGTTTCTGGTGCGAGAGGAGATGAAAGAGACCAGGAGAGAAGAAGGAGCTGAGTACAATCTTTCCATTCTCTCTCTCTCTCCCTCTCTCCCTCCCTCCCTCCCTCCCTCTCTCTCTCTCTCTCTCCCTCCCTCCCTCCCTCCCTCCCTCTCTCTCTCCCTCTCTCTCTCTCTCCCTCTCTCTCTCCCTCTCTCCCTCCCTCCCTCGCTCCCTCCCTCCCTCCCTCCCTGGACCAGGGCTATTAGACAATCACACACATGGGGAAACATGCGTGCGTGCACACACACACACACACACACACACACACACACACACACCTACACAGGCACGCACAAGAGTACACACACACACACACAACTACACAGGCATGCACAAGAGTACACACACACACACTACAAAACACATACAAGACATTCAAAAGGTACCAATAACGTCATGTGATGAGAGAATCTTGACGTAAAGTACACACACCATGCATTATTATCCACTGAATCAAAAATACCACTTGAATCACAAACAACCTTTTCTCGATCTCCCTGGGCGGTAAGTAATGTGTGTTTGGTGATTGAAACGGCCCTTTGAAAGGGAGTGACTGTCTGACTGTCAGCTCTTCCCTTCAGGCAACTGCTCCACTTCTTGTGTGTGTGTCCCAAATGGCACCCTATTCCCTATATAGTGCACTACATGGCCCCCTAGTCAAAGGTAGTGAACTATAACAGGAGTAGGGTGCCATTTGGGACTCAGTCCTTCTCTGAGGAGAAGAGAGGGTGGGCAAACCCATTAACCAGGCTTAGCACACGTATTCAATCCCAGTTAATGTGTGAGTGAAGGGAACGGGGGGGGGGGTCTCAGGCAGATGGCCACGCCCTCATTTTTCCTCCCTTCCTCCCCTCGAGACAGACAATGGCACGAAGGCTGCCAGGGACCACCTGGGTAACGGGAAATAAGGAGGTGAGGAAAATGTTCCCTTTTCAGTGGCGGTGGCGTTTTGTGGTTTTGGCTGTCAGGATCCGGTGGATCAGGAAATCAAAATGTCACTGCAGGTCACGCTGGTGGGTTAGAGGAGTCATTGTTGACTCTGTGTTCTGAATCGCGATGTTCTCGTTAAGAGACAAGACAGAAAGTTGTTTCTCTTAAACCCGCAGTGTGTGATTCAGAGGATTACCACACACACACACACACACACACACACACACACACACACACACACACACAGTAGGAGACCCAGCAGAAGTGTAGAGAGAGAGCAATTAAAAGGGCAGTGTGAGCCAGCGACCTGCCCTCTGCCCTCTGCCCTCTGTCATCTGGCATCTAGTATCTGCCCTATGTCACCTGTCATCTGGCATCTGTTTCTTGTCATCTGTCATCTGTCATCTGGCATCTTTCATCTGGCATCTGGCATCTGTCATCTGCTCATATGGAGAAACAGTTGTTGCTTGTTTTCTCTCTCTACACCCAGGTCCACGTTAGCATTAGCAAAATGCCACTAAAACAAATACTGACTCATCATCGCACAGCGGTAGGGCTCACAGATGCAGTGCTGGGAGAGAGGGCAGAGGGATCAACGTGGGAGGAGGAGGAGAGCAATGTGGCACCGTTCCTTGTCTTGGACACCAGAGTGTGTTTTGCCATGATGCTGGTGTGGTCAGCCATCTTTTTGTCTGTCACTCTGTTCCCAACCCTGTGTCTAGCTCTACATGTGTACCACTGACCTGCACCTGAACAGACAGATGACCTGGGGCCACAGACAGCACCTGACACACTATATGGAATGTGTGTGTGAGTATATGTGGGTATAGGTGTGTGAGTGTGTGTGTACGTACGTGAATGCATGCGTGTCTGTCAAGCAAAAGATACACCCTAGATAAAAAAAGACTTGGTAAAGTGTCAAACCGACCTCATGCTGCCAGCACTGCAACAAATACTGACTGGATGCTGGCGCCCGGTGCCACGGAGGGGGTCTGGCTTGGTCGGGCCTGGACAGGCATGTGTCGGCGCATGGCAAGACTCCATTCCCCAGACTCCCTTCTGACTACAGACGGACAGCCACTCCTCCTAGCCAGGGATCAGACGAGGCTCCATGGGCCCAAATCAAACAGACCTCCACTGTCTCTTCTCTACTGGCACGCACGCCTGTTTACCAATCAAACAGTGGAGGGCTACAGGAAACTCACTCTACAGAGGACAGATCGCTAATGAGGGTTTGGAGTCTACAGATGTAGGATCTTCATTTGAGCCAGTTTGCTACAGCAGGACAATAATGCTGCAGCAACAGGAAATGTGAATTATTATGTGGATTATAATTAATGGAAATGTTTATGGGGGTTGATACATTTTTCGTTAGGACAAATCAGGTTTGCATTTCGTGCTGTGCAGGAAAATTCTCAGCAACGAAAGAGTGATCAAATTAAGATCCTACATCTGTAACTCTCACATCCTGGATTTACTACTGTGAGTGAATCACCTGCTTCCGTTCTTTTCTACTGTTCTACATCATCATTCCGAGGATCTCTTTGAAAATGCCTCTTCAGAACCTTACAGTGCTACTATGTGATGAGATGATTGCAGATATCAGCAATACGTTTTTCATGCTTTCAAAAGGTGTTTAGGTTTGTGGGAGTCAATACATTTGAGGGAAAAAACCTGCAAACTATTCAATAAAATCCACAAGACATACAGTACAAGTGGTTACAACACAAACGTCACACACTAATCAACAATCAAATCAAATCACATTTTATTGGTCACATGCGCCGAATACAACAGGTGCAGACATTACAGTGAAATGCTTACTTACAGCCCTTAACCAACAGTGCATTTATTTTAAACAAAAAGAGTAAAAATAAAACAACAACAACAACAAAAAAGTGTTGAGAAAAAAAAGAGCAGAAGTAAAATAAAGTGACAGTAGGGAGGCTATATATACAGGGGGGTACCGTTGCAGAGTCAATGTGCGGGGGCACCGGCTAGTTGAGGTAGTTGAGGTAATATGTACATGTGGGTAGAGTTAAAGTGACTATGCATAAATACTTAACAGAGTAGCAGCAGCGTAAAAAGGATGGGGTGGGGGGGCAGTGCAAATAGTCTGGGTAGCCATGATTAGCTGTTCAGGAGTCTTATGGCTTGGGGGTAGAAGCTGTTGAGAAGTCTTTTGGACCTAGACTTGGCACTCCGGTACCGCTTGCCGTGCGGTAGCAGAGAGAACAGTCTATGACTAGGGTGGCTGGAGTCTTTGACAATTTTGAGGGCCTTCCTCTGACACCGCCTGGTATAGAGGTCCTGGATGGCAGGAAGCTTTGCCCCAGTGATGTACTGGGCCGTACGCACTACCCTCTGTAGTGCCTTGCGGTCGGAGGCCAAGCAGTTGCCATACCAGGCGGTGATGCAACCAGCCAGGATGCTCTCGATGGTGCAGCTGTATAATTTTTTGAGGATCTGAGGACCCATGCCAAATCTTTTTAGTCTCCTGAGGGGGAATAGGCTTTGTCGTGCCCTCTTCACGACTGTCTTGGTGTGTTTGGACCATGATAGTTCGTTGGTGATGTGGACACCAAGGAACTTGAAGCTCTCAACCTGTTCCACTACAGCCCCGTCGATGAGAATGGGGGCGTGCTCAGTCCTCTTTTTTTTCCTGTAGTCCACAATCATCTCCTTTGTCTTGGTCATGTTGAGGGAGAGGTTGTTGTCCTGGCACCACACGGCCAGATCTCTGACCTCCTCCCTATAGGCTGTCTCATCGTTGTCGGTGATCAGGCCTACCACTGTTGTGTCGTCGGCAAACTTAATGATGGTGTTGGAGTCGTGCCTGGCCATGCAGTCATGGGTGAACAGAGAGTACAGGAGGGGACTGAGCACGCACCCCTGAGGGGCCCCCGTGTTGAGGATCAGTGTGGCAGATGTGTTGTTACCTACCCTTACCACCTGGGGGCGGCCTGTCAGGAAGTCCAGGATCCAGTTGCAGAGGGAGGTGTTTAGTCCCAGGATCCTTAGCTTAGTGATGAGCTTAGAGGGCACTATGGTGTTGAATGCTGAGCTGTAGTCAATGAATAGCATTCTCACGTAGGTGTTCCTCTTGTCCAGGTGGGAAAGGGCAATCCCCAACTGCCCAGTCAGTGTTTTCCTCAGTGAAGATACTGAATTCACCCCCACACATAACAAGCTGTCTTCATGCCAACCTCTTCTCACTACCAGGCCCATTTGGCTGCAGAGTCCGGCCCAACTGCAAACAACACTTCATCTGAACGCACTTCCAGTCACTGTCAGGGCTGCAGAGTCTCTGGCTTCGTTTAAGGCACAGCTAAAGACTGAGCTGTTCAGAAAAGCTTTGAAGGACCTACTGTATGTTAATTCTGTTCTCCAGTCCTCCTGTTCTGTGTTAAAAAATATATATATATATTATTAATTGTTTTCCTTGGGTGTGAGAAAAGCGCTTTAATTATTATTATTATTATTATTATTATTATTTCTCAAATCTTTGCAAAGCCACTCCTATGGCGTTTGGCAAAAAATATATTCTGTGTTTGGCTTAGCTGTACGTGGTGCATTTTGTCTTGTTTGAAACTAGTGGAGGCTGCTGAGGGGAGGACGGCTCATAATAATGGCTGGAACGGAGCCAATGGAATGGCATCAAACACCTGGAACCATGTGTTTGATGTATTTGATACCATTCCACCAATACCGCTCCAGCCATTACCACGAGCCCGTCCTCCCCAATTAAGGTGCCACCAACCTCCTGTGTTTAAAACGTATATCTACAAAATGATATCAGATAAAATGATAAAGTGATACTACTGTCAGATTTGCTGAGGTATGAGCGCAGTTGGAGAAATGCATATGTTGCTGCATGGCTGCTTTGAAGAGAAGGGTTCTGTAGCGGTGCTTCCTCTCACCATATGCTCCCACTGTTCCTCCTCAGCATCCTGCAGGAGTCAGTACAGCCTTCCAAGACATCAGAGGAGGCTGTCATAGCCCCGAGTCACTGCTGACACATTAACACAGAGGAAACAGAAGAGCTAGTGAACATATTTGTTTGGGAGTGGGTAGTGTAACGCAGACAGAACTCCTTACTTCACCATTTTCATGTCAGTGTGTGTGTGTGTGTGTTGGTTTGTGTGTGTGGGTTTGTGTGTGTGTGCATGCGTGCGTGCGTATTCAAGTTTCAACGTTTATTTGTCACGTGCACAGGATACAGCTTACTTGCAGCTCTTTCCCACAAAGTAGTAATAAAGGTACTAATATAGAAACACAAGAGAAATATGAGAGACGAAAAACGAACTAACATGAGAATACAAGCTACATACAGGTCAATGGCATTACCATGATTCCAGTGTACAGGGGTACTGGAGTTATTGAGGTATGTACATGTCAACAGAGGTTAAAGTGACTGGTAGCAGGATAAATACTAATGGTAATAATAATCAATATAGCAGCAATGGACGTGGCGCGTGTGTGTGTGCATGGTGATGAGTGTGTGGCGTCAGTTGTGAGTGTGTGAGTGTGGGTATATGTGTGTATGTTTGTGTGTATGGGTGTGTGCTCAAGAGTGTCAGTGTATGTGTGTGTGAATGTGTGGGTGAAGACCTGTGGGTGATCATGGAGTCAGTGCAGATAGTCCGTGGGAGAGGGTGGGCAGCTGTTGTTAGCTGTTCAGCAGTCTTATGGCTTGGGGAAAGAAGTTGTCTCGGAGCCTGTTGGTCCGGTACCGGGGGGAATGAGAGAGAGAGCGAGAGAGAGTCAGAGCTTTTCCCTCTATCCCCCCTCTCCATTCTGGAACGGAGCGAATGTAATGGCATCAAACCATTGAAAAGAAGGATTGATTGAAAAGAAAGATAAATCGTGAGAGAGTATAAAGGGAACGAGGGAGAGAGAGTTAAGAGAGACGTCAGAACATCTTCAGCGACCAGGGGTTTGAATGAGCTTTTGTGTCTCTCCTGGGAACTCTGAAAGTTTGGTGCGTGACCTGGTACTAACAACTTGAGGAGGTCATTGAGAAAATGGGAAAGAAAGACGTCCTTCACCGTCAGAGGGGAATAATGCCACCGTTCATCAATTCACTATCGATCTCTTCAGAGTGGATTGTGTTTCATATGTAAAGATTAAGCGGCGAAGCCACCTAACCTGGAGGTGTCAAACCTTCCAACCTGGCGGTGAGCCAAACTGCAGTTTAAAAGAACCCAGGTTATTATGACTTTAGCTCTACATGCATCGGCTTAATGAGCCATTATTGAAAACCTGAGAGAGAAAGGGGGATTTAATCTCCCAAGAGTCAGCCGGGGCAACGATTACCTCCACGAGGCTTCGGAATAGGAAGGCTGATATTCATGGCTTGACGTCAGCGAGGAACTGCGGGGATTGCGGTACGGCCGGTCACCAGGGAACTGGCTCCAAGGTTTGGTGCAATGCTTTATGGGTGCCCAGGGAAATCATGGATGGAATGCGGAACGCTGCAGTGTTCCGAGGTGCCTCCCTATGGCTGGGAACGTTCCACCCACACATTAAGGAGAGGGGGGACCAGTGGTGGGGTCATGAAGAGTGGCATTCAGACATACATGTGTGAGGGAGGTCTCCGTCACGAACAAAGTAATGGAGGAAAGGGGAATAGTGAGGAAGGTGCTGTGGGTTCACAAGGTGATAAGTAGCAACGTTTCTCACGAGGCAAAATCCTTCTTTCATAACCATAACCAGCAGTGTTTTTTGTCATCAACAATGCTGTATCTGTATCTGCTGTACATACAGAGCCAGACTGGATGGATGAATGGAGGAATAGATGGATGGAGAGAGAGAGAGTGTGGGCTCAGATAAAGGGCATGCAGGTGGCAGCTCGTTGAGAGCTGTTGAGATGAAAGCAGGAGAACACCACTGATCCTCAGTGAACCGTTGGAGGAGACATCTCTTTCCTCTCTCCTCTTCTCTCTCTTCTTCTGTGCCTTCCAGCTTGTGATGCATCATCGGGGCTAACCCTGAGAGCGCTCACAGAGGATCACAGCGGCTCGCGCCCACTAGCCACGGCCAGAGACACAGCGAGGGGTGAGGGGTGGAGCGGGGGAGAGAGAGAAGGAGAGGTGGAAAAAAGGGAGGGAAAGCAAAGTAGGAGAGGAAGAAAGGGAAGAAAATAGAAATAGAGGTGAGAAAAGAGAGAGAGAAATCAAAGTGACCACTTACGTAACTACATATACAGCGTTGAATGTGCAGGATTATTGGCTGTGTTATGAGGAAGAAAGCAGCAGTGTATAAACGATGACATTGTGTTGTGTCCACCATGCTGTGGTGTTGCGTAACACCCAGAGCACCCTGGCCCCTCCCCTCCCTACATGTTGCTATGGCGAGGGCCCCTCCCTTACCTCACTCTGATGCACTGCAGCAGGATATCATGTCACATTACCTGCAATAATATGAACACATTAGCATATCCAATTCCATTGTCTGGCGTAATCCAATACGGGATGACTGACGGCCACCTTGTTTGGCATCCATCAAGAGGAATGTAAGGTGTGCTGCTACATTTGCATAGCTAATGGTAGTTTATATTTTGTTTATGAGAGAGAGTGTTGTAACTTCTTCCCTGGGCTACAGCCTCTCTCTCTCTCTCTCTCTCTCTCTCTCTCTCTCTCTCTCTCAATATGTTGAGGATTTACAACAGGAGGGGATGTATACAGTTATATACTATATTATATTATTATACCATAACTGATATACGACTCATTCATGGTAATGTTAACACATATTACAACTGATCTACAGTGATGAAATGGTTAACTAAACTTCAAAAACAATATTAAAGTGCATATAACCTCATTCAAGACAAAGGAGAGAAGGTGGAAGATTTAGTGAGGGAGATTAAAATCTCTGAGGCACGGAGAGAAAGCGACCCCTTTACCAGTCAATTTAAGCAGACTCTGACAGTCTTTATTATTTGTATTGTTATTTACAGCGGTACTGACATTTTTATCTCTGTTCCCAGTGGCCAGGCACAGTCAGTCCCACTCCGTGACCTTGCATCACCATGTACTCCCCTTCACTTTTTCTCCAATCATCGCTGAGTACAAACCAACGTTCTGTTCTGAGGAGTTATCCTATTCTAGTGTCGCATGAAAAAACATACCACTGTCCTCAAATGCGCCCATATTTTGCATTCCAAAACTGTAAGGAGAAGTTGACAAACTTGAATACTTTCCTCATGTTCTGATATTTTGGATTGATAGAAAGGGATTGCGTAAGGGCAAGAAGGAGGATGGAGAAGAGATGAGTATCTGGTATTGTGGGATTCAGTCTATTATCTTGAGCTCTAATTACTAAACAAGAGCTGTTGACACGTCAATGCATAGAGCTGATGAACACAAGAGATGCAACGCCTCGGGAGACCAAGACAGAACTATAAATGAGGTATGTGGGTGGTGAGATATCCAAATGACTGGGAAGACGATTTCACATTTCACTCTCATCTGCTTATCTGCCGAGATCCACACTTTAAAAGAGTGGATACATTATTCTCATTATGCATGTCTGACTTTTATATAAGAGATTATAAACATCAGATCAGAAGATGGATGCCTGCTCGTGTGATCACAGTGCAAGGAGAGCAGCAGTGTGTATTTTTTTTAAGTAGCTAAATTGATGCAGACAATCACTTCTGATCTGAGCCCCCTGGTGCCTGGTGGAAATGAAACTTCCTAAAGGGAAAGAGAGGCTTGTTTTAGGGATGGAGGAGGGCTGGGGAGGGGGGAAGATAGTGAATCTGTCAGGCTGGAAAAGAGGAGATGAGGGGAAAACTAAAAGGGAGGGATGAGGAAGAGGGTTGCCTGTGAGTTGACAGAAGGAAATCACTCCTCATGACAAGGACAGAGGCCCCTTATCACGGAGAGGCTGCATTCTGCCAGGGCCAAAGGGGGCTTATAGCTCCGGAGTTGGGTTTCAACCGATAAAGAACGACCAACGACTCCCCACCGTGGAACACAGTGATGCTGATATGGGGTTGTTGTTGTTGTTGTTGTGGGCAGTCCCCCCCTCCCCCCCGCGTTTCACTGGAGCTTTTATTCTCAGCCGTAAACAATATATACAGTAGGTTAGATCATCTTGAATGGTGGTGACTGAGAGTAAGCGTTATCATCACTGATCCTCTGTCGCACTACTGTCAGCAACACACACACACAGAGAAACACACATACACATACAGAGAGAAACACACACACACACAGAAACACACACACTCTGCGAGACAGAGTCCTCCTGAAGATAAAGGCCTGAAAAACTCTACACCACAGCGCCCATCAGTATTCTGTGGAGGTAGGCCTTGTACACTAAACTGAAAGCCAGACAGTTGGCGAGTGTCTAATCTGCTGTGAAAGCTGCCTGCTATGAAGGAAACATCTCAGGCGTTCAGCTGACAGCCTTCTGCTCCCTGCTAAAGTCAATCTCCCGCTTGACTCCCCCTGCCTCTGCATCTCCTCCCATTCCCCCTATCCTCCACACAGAGGATATGCCAGCCAGCTAGCTGACTCATGCCAGCGGGGCTGCCAGTATAGGGGGCAGGTGGTTGAGGGTTGCGCTGGTAGTGGAGGGTGGGGAGGGTGAGTGAGCGGTGGCTTTGGGTCCTTTGCTGACAGATGTCGCCCTATTTCAGGCTTCTGTGAGCTTGTGATTGATCAAGCTGTGGAGGGCACAAGGCTTCCGTTAAGAACAAGAACACAGTGAGACCAGGGGAGCGCCGCCCCCCCCCCTCCTCAGGACATCTCTGGTGACATATCCACTCCGTGGACGGATCATTTCCATGCTTTCATTTAGCTGGAAGAAGCCATTATTTCTAAGCATTGGAGCTGTTGTCCTTGTTCCACACAGTGTGGGTTACTGCACTCACATACAGTAGGGTGATGTTTCTGACAGTACTATAAAAGTTGAGCCCATTCAACACACCGTATTACTTCACAAACTCAGAGTGCCGTGTATTCAAAATTATACAACGGGTGGGTCTAATCCTGAATGCGGATTGTTTAAACCGCATTCCAGCCGGTGTCTATTCCACAAGTTCAAAAATTGGTTCTGAAAACTATTCCTAAATTACAAATGTATGGATTATCATTGCCCTTGTATGGAGGTTGAACAAATTACAGCTTTTGGAATAAATTAAACGACAAATACATGGAATAAGCAAATAAGGTCTCTTTTGAAAACTACAGTTTTTTTGCATTCTCAACACGAGTCCCATACAGTATGAATATGCAATTGTCATTAAATGACTTTGTCCACACCTAGCTGAAAACTTCCAGTGCTTTACAGTAATGCTGCAGGCAGCACTGCAGAATGAATATCATGATCCCCGCTCTCTAAGGCAAGTGGACCAATGAAATGCAGCGTGGGCCCTTTCTTTTTACTGTCCCACAAAAGCCTCGGACACCTTCACTTGTGCCCTGGCAGCAGGCTGTTAGAACAGGTCAATCAGCCATAAAATCACTCACTTTCAATGAGGAATTTAACACTGTTCACTAGTAAACGTGATGTACAGCTGTTACATATGTGCATTATTCTGTTCTTTGCGTGTGTGTGTGTGTGTGTGTTTGCTGCAAGCGTTGTGTATTGGACATTCAAAATAGAAAACACAGTATGCCATGGACCACATGTCAAAATGTACAAATCTGTGTGAATATAATGTAGACTTTCCATGCTGTTTGAATCCAAACAGTATGACGGTGACAGCGGCATGTCAACATATTGACTGACAGGGAGAGGTTTTCAGACACACACTGTGTGGCACAGGAGAGGGAGGGCGAGCGAGAGAGACAGAGAGAGAGAGCAAGAGAGAGAGAGAGAGAGAGAGAGAGAGAGAGAGAGAGAGAGAGAGAGAGAGAGAGCAAGAGAGAGAGAGCAAGAGAGAGAGAGCAAGAGAGAGAGAGCAAGAGAGAGAGAGCAAGAGAGAGAGAATTAGGGTGGAGAAGGGGAGAGGATAAGCGCATGCTGCAAGGTTTTCCTCCTCTGGGAAGAATCTGGCGTGGTGTGAGGTGCTGCTGGACAGCGGCCTGTGACGGTCACATAGGGGAGTTAAGTGGAGACTACAGTCTTATAATAACAGCAAGCCACAGCCCAGTGACCAGCACTCTCACTACATTGGAGAGGGGAGAGGAGAGGAGAGGAGAGGAGAGGAGAGGAGAGGAGAGGAGAGGAGAGGAGAGGAGAGGAGAGGAGAGGAGAGGAGAGGAGAGGAGAGGAGAGGAGAGGAGAGGAGAGGAGAGAGAGGAGGACATACAGGTAACTGCCAAAATAACAGAAACACTTGAGTAACTGAGGGATACACAGTATATAGAAAGCAGGTGCTTCCACACAGATGTGGTTTAATTAATTAAGCAATTAACATCCCATCATGCTTAGGGTCATGTATAAAAATGCTGGGCAGGCCACATTTTTTGCCATTATTTTGGCTACCATGGGTATGCCCCCATAGGATAACAATGCCCCCATCCACAGGGCATGAGTGGTCACTGAATGGTTTGATGAGCATGAAAATGATGTAAACCATATGCCATGGCCGTCTCAGTCACCAGATCTCAACCCAATTGAACACTTATGGGAGATTCTGGAGCGGTGCCTGAGACAGCGTTTTCCACCACCATCAACAAAACACCAAATGATGGAATTTATTGTGGAAGAATGGTGTCACATACCTCAAATAGAGTTCCAGACACTTATAGAATCTATGCCACGGTGCATTGAAGCTGTTCTGGCTCGTGGTGGCCCAACACCCTTTAAGAAACTTTATGTTGGTGTTTCCTTTATTTTGACAGTTACCTGTATATTGGAGAGAAAAAATTAGAACAAGAAGAGAGGGAGAGAGATGGAAAGAGAGATGGAAAGAGAGATCAAAAAGAGAGGGCGAGTGAGTGAAAACGGTGGGCATGCTTCCTCCAATAGCAGGAAGAGGAGTAAAAAAGCTGATTTTAACATGAAAGAGGTAGAATGTCACAATGAATTATGTGTGAGATACACAGAAGGGAACACGCATGCTGGAATCCTATGTGAAAAGTCAACCCCCCGAAGGAGCGTGGCAGCCTCTATAGACTCTCCATGTCTCCCTGCCCACTGTG